>NC_141540.1:121592500-121892500 GCF_021556685.1 Rattus norvegicus
TCTCTCCCTCTCTCAGTGGGACTAAAACACAAGGCACAGAAAATTTCAAATATTTCCCTTTAAGTATTTCTCCCGTCACCCACTGATCTGCCTCTGAGCCACTATATTTTTGGTACTTTCAAACCTTCATCCTTTACAAGATAAACTAGACAAAATATGCATCTTCCTATCCTTATGAAACCTTCATCTCTCCCAGGAGGTACATCTGAAGCACTTCACGGGGCAGCAACCTTTCAATGAATCTTTTGTCTGTGTAAGGACAACAGGCTCTCTTCCAGAGCTGCTCTGACAGTTCCTACAATGTGCACGCTCTGTCCATTCTGTCAGTAGACACTAACACACAACGGCACCATGGGAGCCCGGGACAGACCTGGCATCATGAACAGAAGCGGCTGAGGCAGAGTAAAGAACCAAAAGTGCAGATGGACCTGGGTCGTGACCTCTGCCTGACCGCACATATCTGGGGTCTAGACTGAATTTCTAGATGGGACTGGATCCCAGCCCACGACGTGAGGGACTGTTCTCAGAGTCTCATCCTAACTTGGCTATGGAAAGGAATAAAATTGTTTCTTAAGAGATTGATGAAATTAGAACCATAACATAGTGGGAGGGCACGTGTGCATTCTCTGGCACTTCTACCAGGGAGAAAGAGGCACCGAGTTCACCATTAGGTGATTCTATACATCACGAAGTACAGTATGTTGTCAGAATGAACACATGGTCCCTCAGCACCTTCAGAGACTGGAGAAGAGCTTCTGGCATTTACCTAAAATTAGAAAATCCCAGAACCTTTTATTAGTTGCTTCACTGCCATTGTGCAGCAGGTCATGGCTCCTGTGTGGTCACTCAGGAAAGACCCCCTAGAACCCTGGGAGACCACACAGAACCAGAGCTAAATGCTAAAGGCTCCTGTTTATGCTCCCCACCCCCAAACAAGTGTGCTGACCCATCAGCACAGGATGTGCTTGATCACATGTGGGAGGGAGGTGCATGGGCAGGAAATATGTCAGGGTGTACACTTGCCCTTGGTAGGATGTAGGTGGGAGGGACACAGGCAGGAAGTGTCTCAGGATATATGCTTGCCCCTGATTGGACCTGATGGGAAATACGGTGGCCCTGTGGTGGTTTTGCCTTTTTTAAGGCCCTGCAAAACATGACCCATGGCCATTTCTGTGGAACCCAAATTTGAACCTGGCCAGATTCCATCCTCCTGGCTAGTGTTTAATTGAAGCTTGCATCAAATTTGGCTTTAATTGTGGTAGTGGCCTTACTCTCAACCAGAGGGATTAATAAACCCAGACCCAAGACTAACCAATGGAGGAGGAAAAGGTTAAGACTTTTCCCTTTAAGGCAAAATTTTTCCAGTTAGTGTCCTTGATCATCAATGCTTTCTATTTGAACAAAGATTTTTCTGAGGGAGTTCATTTCAAATTCATCAGGTGCTCTGGCTAAGATTAGTGATGAAAGTTTGACAGATCCTGGTTATCATTCTGGGAAGGACCTGCATGTTAATCTCATCCCCAGCAAACAAGACCAAACCCTCGCTATTACGGATACTGGAACTGGGATGACCCAGGCAACTTGATCAATAACCTTGGCACTATTGCGAGTCTAGCACCAAAGCCATCATGGAGGCCTTGCAGGCTGGAGCAGATGTCTCGATGCCTGGCCAGTTTGGTATTGTCTTTTACTCTGCCTGTTTTGTTGCTGAGAAAGTGGCTGTGATCGCCAAGCAGGATGGCGATGGGCAGGATGCCTGGGAAGCCTCAGCGGGGACATCATTCAGAGTGAAGATCGGGGGCTGGGGATTTAGCTCAGTGGTAGAGCGCTTACCTAGGAAGCGCAAGGCCCTGGGTTCGGTCCCCAGCTCCGAAAAAAAAAATGTTTAAAAAAAAAAAACAAAACAGAGTGAAGACCGACACAGCGAACCAATGGGCCATGGAACAGAGGTTACCTTACATGTAAAAGAAAACCAAGCCCAAGTGTCTGGAGGAGAGGAGAATAGAGGAGATCATGAGGAAACATTCCCGGTTTATTCACTACCCCATTAATTCTCTGTGGAGAAGAAATGAGAGGAGGAAGTCAGTGATGATGAGGCTGAAGAAAAGGAGGTGAAGAGAAGAGAAAGACTAAGAAGATACAATGTTCTGATGAAAAAGGAGAAGAGGGTCGTGATGAGAAGAAGATTAAGGAAAAGTGCATTGACCAAGAGCTAAGTGAAACAAAGCCTGTTTGCACTGACACCCTGAGGAAGAATATGGTGAGTTCTACAAGAGCTCACGCAATGGTTGGGAAGAACATGTGGAACAGCATTGTCTGCTGAAGGGCAGCTGGAATCCCCAGCCCTTCTCTTGTCCCAAGACACATTCCTTTTCATCTGTTTGAAAACAGAAAGGAAAAGGCCGCCAAGTTGTACATACACAGTTTTCATCATGGGAAACTGAGGAGTTAGTCCCTGAGTATCCAAATTTCATTAGAACAGTGGTGGGTTCCAAGGATCTCCCCCTACATCTTGCCCAGGAAATGTTGCAGCAAAGCAAAAATTTGAAAGTTATCAGAAAGGATTTGATCAAGAATCAGAACTCTTCACTGGACTGGCAGGAGATGAAGAGAAGCACAAAAAGCTTTGCGAGCAGTTCTCAAAACTGTAAAGCTCACAATTCATTTAGACTCAAAATCGACGAAGCTATCAGAGCTGTCATGGGGCTGCACATCTGCTTCTGGGGAAGCGGTGCTTTCTCTCAGGACAGCTGCACCAGAACAACGGAGAACCAGAAGTGCATCCATTTTATCACAGCCGAGACCAAGGACCAGGTAGCTAACGTGGCTTTCGTGGACTGTCTCTGACGCCGTGGCATAGAAGCGATGCACGTGACTGAGCCCACCGATGAGTACTGTAGGCACAGCCTAGGGCAAGGGCAAGACCATAGTCAGTTCCCAAAGGAGGACTGGAACTTGCAGAAGATTAAGAAGAGAAAGAGAAAAGAAGAAGAGAAAAAGACAAAGTTTGAAGAATCTCTGACATCATGAAGACATCCTGGAGGGGAAAGTTGAAAGGATCAAAGCAACTGGTGGTGTCATCACAGTACATGTGGGTGAACAACAGACACTAGAGAATCGAGAAAGCCCAAGCCCTCAGAGGACTCCACGCTGGGCGACAGGGCAACGTGGAAACACCTGGAGATGAACCCTGACAGGGCAGCTCCATCATTGAAACCTTAAGGCGCAGGCTGACAAAATGGCAGGTTTGTGAAGGATCTCAGGTCGTCTTTCTGTACGAGCTGCGCTCCTGACGTCTGGCTTCACTCTGGAAGATCCCTAGACACAAGTGACCAGGATCTCCAGGGTGATCAAGCGTGGTCTGGGGACTGATGAAGATGACCCCACTTTGGATGAGGCCAGTGCTGCTGGAGCTGAAGGGATGCCCGCCCTCGGAAGAGACGAGGACACATGGGACATAGGAGAGGTAGACTGAGTCAGCAGAGAGCCATGCTCAATACCCTCCATTCCTTCTGGTGACACATTTTCAAGGATTTTTGTAACATTTTAAAGTATCTGTGTGGCATGAAAACTAAGGGAAGATCAACTTCCCTTCTGCTTTTTATACCCTGAGAGTGTAAGCTTGTTTCAACAGGCTGGTGGAAAGTTTGTTTTAAGGTTAATGTAACCCATTGTTAACTTTGTGATCTGAACTAAGCTGTCCAGCTAGATTCGTTAGTAGACCAAATCACCTGTCTCTTAAGTGTTTGGAGACATAGCTTCTCAACTAAAAGGAAAAATTGTTAAGATGCCTTAAGCGTCAACTTCTAGAATCCATTTTTAAAAAGTTTTTCATACTCTGTAATTAATTCTATGTATTCTAGTCTTAGGAGTAAGAATACAAGCTGAAACAACTTGACAGGAATTTCCCACAAGGCTTGTTTTCCAAAGCAAAGTGCCAGGAACAAAATCCTAAGCTTTCCTAAGTCTACTAATTCAACAAGGCTCATGAGTGGAAATATAGTATCCAGTCACATTCTGCTTTAAAAGGTAAATATATGCTATATATTAATATATAATATTATATAGTATTGTTATAGTATATAATCTGTATTATATAATCTGTATTGATATGGATATATGTATATGGATATATATGTGTGCATACACACACACACACACACACACACACACACACACACACATATATATTTAGAGAGAGAGATTGAGAGAGAGATTTATTTATGTTGCTTTACTTTTGGAGGGTTTGAGACAATGTCTGACTCTAGTTGAGGATGACCTAGAATTCAAGATCCTCCTGCCCCTGTCTCTTGAGTGCTGTGATTCCAGCCTTCTACTGCAATGTCTGGCTTCTTCTATCTTTGAAAATTCAACGCAAGCACCACTGTCTCTTCAATGCCTGCCCTGGCCTTTCTGTCTTGACCTTGTCTTACTTTGCCCTCCACTACCAAAGACTGATGGCGCCTGATGAGCAACTGAAGCAGTGCACTCCTTCATTCAAGCCCCGGCCCAGCTGGACTCCAGCACCCTGAATTGTCTCTGTGTCCCAGCATCCAGCAGTGCCAGTCCTGCAGGATGTACTCAATCAATGTCTTTGCAATGGAAGAAAAAACCCAGACCCAAGAACCAATAAGAAGGTAATGCTTCTGTTTTCTAAATTTAACACAGTTTAACAACTTCATAATAACGAAAGGAAACAGAAAATTGGTGGATGAAAATAACCTCTTCTGAAATATTACTAATTAGCATATGACCCAGTTATATTTAGTTGGTAAAAGGTTTTGTTAGAAGTACTAATATATCCTAGCAGGAAACCAGAGTCATGGTATTTCAGAAAGTATGTATATGTTACTATATTTGCTTTAAAGTACTCCTTAAAGGGGATTTTATTTAAATATTTCCCTTGACACTCTATTGTATTTGGGAAAATATTTTGCTCTTTATGTAATGAAATTATTTTCAAATGCAGTGGTATGTAAATCAGCCCAGAATGGCAATGCTTTGAAGATATCTTAAGAACATTCAACCCAAACACCAGCATTGGCATGGGTAGAGACTCTAGATGCCATGTTAATACTTAGTACGAAAGCTAAAAATTAAACACATGCTTAAGAATTCAATGAAATGGCAGGGTGTAGAGGCTCATGATGCAAGCCCTGTCAGGCATCTAGGATTTGGAGGCAGGAAAATCAAGAGTTCAAGGCCAACCTTGAACTGGGCTACATGACACCCTACCTCAAAGAACCAAAGTAAATAAATAAATATTTTAAAATTCAACAAAACAACTAAATAGAGCAAAGTCCTTCTATTTTTATCCACCCCTTTCCTGGTAATCTAGAAAGAAAACTGCAAACTGGCTGCTTGAACTTTTATTAAACTAGTAGCTTGTTTGTTTTTAACTATGTTGGGAATTGAACTTAGGGTCTCATCTATGTTAGGCAAGCACTCTTCTACTGAGCCCTAGCCTCAGCCCCAACCTGGTAATGTAGTCAGTGGACTGAACACTTTGATATACAAGAGTCCAGTTGATGTCTGGGGAAACAGCTCAGTCAGTAGGATGCTTGAAATAAAAGATTTCAAATGTACAGCACACTATCTTAAAAAGAAGAACATTTGCTTGAACAGAAGGTGGAAGTGTTCTGAAGATGCTACAGTAAATCAGCCCAATTCTACATTCCCTCCCCTTCTATGCTAACTTAATTCTCTATAACCACTTCTTTAGTTATTTATAGTTTGTATCTGGAAGTCCCCTCCTATGCCAGTGACCAACTCCGCATCCCATGAGTTTGGCTCTCCATGGCTTGCCTGCCACATACCCAAAAACAACCTGTAGCCAGGCCCTGTGCTGCGTTCTCAGGCTGACTCGACTCCTGCTCCCAGTGTCTCTTTCACTCACCAGCTAACCCTCCTGCTTTACTGATTCAAGCCCTACCAACACCACAAGACCCACCCCAAACAATTACTGCTTCTAGAAGCTATTTCCACAGGCAACCCTTCACCCTAATCCTTGCCTTTTCTGAAATGACAGTGTGCCTCTGTGAACTCATTGTTTTATTTAATTACATACAATATAGTGCTGATCATATATGAAGTTCCTGTGTTCTGACCTCACAGCCTACAGGATGCTTTTGCACAGAGAAGAAACCCAAAGGTCTGTTAAATTTAACTAGTCCCTAGTGTGCCTCTCCCTGATGTCAGCTTCATGGGCCATCAAAACATGCTGTATGTGAAACTGAAAATCAGGAATGCTCACTCGAGCAACACTTTGGGGGCTGGGATTCAGCTCAAGGGCCGAGTGTTGGTCTACTGTAAGGAGAGCTGTGTCTGATAGCACGTACCATGAAAAATAACGAGGCAGGAACGGGGAAAGGCAGGAGTGAGCAATGGAGGGAGAGAGGGCCAGCTAATTGATACCTGCTATTTACTGTGGGCTGGAGTAGGACTCTGGAGGGACACTAAGTAGGCCAAGCATCCAGCAATACAAACACAGTAAAAGTCAGAGCCGAGCGGAAGATGGGAGAGTGCCCGAGTAAACGGAACTTCAGCAAAGAAAGGAGGCTGTAACAGCATCCATGTCCCATCAGCAGGGCAGCCACAAGCTATTCGGTGTTAACAGTTATTAGTGTGAGGCGGAGAGGGGAGGGGCTACATCCAGAAAGGCAGGAGAAGGCCAGGCCTGTGGACCTCTTGCCTGATATGCAGGAGTTGGGAGGAAGGAAACAGACATCGCGGGGCACTTTCAGAAGCTTGTTCCTTAGTCACCTGAAGGGACTTTGCTCTCCTCCTATTCTCCAGGCAGCCTTCCGGTCGTCTTCCCCAGCCCGCTTTCCCTCTGAAATGTTGCCAGTGTATTTTGACACTTTGCTTTTTCTGACCACAGTAAGGCATCACTGCTGCTGGCCTTGCTAGAACTAGGGTGGTCTGTCCGCAGTCCGTTCACGTTTTAACCCTGGTCTCTGCTGAGCTCTGCTGCTTCCCACGCCAACTTCCTGTCCTTGATCTCTACTTTACCTCTGCCGACATAGCCCTCGATATCCCTTAGACCACAGTCTCTGGCTCTTCCCATCTGCCTGCTTGTCCATGCCATACAGCGCACCAGTGTGACTGGTCTCCGGCTCTGCATGTGCATCCCTACCCTTGTAAAATGGTGGCTCAGCAGTGGCAAACAGTGGTGCTTTCCTGTCCTTGCATTCCACGACCTCCCAGTGCGAAGCCTCCACCCTGGCTAAGGATCACCACTTTCCAGGTTGGCATCCCTTAGATGGGCCCAGGCCTTTGCGTGTGAGCGTGCCTCAGCCTGCAGGATTCTTTCCCACTCTAACAAAGATGATTTAATTCTTCAAGGCCCAATCCAATTTCTTACTTGTTAAATTTTTTTTAACTTTCCAAGTTAAAATGAATCTGTTTGCCTTACTCATTATTGCATAATGAGCGCTGTATGAATACTGACTTTTCTTTAGCCAATCTCATTATTTCAAATGTATCCATTTGTTTGACAAACACGTATTAAGTATGAGGATGTGTCAGGCAGCATCCTAAGCTCAGGGATCACAGCACTAAACAAATGTGTTGTTTCTAACTCCCTCTAATTCCTTGTGTACAGATCTGTCACCTCCAGTATAATGACACCCCTCGGAGTGTAAACCCTATTGAACTGGAGGAGTGTCTGATTGTCACTGCTGTCCCAATGATCTGGTCACTAACAAATCATCTGCAGAGCCAGGGGAAGGAAGGAAGATATCCTGATGCAGTCCTTCATACACATGACCCGGGACACTGAGATATCCAGGGCCTTATTCAGGATCACACGGGATTCAAAGGCAGGGATTACATGCCAAACTCATGAATTCAATATCCTGTTGCCTTGGAGAACCGAGGGAGGGACAAAGGAAGTTGGTTGATTCAGCTGTACTGGATTTTCCTTTACCAACAATCCTATGCCCCGGATATGTGTGTGTGTCCGTAACTGCCTCATACCTCAGTTTTACCTCAGCATCACTGTTTAGCCATAAGATAGAGGGCATGTGAGCAGGATCAAGCCGGTTCCTCTGTGTCTGAGCCTGTTCATCATCTCCTGGGAAGAAGGCTTGGGGAGATGACTGCTGAATTCATGAAGAATGGACAGCATTCAGTGACTTTTTTTCCTAAAGCTCTCAAAACCGAGAGGGCTCTGCTGGGGTAGAGCGCTGGTCCTGCCTTTCTATATTTGAACACAACTATGTGATTGTTCCAGAAGGCTTCCCAATTTTTTCCAGGAGAGAATTTCTGTGAGTTCCACTGAAAAGGCGGGGAGGGGTTCTGAGTGAATTAATTTGGTTGCCTGGCTTTATCTGGTTTCTCATTTTCTTTCAATTTAAAGCTGAATGTCAGAGCCTTCTCTCCAGCATCTCTCCAGCTGATTCCTCAATAGGAGGTTTAGTATTAATCATGAGACGGCACCGGCCTGCCTTCGTCACCTGCCATTATACCTGATTACTACAAAAGGGGGCCCTGAGAGGCGGTCACCTTAGGAATGATGCTTATCCTTCAGGACAGCGCGTTCTCTGTGGAGGACACCAGGCTGAATCCTTATAGACCAACGTGAACATAGCAAAATACCAAACCCAGCAACACGCCTCTGTGCCTTTCAAAGAGACCAGCCTGATTGGGTCAGGCAGGGCTTTACCAGTTGAGTTTGGCCAGTGTGGGATCATCCTGACAGAGCCTTCAGGTTGGTTCCGAGTGAAGAGACTTGCTGACAGACAGGAACACCCCCAACCCCCGCTGACGCCCCTTTTCATTTTTCAGTAGTTCTGCGGGTTTTTTCTAGGGACTATAATCATTGCGTGTTATTATGTATTTGTTATTATAAATCTAATAATGGGCGTTCTAGTCCAACAGAGCCAGCTCTGTGCTCCGCTCTCTTGTTGGTCTGACGCATAGGATCCAATTACAGCTACAAAGGAGAGCGCTGGCAGACATGACTGAAGATGGATGCCAAGATACAGCTTTCTGTAGTTTAAAAAGGCGTAACTGAAGGATTTTTCCCCTTTTGGTAATTAAGTTAATCAGAGGAAACAGGATGTGAAGATAATAATGAGGTCGTTTTGCTAAGAGGCCACAGTTACAAATTATTAACACAGGAGTGATGTAAACTGCTTACTAATATATGGGTTTAAAATAGGCAAGCTATTAACCTAAAATGGATATTGAATGTAAATGTTAAATCATATGCATGATACGAAAATAATCTTAGTGGGTTTTTTCCTTGTGGTGCATGCGCAAAATCCTAAACAATTCTATACTGGAATAGCTAGTGGCTCCTTAGGGTCTGTGCTGAGTGTGGAAAAGCTGCATGACCCCATCCAACAGCTACAATTAAACCAAGTGTGAAGGAACAAACATGGTGGACACTGTAGTCCTGAGACGCACAGATGTCTTCACAGGCTGCTTCTTTCAGAATAAGCCTGGCGTGGTGGCCCTGCCCTGACAAGGAGACCGAGAGCAGGACACACAGAAAAAGACTTCTGAGAAGCTCCGAGTGGGGTGGTAACAGCTTCCATGCCTGGAGAACAGAGTGTGGTGAGCGGATGATAAAAAGGGCTCGCAGTGCTCACTACCAGGTTTATGTAGAGCTGAGGTTCACTGGTAATAAAAGCATCACTCGTTCCTTCACTGGACCGCAGATGTAGAAAGGAGGATGAAGGCCTCTGTGAGGCTGGTGATCAAGGCCAGCCCGTCTCACAGTCCGTGTCTAAGGCTCCGGAGAAATGAAAGCTGATATATGCCACGTAAAGGTCACCCTATGCTGCAGGCGCCCCCCAGCCCAGGAGATAAGCAGGTACACGACAGTGACCGCAAGGAAGACTGACAGTGACAAACGGTGACTCCAGAAGAGGGAAAATTCACACTAAATTGGGTCAGAGGTTTAATTCTAGTCAGAATTAAATTATTTTAGACTACAAAATACTTTAAACTGTGCCTGCCCAAGGGAAACACTCCCAGGTACAGAGAGCAGTCATTAGGCGCCAGCTGAGGCAGTGAACACACAGCCCTGGCCATGGCTCTCCCTGGAAGTGATGAGACCGTGTACAAGCCCTGCTCTGGTAGACTTCAGGTACCGTGTGTGGCCTGTGCCCACAGGTCCTCAGGGGTGACTTCTGAGATGCAGAGCAGGGCGCACTCTGGATGACCGTGATAAGACACAGAACGGTAACTCTCCAACCTTTTCCCAGTTAGGCATGCATCTCAAGAATTAGCTTTTTTACTTCAACGGCAAGCAAAAAATCTTGGGTAGGTTTATAGCATAGCAACCAGTCTTTAAATACCATTTACCCTGTGAATGAAGAAGAGACGTTAGTTCTTAAGAACCACGACTGCACTCTTATTCAAACTAAGCCAAGGAGGCTCCCATTAAAGCCATCGACATTATCCTGAGAGAATGTCCGTCTGGGACCACCTTACTGACTTCCAGAGACGATATGAACCAGCCCCTTCCCTAGACAGACTGCTGCAGGATCTCGTTCCTACAGCTGTCTGCTCACATCTTTCTTGAATGGCTTGCAGCGCTGTTCCGTGGCTTATCTGTTTTGCTTATTCTCTCTCGATGCAGCACCCTCTACATATTTTCATTCACGAAATAGCACTTTGCAGATAGAATGTGTACAGAGGAAGCACAGCCCAGAAAACACCTCAGACACTGCGATTGTTAAGCATGGAGACGAAACACCAGAGATACCGGCTGAGAAGAGAAAAATCTTTCAGAAAGATGAGTGGAGAGTAAGAGATTGTAAAACTGAGAGGAAGTAGATTATTCAGTAAAGAATCCAAATAGAATACCTAAAACTCTTTTAAAACTGGAAGGATTTTTAATGAGTCAGTGGATGTCAGGAAGTAGGAGCTGAAAGACAGGTGCAGAGATCAATGGGGAGAAATCCAGCAGCGGGGCTGAGCGCCGAGAGTGGGCCCAGCATCGCTCTGACTGAAGCCTGGCTCCTCCAGCCCCGTGGCCTCTGTGCATGTCCCACATGCTCCTGTGCCCTCTCCTCTATGCCTTCTTTCCCCACTCATCTTGAGATCTGTGTGACCTCTTATTGTCCCTGTTGTTCTGTCCAAGGGTGTCAGAACAGAGAAAGCACACAAGTGATGGTGGTGTCTGTCTCTTTCTCTCCTGGTCACTGACATTGTCCCTCTGCTGATGGTAGCTGCTCTGGCTAGTATGGCCCTGTGACAGCTCCTCCCCAAGTTCTCCCTCTAGTGGAGTGAATCTGAGAGTCCTTTAAGGTGACCTTGAGAGTCTGCTCTAGCTTCATAGTGGAGGAAAGGATTTATTTTGGCTTACACTTCTACATCCCCGTCCATCGCTGAGGGAGGTCCAGGCAGGAACACAAGCCAAAGTATGAAGCGTGAACTAGGGAGAATGCTGCTTCCCGGCTCACTGCTGACTTTCTAATGACACTCATGACATCTGCCCACAGTGGGCTGGGCCCACTTGCATCAATTAAGCCAATCAAGGACAAGCCCCCCGCAGACATGCCCAGGGGTCAGTGTGACCTAGGCGAATTCCTCAACTGAGGTTTCCTTCTCGGGTGACTCCAGGCTGTGTCATGCTGACAGTTAGAGCTGACTAGGCCTTGCCTTCTACTGTGGTTCCCTTGCTGCGGTCCCAGGCCTGAGACCTCTTCCTCCATCTCTGCGCCTCCTGACTTTAACCCTTTGTAGACTACCTCGCACCTGGAGTTCCGGCTGGAAGATGCAAACCACTGTAACCTCATTGTCTGTGTCAAATGGAGGATCAGGAGAGACCTGGCCTTTGGCTGGTCTTCTAGCTCCCCTCACACACAATCCCAAACCCTCACTGCTGTCTTCAGACACCTCTGTCAACACGACCTGTCCCGCTTACTTTTTAGCAGTTGATCTTCTCTGAGCACAGGGAAAGACAGACCTTAAACTGAGCTGCCCTGACATCCCGGAATGCTAACCAGCTGACCTGCACTGGGCTGTGCCCAATCCTCCCGTCAGCCTCATCTTGGAGGGTCAGGCCGTCCTCTCAGCTCACTCCTTGTCCTGTGGCTGTTGCCAAGGCTCACTCGGGTCAGCATTTCTTCTGGTCTTCAGCTCTGTATCAGCTGCGCCCTGGTCCACAGATGTACTCCACCCTCCCATACCAGCACATCCATGCTTATAAAGCTAACACAGGAACTGCGAATGTCTACATTATACCATGTGATTTTTGGTCTAGAGATACGATGTGAAGTTAAATGAAGCTAATTAAATGTCTACCACCTCAGGCACTAATCATTCGGTAGGTGTTTAAGCTCTCCTCCCTTAGAAACTGTCAAACGTTACATTGTTATTTACACAGACTCCATGCTGCACAGTAGGTCTTCAGGGCCGCCTCCTCCCAGTGGCATGTCATTACTTCTGACCAACATTTCCACACCCCAGGAACTGCCTCTCTACCCTCTGCTTCTCAATTCCTTCTGCTTTGGAAGACTCCATGTGTGTGTGGAATCATGTGTGGTTTACTCTGTGGTGCCTGGCCTTTTCGACGAAGCAACACAAGTTCATCCACCCTGCTGCTGGGGACAAGATCTCCTTCTTCTGTGAAGCCAAGAGCATTCCATTGTGCACACGGGCCACACTTTCTGTGTCCACCCCTCCACGATGGACACTTTGATTACATCTACATCTGGACTGCAGTGGATATGGGAGGCCATCTCTTCCACATACAGTGATCTCACTTCTTTTGAAAAGGTTCCCAGAGGTGTGGCTGCTGGATCACATGAGGGTTCTCTCTTTTCAGCTAGTCACTTCTACTTTAAATATTTCTCCTAGGCCCCGTCTGCCATTTCAGTTTTCCTTTCTCTTGCTCCACTCACCCAAACAACTGGCAACAATACGTTTTTTTGCATTAAATCCACTTCTTCCGTTGCTGTTTGGCTCCTCATAACACTGCAGCAAGGCTCTCCTCTCCTCTCCTGGAGCTGCCCCTGGGTGGCCAGCACTGGCCTGTCCATTGCTGAATCCAGTGGAAAATTTTCAGTCCTGTCTCAGGACATTTCTGTGGCATTTAAGATTGACGAGCCCCACCCAGCCCTTCTGCTCCTTTCGTTTTATACACTCACTCATTCAAATGATATTTATTAGGTGGTGTGTCACACACTATTCTAGGTACTAAAAATATGACAGTGCACAAAAGGATGTACAGGCTTCAGCCTGTACCCCGCCCCCCAGAACTTAGATTACACGGTGGGGGAGGGGAATGAATAATTAAACAAGGATTTATATTTAGCTAGTCAGACAGTGATAAATCCTGTGGAGGAAAATAAAGCCATTCAGGGGCAGAGCCAGAGAGTGAGCAGGCTGGTGGGGACCATGTTACTATTTCATGTAGGATGATCAGAGGGAACTCCGCCAAGGTTGAGCATGAGTGCTAGAGGAGTCTAGAATGTTCTAGAGAGAGAAAAAAGTCCCTACAAATGCTTGACACGTTCTAGGGATACCGATGACCTAAGAGAGCTGTAGCAGGGTGACTAAGTAGGAAAAAGAGAAGGAGAAGAAAGGTTATAGGGAGAAGCCAGCTCACAAGGCTGCTACAGTAACTCTCAGAGATCATGGTGGTGACAGGATCAGATGTCAGCAGTGATATGACTCTAGATGTATCCCCAGTTTGGAGACAAAAGTGACATGAGAGGACATGAGTCACAGTTGACTCTGAAGCTTGGGTTTGAAAAGCTAATTGTAGGTGGCACCATCCTCTCTGAATGTAGGTGCCTTTCTCTATCCTCCAAGATAAGACTCAAGGTAGCCATGATAGTACCCCCTCTCCCACACCCGACTCACATGGGTGTAGTCCATGCTCTGACCAACTCCAGGGCACAGGCCAGCCCCATTCACCAGACCACAGAGGCTCACCATTAAAGCCACCTTGTCCCTCTCTCCCAGGTGGATCCTGACTGTAACCATCCAGCATGAGTCAGGTTCCTAGCCTGGGGCCACCAACCCATGCTTGAAAGCCTCTCACAAGGTTGGGTCAAGCAATGATAGTCTACCCACTGCTGACATGAGTCAGGGGTTCTGCTGAAGCCTGGGGTAGATGTCACTAGTCTAGGCATCTCCTGGAGACGTGTCTGCTCTCCAAGTAGACCCATCGTGATGACAACAGCCTGGGGGTGGGGCTGGGGCTGGGGGAGATGACACTCAGTATGACATCAGCTCCTTCCCGCTGCCTCTTCACTGGATCCTCTTCCACCACACTGCACCTCTGTAATCAGTCTCTGTTCTCTCTCTCTCTCTCTCTCTCTCCCTCTCTCTCTCTCTCTCTCTCTCTCTCTCTCTCTCTCTCTCTCTCTGTGTGTGTGTGTGTGTGTGTGTGTGTAGGTGTGTGTTTCAAGAGACTTAGGGTCTGCTTTCATCCATTTTTTAAAAGAAACTTCCATACAGAGACTTGACATCTGGTGTCTACTTTATTATTATCACCTAAAGCAAAATCAGATAGGCCGAAGGAGTCCCATTTTAACATCCTAATATACATATGTAGGCTGGGGGTATATAAAGCTCCCATATGAACCCTCCTTCTGGGTCCTTAGGGTCCTGAGGCAGTTGCATTCCATGGTTACTTGACAGATTAGTTCTCATTCTAACAGCGCAAATTAGGTGTTATAATTATTTTTCAACTGATATCAATTTTGTTTTTAATTACCTTTTGATCATGTGATTCACAGGCATGTGCTGAGTATCTTTCTAACCGGCCTTCTAAGTGGCAGAGGATCTAAGCTCACAGCTTAGCTCTGGCTGCGATACTGGGGTCAGCAGTCACCTAAGGAGGACCAGCCTTAGATTTATTTACATTTGCGGCTACACGCTCCAATCATCCTTCAGCAATCAGGAAGTTCTGCAGCCTGGCCTTTCTGCCTTCTTCCTAATGCCAGGCACGATGGGTTCTGCTGTAGGGAGGTTCTTCCTGAGAATCTCAAATGTTCCAGCAAGGCCTCCCCTCCCGGAAGATGCTGTTGTTCTTGTTGGTGTCCATGTTGGAGAATTCATGGGTCTGGTCCACTTAGACCTGAAGACCTCACCCAATCTTGTTTGCCTTCCATTTGCACAGTGCACACCTAGCATCACTTCCAGGCACACATGGCCTCCTTGCTCAGAAGCTGACACTCAGCTCTCTCAGATGTCCTCATTGTTGTAAACAGCGTTTAGACTTACTAACTCTTTATCAATTTCCAAGTGCACCACCACATCTTCCTGTATCTCAGATCATCCTTCTGGACTAACCCCCTTCTTCCTGAAAGTCAGGTGACATGTTCCTGAGGGTCTATGGGTAACTTGGCTCTTGTCCATTTCAAACTCCTCTCTTCATTCTTTAACCATGACTGTGCTTCCTAGGTGAACAGGGATTTCCTCTGCCCCAGACGATACTTGTGCAGCGGTGTCCAGAACAGCTGCAGAACAGGCTGCTCCAGGTCTGGCTTCCTAGAAGCCACACTCTTGTCTTTTGTCTCCTTTTGTCTGCAATGTCCCCGGTTACTTAGCGTCCTTCAGACGCACTGCACTTCCTGTGTCTTTCACAGCTCTAGAAACGTGGTCTGCCACCATCTTCCAGTGCTGCCTCTCTTTCTATAACCTCTCCTTGACTCTACTGAGATTCATTATTTATTGTGTCTTAACTTTCACCCACCTCCTTGGCCTCTGCTGCATCCTGGCTTCTTCCAGATCCACAGCTGAGTCTGAGTTCTCCCTTGGGTTCGATGCTAAGTGTTGCCTAACCCTGCCAGACCTGCTGAGTTTTCCATTTCCTTTCTGAAAGTTTTACCTGGTACTTTCACATCTCTCTGGCCATTCCTCATTTACTGATTCTGAGCTTATGTGCACGAGTGGTACACACACGTGCCCTGGGAGTTGGACAATGCATGCACATGTGGAGTCAAGAGTTGATGCCAGGTGCTTTTTTTAAAAATCGCTTTCCGCCTTATTTTTGAAAATGAGCTCTCAGGGAACCAGAAGCTTGCCACATTGGAATGACTGGTTGGCCAGCAACTTCTCAGAATCCTCCTGTCTTACCCATCACCCTTGCCTTTCTCTGCCAGCACTGGGCTTACAGACACGTGCCACTCACTCTGAGGTCCAGTGTCTACCTTTGCTCCTGGCTCACAGCTTAGATCTGGCTTCGATGCTGGGGTAGGCAGTCACCTTGGGAGGACCTGTCTTGGATTTACTTACATTTGCAGCTAACGCTCCAATCATGGCTCAGCTCTCAGCTCTTCATTTTGCCCTTACAATTTTCCTCCGGCCCCTAACCATGCATAAACATCTTCTCTCACCTTTGCCTCTCTTCGCTCATCTGCCTGAATGATGGGAAGGCCTGCAGCAGCGTGGTGCTCACTGCTGGAACCATGAGACGCCAGGAAGGCTGTTCTGAAGGGTATGTGACAAGATGGTAGACAGACGTAAGGCTCATGGAGGGAGAGCACGAAAGGAGACACCATAACAGTCCTGGCAGGAGTGACCAGGCTCCACAACAGACAGACGGACGGCAGTAAGGGTGTGATCAGCGAAGAGCTGCCACAGTTCTGTGGTTGAGATGTTATGAGTAGCTAAGCTTTGCAGAGTGACAAGGGACTGACAACGGGCGTTAAGTATGGAGGACTCCTCCCCGAGGTTTCTTTCCTAAGGTAACTGAATCCATACCTGCCTGGAAGCAAAGCCCCTTCCTGATCCCCAGTCCCTTGAAAGCTGACCATGGCGAGAGCCACAGTCAAGCTCCGTTACCACCACCTTTGCTCGTCGAGGTTTGTAAATGCTGCAGCCCTCTGCCTATAGCATTGCCACACCGCGTGCTGGTCCAGCAACACAAGGGAGTCTAGATTTATCTAGAGAGGTTCTGGAGAGGGACAGTGTGATACTGTGTTACCTATGGACACTTGCCACAGGAAAAAACAAACCACATACCAGAGATAAGCTCACTGTGAACACAGCTTTGTTCTTGGCCACAGTGAGATGCTAAGTCTCACAAAGGCCCGGATGTTAAAGGCATGTCCTCAGAGCGGAATTATTAAGAGGTGATGGCATCTTTAAGAGGCAGAGCTTGATAGGAGACCTTCAGGTGTCTGGGGCATAGCCTTGAAGAAGACTGTGGGACTCACCCTCCCCTTCCTCTCGTTTGCTTCCTGACCATGAGGGTGAGAGATTCTGTTCCTCCACATGCTCCCACCATAAGGTGCTCTCTTACCACAGGCCCCGAAGCAGCAGAGCCAACTGACCATGGACTGCCACCACCAATGCTGTGATCCTAAATAGGCTTTCCCTTTGAGCTGGTCCTGTGGTGTCTAGTACAATGACTGAAGGCTGACCAGATGCTCTGAAGCATGCTCATTCTGCTCTGTGGAAGACAGCAGCACCGTGATGAATATCCAGGGAACACTCACATTTGCTAAAACTGCCAGCTTGAAAAATGGAGCAACAGCTTGAACATGAACTGTACTCAGCAAGGAGGTCAGAGGTCAACTACTAGGGTTTTTCTCCTCAAAGAATTTTATTAAAAAGGCTGGGCATGTCTGGCAATGGCCTGCATTCAGTGTAATGGAAAGATCAGACTTCTTAAGTGTACAGCATACAATTGCCATAGGGAGCAGAGTTAGAAATCCTGACAACTGCCTGCCTGCATTGTGGCATAGTTGTCCCAGTGCCTCCGTTACAGTCAGTCCTCCCAGAGAACGGCTGATGCACTAACTCGCTGTCCCCAGGCAGCCCCTCCCCTGCTGCCCCTCTGTCTCAGTAAATGACATTGTCACACCCTTACTTTCCAAAGGCTGCAAAGTAAGATCATCACTGTCATCCCTCTGACACACACACATCGGAAATCTTGACAGAGCTTAGAATACCTGACTCCTTTTCTCCTCAGCCACTGGCTCTGTCCAACCACGGCTGCAGTGATAGGCACAGGTGCCTCTCCCTCTGCTCCTGCTCTCCCAGCATTCCACTCCGAACACTCCCCTGCCTCCTGGGCTGAGGATTAAATCATCTTGTCACATCACCCACTTCCTGTGCTACATTCTAGCCATGTGGCTCCTCTGCATACACATTATGGTTGGGCAACTTAGTGTTCCTGTGAGAGTCGGGGTGTCTCTGACTCTTTGGCTGCACTTGGGACCCTTTTCCTCCTACTGCCCTGTCCTTCCCTGATACAAGGGTTTGTGCCTGATCTTATTGTAATGCATGTGGTTGAAAACCCTGGGATGCCTGCTCTTTTTATTGAATGGGAACAGAGGAGTGGATCTGGGGGAGAGGGGATGTGTGGGGGGGGGAAGGAGGGGAAACTGCCGTTGGAGTGTAACATATGAGAGAAGAATAAAAGAAGCAGAACGTGCCTCTCCACTGTCCTATTCCACTCCCCATCCATTGCTCTGGGGAAAGGCACCTCTGCACAAGGCACCGCAGACTTACAAAGCTCAGGGTCTGCTTTCCTCATTCCATGAACCACCTTAGCCAGAATGGAAGCGTCCAGGGGATATGCAAGGTCTGCTGTACAGCCATGCCCAGCACAGCACCTGACATACGGCAGGAATCCAGGGGCTATTGGTTGAATTAAAATCTAGTTTCCCAATCTTTCCTTCTGGAACTTTACATCTATTTTGCAACTGATATCTAGCTGATAGCTATTCTGGTTTTTGTCTGCAGAAAGGGAACAGTCTCTGGGTGTTGGCTTTAATTTAGTGTGCGAGCCTGAGGGTAGCTCCTACCATGCTGCTCACTGATAAACAGTTCCTCAATTAGTAAGTCATTTAGTTTCGCTGAGTAGGATCTGATGAGCCCGAACACCCCTGCTCTGAGTCCCCGTCTGTCTTAGCCCTCTGGTCACCCTCAAGCTTCTGTCTCTATCTCTTCTCATCAGTTCTGCACTCACCAGACACCCCAACAGCAACCCCTGGGGGTCCGGTATGTGCTAGGAACTGGGGACACGAAGGCAGAAGAATGGGCAACTATTACCACATGGTCTCTGTCCCACAGCTCCATATAACGCTGAATCCCCCAAGCACGGCCACCTGTATAAAGTCACCACCGCCCAGCCAGATGCATGCTGGGTCTACAGATGGAAGTCTTCAATTAATAACAGACAGGGCTGGGGATGTAGCTAGTGGTAGAACACTTGCCTGGTACGTGCAAGGCTCTAGGTTTAGCCTTTGGCACTGATACAACAAAGAAACAAATCAAACACAAGCCAGGTTAGTGGCAGAGAAGGCTCTGAGGAAGTGGACTGGTGTGGCTTCTGCAAAGTGTTCCCAGCAGTGAGCTCCCAACCCAGATTGAGCTGAGGTCAAGCAGCCTAAGGGGGGTAGGGGTGGGGATGTGGGCTTGGACCTAAGCCTGTCCAGGGCAAAGCCACAGAAGCCTCAGCAATCTTAAGGACGAGTCGACCAGCATCTTTCAGCCGACTGGCTAGCTGCTGCTCTAGGCAGTGAGTGAGCATTCAGTAGTGAACACGGCTTAGAAGCACCCCCACCCCCACCCCTGCCCTGTGCTGTTTTTCACTCCCAGGGCCAAGAGGATTTCAGCCAGATTTGCAGGTAAGGCCTGTGCCCACCTCACTGGCCCTCTTCAGCAGATCAGGACAGAGTGCTCGAGAAGAAACTTCACACTGGTAGAAGGGAAGGGAGGGGAAGGGGGCCCCTGAACCAGCCACTCAGAGTCTGCACAGTAGATATAGGAGCAGCATCTGGGGTTGGAAAGTGAGCAGAGGGGATGGTGTAACTGACAGAGCCTCACCAGGGGTGAGGAGAGAATGGACCTTCACGGCCTGCCAACTTAGACCAGGTCAGTGGATGCAGGCAGACAGAGGCAATCCTAGGACAATGGCATGAGATTCCTCTCACCAGAGGCCACATTGAAGAAATGCCTGGACACCAGGGAGCAGGTATTCATTTCCCCCCTGCAGAGCCAGAGGGCCAAGCCTCCTTGGGGAGGTTGGGGGAGGAAGGGAAACCCTAACCTGATGTGCGTTGAAGATGGATAAACTCGCAGAATAACCAAGGAGATTGAAGGTTATCTTGAAACATCAAAAAACACAGCTATCCCCTTTGCATACTAACAGTCCGCTTGAAAACACCATGCCTACCGCTTAAGCATTAGCAAGAGACTCTCTCGGCCTCTGAAGGGCCTGTGCTACTCAACATGAACACCGTCCCTCTGGCTGATACAGTGATGCTGTTCTTGTCTACTTTCAGCACTTCTAGCCCTGCTGACTTCAGTGCTGGCCCCACATCTAGGAACTGGTTCTGTTTGGTGGCTGCGGTGGGCAGGGGGGCAGGACCACTGATGCGACATCTCTGGGCACCTGCCACAGCAGGGACAGCTCAGGGGTTCTCACAGCAGACTGAAAGGAAGAACTCAGTGGATGATACGGGGTATGGCCAAGGCCCTGGCACACACCCTCGCTGTGCTCTGGACACTTTCTCCAATTCACTGTGCTTGTGCGGTCCTTCCTCTCACACAGAACCAGCACAACAATCAAGTGTCACCCAGGGATGGGAAAGTTCTCTGAAGCTTTCAAAGGCAACTCAGCAGGCAAATGAACCCAGTCTGAACTCCAAGCACTTCCATTGTGTGGCGCAGGCCATCTTCCTTTTAAAGCTGTGATAGATCTTCTTTGAAGACGCTTTTAAAGCATATGCAAAAAGCACAGAATGAAAACCCCAAGGGTGGCTGCATTCTACTTCGGTGTTTCAATGCCACTTACTCATCAAGAAGCATTTAAGGGAGTACCTGGTGCTCCCAGAGTTGTGGGCTAGTGTGAGGACGCAGGGCCTGCTCCTGGAGCCTGGGGAGGAGCAGGAGCAAGCTGTGCCTTCTGTATGCCTAGAAGGCTTCCTGCGAGAAATGGCATCCTAGATGAACCCAGACAGGTCGGAGTCAGACAAATGAGGAGGAGTGGCAGGTAGGGACAAAGCCGGAGATCACAGTGCCCAAGCTGGCTTCCATGCGGGAGGAGGCAGTGACAGGTGACTCTTCCAAGAGAGCAGATGCCAGTGCAGGATGCAACCTGGAGCACCCCGTTGTCTGCCTGACCTGCTAACTGCCCACCTTCGCTCTGCAATGTCCGAGCCTTCTTCTAACACTGGCATCAGGCTGTATCCTGTCCTACGTTAAAGCACCCGAAAGGCTCCACACTGTTTTGGACACCATGGAAGAAACCCTCAGTGTGGCTTATCAGACACTGACCATCCATGCCATGTTGCCCAGGAGTATCCAGATTTATGGTTATCCTGGCCAACACCATGGCCACTGATTAGTCATTGTGTTCTCTCCCTGTCTGGAGGGTTTGGACACTAATCTATGGCTCCCTTTATCCAGAGTCCTGCTTGACTCTCTGGCTTCACCTGGCACCCATCCTGCCACCCACTTAGTCTCAAGGCCTCCCTAAGCTGCTTCCAGTTCCTCAGAGCTGCCGGCTCTCCCTGACCCCTGCCCTCCTGCTCTACCCCCAGCCTCTCACTCGAGGCAATCTCTCCTCTCCTCTCCTCTCCTCTCCAAATCTTGACCTTGACCTTAAGCAGGTTATTAAAACGTTTTGTGTGGATTTTCCTCAGTTATCTCAGAATTTTGTTATGCAGATGAAAAGTAAAGGCATTTCAAAGCCTGCAGCACACGCAGCACACAGCACACACAGCACACACAGCACACGCAGCACACGCAGTAGACACAGCACACACAGCACACGCAGCACACACAGCACACACAGCACATGCAGCACACACAGCACACACAGTACACACAGCACACACAGCACACGCAGCACACACAGCACATGCAGCACACACAGCACACACAGTACACACAGCACACACAGCACACGCAGCACACACAGCACATGCAGCACACACAGCACACACAGTACACACAGCACATGCAGCACACACAGCACACGCAGCACACGCAGTAGACACAGCACACACAGCACACGCAGCACACACAGCACGCGCAGTACACACAGCACATGCAGTGCTTTGGTCAGCCATGGTTTTTCTCACTGTCCACCCTTGTAGCTCCATCCTGGACAACACCTCCAGAAAGCTTTCCTGGTCTCCCAGGGTGAGGCTGGGTGCCCTGCTGGCTACCACTGTGTCCTCTCATCCTGACACCCGTTTATCTGATATGCTCTGACTATGGCTCTCATCTCCCACTAGCCTGAGAGCTCCTGGAAGACAGAGAGCTTGTTTCCTTTCCTTGTTTCTTGTTGAGTCAGGACCTAACCTGGAACCTTGGCTGGCCTGGGACTTGCTGTGGAGATCAGGGCACCCTCCTGCTTCTGCTTCTTAAGTGCTAGAACTCAGGACTATAGTGCCACCCTGCAAGGCTCTCGCTAATCGCAGGCTGTTCAGTGGGTGCACAATGCCTGACACACAGCAGGCAGGCATTCCTAACTTTTGTGGGGTGGATAACGTGCTCGATCTTGATAATAAGCAAACAGCCATGTGTTTCATTCAAATAAAGTCAGCCTGGGACGCGCACCCCTGGGAGACCATGGTCATTCGGATAAGCCTGTTAACCTGGTTCACACTGAACTTGATTCTCCCTATTGGAACTGTCAGTGGGGCTTGCATGACATTTTTATAACATACACATTCATCAAAATGATTTAGGTTGGATCACTTCTTGAGCTAAAATTCATAAACAGTTCGGAAGACGGCATCGCTCAGCACTTCTTTTAATCATCGCAACGATAACAGCCTACAGGGGAGATGAAAATTGGCATTTTAAAATAAATTAAATTGTGTACTCTGATAATTTCATACATGAACACAGTGTATTAGATCACATCCAGCCCTGCGAGTCCTCCATCTGAAGCAGTTACTGCCCTGTCTCTACTCCGGTGGTTGGGTTTGTCCTATCTACTCCCTCATTCAGTGAAAACCTTCACTGATTATTTATGTCCATTTGTACACTTGAGTCATCCATTCTCATATTTTTGAAAATCAGGAAGAAAAAGTGAGTTCTAAATGGTGTATTTGGAATTCTTGATACCAACCACAGTCCACAGTTACTATGTTGATAGCATCCTGTATCTCTTACCATCAGCCCATAATCCCAGGCATGCTTTGATGTGCTGATGATTGGCATAGTGGACTTCTTGGAAGAGACGAAGGAACCCAATGACAGCCCTCAGACAAAAGGCACTAAGCAATGAGGCTGGTCATGAAAAGAACATGCAGATTTCATACAGCTTGGAAAAGCAACACACACACTTAGAATTACCTGGAGCGGAGTCCAGACCTGGTGCTGTACTAGTGGCGGGTTCCCTGGGACACCTGAGGGCCACGTGCCTTTAGATAGGCTCATAAGCCATGCAGTATGTCGAATGCCGAGAATGCTACAGAGAACACTCATGGGGGAGGGAAAGGTGTCATTAGTGGTGAGGGAGTGGCTGGTGATGTTTAATATCCAGGAAGGCCTCCTTGCATCTATAGAACCAGTGGGATGAAAGCCTGAGACCATGTTGCATGAGTAGGACTAGGTGTGAACACCCACACCCACACCCACACACACCCACACACACACACACACGTGTGACAGACAAACTGTGAGTACCTTCAGTTGCCCAACGTAAAGAATGAAACAGACCATCTACAGCCTGTCTGTGTTCCAGAGAGCATGGTGCACTGTTCTACTGGTCACTACTTGCACTGAGTGAAGACCGCAGTAAGACAAGGCTCTACGTCAGGTCTGGGCTACGAGACAAACCTCACCGACTGCTGAGCTACGTAGCCTGGTGGAGCCAGCAGGACTGAAAGTGCCTGAGGCAGCCAGGCATGCTCTCTGGAACCCCTTACAGGCCCTGGAAGAAAAACAGGGTTGGCCTCTCTAGCACTGCTGCAAGCCCATTCTTTCTGCCATGATCCCTGTCCACTTAAAAAACAACTCCTGGCTTATGATGGGGCCCTGATAAGAGACCAAATATCTGACCACAGAACAACAAGCAACTGTGGTTCCCCCTGCCCCCCACAAATGACTGTTATCTGACTATAGAGCGGAGAGCTAGATACACACAGCAGCACTCCACTGCCAAATTAGATTGGGGTCTACAGGACACAGGTAAAGCCAGTTCAGAGCCTGTGAAAGCACCACAGGCTGGCGGTGGAGGTGCCACAGCACAGCTGCTGCTCCTTTATCTTGTGCCCACAGTTCATGGAGAGCACCTCACTGCAGCTATAGGGAGGAACAAGGACAGGACAGTTCATGGAGAGCACCTCACTGCAGCTATAGGGAGGAACAAGGACAGGACAGTTCATGGAGAGCACCTCACTGCAGCTATAGGGAGGAACAAGGACAGGACAGTTCATGGAGAGCACCTCACTGCAGCTATAGGGAGGAACAAGGACAGGACAGTTTCTAAGGAAGCCTGCAAACCACTGCCCAGAAGTGAAAGGGTCAAAATACAGCCCCACTCAGAATGCCCCTGAACTTCAGCAGGAAAATTCTTCCCATAGGCAGAGCTGCAGACAGGCCATCCTCACAGGACCAAGGGCAAAGGCAAGATGCGGAGAAGAATCAACCAACAGGAATACATGAGCAGTGACTGCAGGGGCCTCACCAGGGGCTTGGAAAGAACAAGGTAAGAAGACTGGTGACAAGAAGGGTGGTAGCCGGAACTCTGAGGACATGCGCTTGAGGCGAGGACACTCACGTCCCTATGAAGGCCTGCCAGGGTACATCCACTGCGGAGCAGGGGCTCCCACATCAGCTGGGGAAATGCTCTGTTCAGTCAGAGGCAGTGGCTGCTGGCTGGGCTGTGTTGTTCAGTGGGCTGTGGCTGAGAAGCAGGGATGCTAAGACCTTGAACTGCCCTGTCGGTGAGGCTGGAGCAAGAGAAACATTTCCTCACAGGGTGATCTCTTTGCCATGAAGGGCGCCCTCCTGACCATGCACACTACTACCCAAACTGCTGTGAGTGGAGGCTACTGCTGCACACTGAGGTGCCGAGGCTGGCTCACATCTTCCGATCCAGCAAGGTAGAATCCACATGGGAGTGCCATCCCCGCCTGCAGTCTTGAGGACAAATCATACTGTGAGAACTTGTTTCCCCTTGGGTCTCACAGCTCCTGACTTTGCCACACTGCACAACTCCATTCAGGAGATAAAAAGGAAAAGAACACCTCCAGCATCAAAACACAACAAAGAGAGTTTGAGAGAAGATAATCTTAACGCCACTCGAGACACACGTGCTTAGCTACTGAACAAAACACTGCTAAACCAAAGCCAGAAATAAGCAGAAAAGAGAATTTACCAGGCCAACTGAAGTTTTTCTCTGGAATTCAAGGTTAACACTTAGAAATCAATGATTTATAAAACTGATAGTTTAAAAGAGAGAAATCTGTAGTATGGAAATAGATGCTAAGTGGAGAGAATCTGAAATATAAGTCTTGAGAAAAACTGCCGATAAATTAACAGTAGGAATCTGCATGTGCAATGTGCAGTGTGCAGTGTGCAGTGTGCAGTGAATGTCTCCAATTAGTTGGGGTTGACACCAACCTCATATAGGTATGGACCAGGTTTCAGAAGCCCTGGCCATGCTGATACCCAGCAGTGTGTGAAGTGCATATGTGTGTATGTGTATGTGTATGTGTGTGGGGAGGGGAGAATGGGAGAGTCACATACAAGTTTGCCAGTGAAGAACTAAGTCTCCATTATTTACAGATGATATGGTTTCCAATATGAGATACTCAGAAGGATCTATACATAAATCAGGAAAATTCTAAGAATTTAGTTAAGGGTATAATTAATATACAAAAAATTAATCCCACTTATCTTCACCATCAACAAACAGAAATGAAATTTATCAAATGAAGCTTCTTAGGGGAGCCATAAAAACAGAGGTATGTCTCAAGACTTGGGGCAATCCTGATGAGGTAAGGCTGATCAAGCCATTGTCGACTGAAAATAGAGCCAACTGCCAGTGCAGTAACACGCCGAGCTTACCTGCCTCCTTAAACCCTGCTGAGCCCCAGGGAGAGCCCCATAAGATCACAGGGTTGACTGAGGACTCAGGCATTCAGCCTCTGGCCAGCACTACCACCAAAATATGTGGCAGATTGCTATCCCAGAAAAGACTGCAATTCCAAATTCAAAGTGAAGTTTTAGACCTTAAGTTGAAAAATCATAATTGTACCATCTTGTACTGAAAACACACGCATATTAAGCACACGGGACTAAATCTAGACAAAGCTACAAGACACCTGTATGTAAACAGCTTAAATGCAGAAGGTTAAAATTAAGTGGGTGGGATACTTTGATGTTGTAAAGACTTCATTTCTCTAAATGGCTTTAAAGATTCAACTCTGTGCCAATCAAAACTCCAGTGGAATTTTTAGGGCATTTGACGAGCTTTCATGCAGGAGAGTAGAGGGGTGGCCAGTCACTGCTGCTGAAGGAGAGTCTGTCAGGAGTGGTTATAAACATAGCGTAATGAAAACTGTTTGCTATACAGGTGTCCTCACATACCTGATGGCTCTAACACGGCCTAGGAGCACATTTGTGTGCACGTGAACGGTGCTTTAGAATACCCATGGCCCTGCAGCTCACTGAGGGAAAGGACAGACGTTTCAATTAATGATTCCTGGGCAGCTTTTCTATGGAGAAAAACTGGATGCCTACTTCAATTACGTACCACCATCAACTGTGTACTAGTGTTTTGTTTGTGTAAAGTAAACTCTTTTTTAAAAGTTGGCCCATATAGCACTATGCTCCCAGGACGAGGAAGAAATGCCCCAAATTAGAGAAGACACAAAAACTCAGATCATAAAGAATAATGTTCTGCCTCATTAAAATTCCAAACTTCTGTTTTGCAAGGCTCCATCTGCAGTGTAAAAGCACGGTGAGCTGCAAAACCACGCATGATGGCGGGCTCAGCCTCCCACCCCGACACAGACTCCTACAGATCAACTAGGAAACACACAAACAACCAAGCAGACAAATGGCCAAAAGATACGTGCAGATGCTTCACACAGGGAAGCAGGGGTGAGTCAGTGTGTGGAAGGCTTCCACACTTTAAAACACACTCAACTTCATTCAAAAAAAAAAAAAACAGTTTAGAACAAACTCGAGACCATCTCACCCGCTACCTTGGAGGCTTTTCAAACATGACAAGATCAGGGGAACTTGTAGAAACTAGGTCTTTAGGAAACAACCTGGCATGATTAGGTGTTTTCAAGGAGCCGGTATCTAGCTTAAAAATAACTGGCTTGGAGAATTTCTTGTCCACAAGATCTAGGAGTCTTGGACGATTTATGTGAGATCATACAAGTCCTGCATGCAATTAAAACAAAACAGAAAGCAAACATGACACACGGTGCTGATGACAGTGGGTATCTACAGGGAAGGCTACACAGCAGTGAGGGGTGATAGCCACGTACCACATACGGAGATGAAGGCTAAGGGTCTAACCCCAGGTGATAGGGAAGAGATATAACCAGGACGAGAGGCAAGGAGCAGACCGGAAGGCCTCGTCAGAATAGCTTCCTTATTTTATTTTTGCCATGGGCTGAAGTTGCCAAAATCAGAACATGGAAATCAGAGCCATCTGTTGACAGGGTAAGTTAGAGAGCTGGACAGAAACGCAGAAGAATGTTTTGAAATCTGCATCAAATCACAGAGACAGAAATAAAAGCCTGTTTTAGTTTAGTGGGGAGGAATAGTGTCACTTGGCCATCATTTATGTAATAGTAAGAGTGCTGTCGTCACCCACAGGAACAGTATTAAGGTGCGTTAGTTTAGTCGTGGTCACTGCACAAAGTCAGGATGGGCAGGAAGAGCTGTTAAACTCACTGCCAGTACAGGTTCGAATCATTTCAAGATCCTTCGATCTTGATCAATCGCTGAGGAGCTGATGAGATGGTTCGGTGGGTAAATGCTTGGCATGTAAGCTTGAGGCCATGAGTTCAGATCCCACACCCACATGAGAGCCAGCTGTCACAACATATGTCTGTAAGCACAGCGCTGGAGGTAAGAGAGCTGTATTGAAGGGCTCGAGGCCAGCCAGACAAGCCAAAATGGCAAGTTCCAAGTCAAGTGAGAGAACTACCTCAAAAGACTAAGGTAGAAAAGTTAAAGGAATACGCCCAAGGTAGAACTCAGGAATCCTGGTGTCCATGCACAGGCAAGAACATCTGAGCATGCGAGTGTGCCCCACCTCTGCCACACCACACGGAGAATGAGTGAGGTGGACTAAGCTGTGAGAGAAGTGGCGGGCCAAGCTGCTCTCTACAACCTCTCACAGGTACTTGAAACCAAGATGGATGACGTAACTCAAGCCATGGAAATTATAACAGGGTGAAGATAGCCCATGAACTTCACCCAACAGTCTTACTGAGTGTGTATTTAGTGTTGTGTGTATGTGCAGTGGCCCATATTGGGCTCTTGACCTTCTGTGTAGAGGACTGGGGTTGATATCTAGTGTCTTTCCTCAATCTCTCACCACCCTTACTTTCATATTTTAATATGAATTTTAATACTTAGAACAACATATGGCGGTGCGCACCCTGGCATGTGTGTGGAGCTCAGAGGACAACTTGTGCAGGACCACTCGCCTCTTCCACCATGTGGATTCCAGGAGCACACCCCAGCTGGGCTGGACATTGGCTAGGCTGGCCAATGAGCTTGAAGGGTCTGCCTGTCTCTGCCTCCTTTCCCTAAAGCTATGATTATAAAAATACATGTGTTATACCATTTTTTCTGTTAAATAATATAATTTTGAGATTATAATATACTTACATTTCTCCCTTCCTTTTTCTCCCTCCAAATGTTGCCATGTAACACCTCCCCTCCCTTGTTTTCCTTCAAATTCATGGCCTCTTTTCCTTAATTGTTGATACACACACACACACACACACACACACACACACACACACACACACTTCTAAATATACACATACACCCTGATCGGTCTGTATGTTACTTGGATGCATGTTTTCAGGATGGCCACTTGGTGTTGAGTAAGTAATTAGGGCCTCATCCCTGAGGAAGACGACGTCTCCTGCTCTCAGCACTCTTTGCTTGCCTTTAGTTCTTTGTCTAGGTTGAGGCTTCACCAGCTTTCTCCGTTCCATATTAACACGCCTGTTGGTATTGTCCATGTTCAGGTCTTGTGTAGGCAGCCGTGTTGGAGAGACTTCATGGATGTAGGATATCTTCTGATATTTCTAGCAAACATCCTGCTTCTCTGGCCCGTACAGTCTTCCTGACCCTTCTTCTGTTATGACCCCTCCTCAGGTGCAGGAGTTGAGTTGCAGGTGTATGCGTAGGACTGGGCTTCACAACTCTGCATTTTGATTGGCTGTGGTTCTGCAATGGTTTCCTTCTGTGGCAAAGAGATGTTTCCTTGATGAAGTGTGAGAACTACACTAATCTGTAAATATGAAGATAAATATTTCTAATTTAGCTAGGGACTATGCTCTTTTATTAAAATGATGGTTGTAGGGTCTCCTCCAAGATTCGTGACTTCAGTGCCCTTGAGTAGTCGGCTAGGTTTCCAGAGCCAGGCACGACTTCCTTCTTGTTGAGCAGTCTTAAGCCCAATCAGAAAGCTGTTGGTTACTGCCCCAGTGTGCAGGTCACTACCTCACCCTTAGCACCATTGTGTCATGCTGCTTGTTGATGTGGTCGTTGGCATCACAGCTGGGTACACTGTTGGTTGTCACCCTCCTTGGGAAGCTGAACGTCACCTTCTGGCACCATGAAAACTAGTCCTGAAGGAGGAGGCTTTCAGGTCAGAGCCAGCTCAGGTGCTGGGGCCTGAGTGTCTGAAATGCATGGTGTCTTCAGGGACAGGGCCTACCTTCTACCTCCTGGGGGCAACCAAGGACAGCAGAGTAGCCTATAATGTTTGTGTTTTAGGTTCTCTTGGACAACCCTGGCTAACAACTCAAAAGAGGGCTTCTCATGCTTCCTTGGGGGGTTATGTTAGAGTCTATTTTGTGCTAGGCTTTTAATAGGCTCTGGGTATCTGAACCCAGGTCCTGATACTTGAATAGCCTGCACTCCACTGACTGAGCCACACCTATAATCTGACAGCACAGCGCTTTCACCCTGTGAAGCATACACTCACACGCTCTGAAGGAAAGACTCCTTAAACTTCTCTGAACACATCACTGAGAAAGCTGAAAGACAAGCCACAGCCTAGAAGCGATCTGCAGCACAAATTACAGACACAAATTATATGTGCATATATATGTAATGCTACGAAATCAATTTGAATGAACAACAAACAATACACAAGACAAATGGGTTAATTATATAAAGAGGCAAGTCACAGAGGAGGAAATAAAAACATCCAATCAATATGTGGAAATATTCCAATTACACCAGCTATGTAATGCAACTTTCACACAAGTGATAAGAATATAAGGCGCGAAAATATCAAGTGCTAGTGACGGTGAGCAGGGATGGCGCTCTCGTGTACTGCAAGCTCAGACTGGCCCTGATGTTTGAGGAGCCAATCGAGAGCAAAGATGACAATGAAGATGGGCACACGGTACAGCGGAGGGAAGCCATCTCTAACAGTCCGCCCTGCAGGACACACACACGGCTCGTCACCAAAGCCGGAACTCTGAGTAAAAAATATCAAACGCCAACATGCCAACCAGCAGGGGAATAAGCAATATACTCAGATGTTATAGGAGATTAGGAAAAATCTCTGCCTAGTGACAAACACTCAAGAGTGACCAAGTGAGAGAGTGTGTGTGTGTGTGTGTGTGTGTGTGTGTGTGTGTGCGCGTGTGTGTGTGTGCACATGTGTGTGTATACTGAACTCTGGTCTTCAGACAGATCAGTAAGGCTTTAAAACTCTGAGCAAACTTTCCAATCCTCCCCTCTCCACATAGCGGTATTCTTAAACTTTACGTAGTTTCAGGAAAATATAGAATAATGTTCTTAAGCAAGATAAAGTTAGCTCTATATAATTCAAAATATATATTGTACAAATACATAGAGAAAGGTCTAGAATATACCCACCAAATTACTAACTGTTTATACTGTGGAGAGAACAGTGTTGCAACAGAGACAGTCAGAATGTGGAATGCCTTTATTTCCAGTGCTCCGATGTTTTTAACAAGTGTGTTCACTCACTAACTCATGTAGTTATAAAGCAGGTATCATTTATAAAGATTAAAATACAAATTTTAAAATACTGTAACAGAAGTATGGGGAAGTCATGTGAGACCATACTGAAATGAGACCTTACTTAGCACACAGAAAGATTTTCTAACAGCTGTGACATTTTCATTGGACCTTGCTATTTGGATAGGATTTTGTCAAATGTTTATAATTTGATAGAAAGCTGAAAGCTGACTGACATTTTCCAAACACACATACTGGCGCATACCAATGTGCATCTCACCCCAGGGCCTTTTCTTTCAATGCGATATGGCCCTCCATGGAGAGGTGGTGGTCTATTCTACTCCCCTGTCTCCTGAGCTTGGGCAGGACTTTGTGACTGCCTGGATGAACAGAACATACTGGAAGCACGATAACATGGCTTCTGAGATTGATTATACAGCTTCTGCTGGGTCTCTGCTGTCTGCTTGGACAGAATATGCTCACCCTGGGAACCCAGGCGCCATGCTGTGAGGAAGCTCTCACTAGCCCATGTGGAAAGACCACTTAAATGGGCTCATGTGGTGAGGAACTGAGGCCCCCCAGTGTATAGCCAGCAGCAACAGTCAGACACATGAGGGAGCGAGCCTTCAGAAGATTCCTAGCCTGGCCTTTGAGCTCCTCAGTTGAGGCTCAGAGACCTATCCATCATGGGAGTGGCGAGCTATCCCACTGTGCCTTGTCCTAATTCCTGACCCAGAGGGATCCACGAACATAATAAATGGTATTTACACCACAAAATTTAGACCAGCATGTTACCCTGGAATAAAGACAAGTCTAAAGAGAAGGGACTACACACGGAATGTCGCAGAGGCTGTGAGTTCTGGCTGCTTGGGGTAAGGGGACCTGAACAATTGGCTGGGATCAAACTGTGGAAATTTCATATGACAATATGAAAAACTTAGACTTATCTCCCTGGCAGCAGAGAGCTGTTGACAGTTGTGGAGCTGGGAAGTGAAATGCTAGGATCTGCATTTTAGCAAGCCGGGGAAAGGCTGCAGAAAAGAAAGCCTTAAAAATAGGAAAAGGGTCTGGAGAGACAGCTCAGTGGATAAAGTGCTTGCTGCAAATAGAAGCCGAGGAGGCATGGAGCTGTCTGCAATGCTAACACTCGGGTGGCAGAGACCACATCCCAGGGCAAGTGGGAATTGGTGAGCTCTGGGTTCAGTGAAAGACCCCGCCTCAGTAAAGAAAATGGACACCCACTAAGAAAGACACCTGACATCAGCTTCAAGCCTCTTCCACATATGGGAGGTACATATACTTAAACATACATGCCCACACATGAACACACACACACACACACACACACACACACACACACACACACACACACCACACCACACACACCACACAAACATACTATACACACACACATAGCACACACACACACCACACACACACATACCACACACATACCATATACACATACCATACACACACACACATACACTACACATACCATACACACACACCATATACACATGCATACCACACACACATACCACACACACACATATATTAAAAATAGCAGGAAGAGCCCCTCTGCCTGACATGGGTTCTGGCTAAGAACACCAGTGGAGGCATTTCCTCCTGTAGCATGTTCTGCAGCTTCTCTTCAGGGTGGTCTCTGATTCTCAGCTGTACTCTACTCCACTTGTGTTAAAGTGTTGGAGGGAAAGTATATATGCACACAAAAGCCCACGTTGGCTGCTTACTTTGTAGTGCAGAACCAAAAGCAACCAAAGTGTCTGTCCTACAGTGGGTGTAACCCTAAACTGTATATCTTATTCTGCACTAAGAAAGGAATGATCCAGCCATGAGAAGAACTTTCAAGACAGGTCACAACCTCAAAGAAGCCTATCTCCTTCCTTCCCTCCCTCCCTCCCTCCCTCCCTCCCTCCCTCCCTTCCTTCCTTCCCTTTTCTTTCTTTTTTTCAAGACAAGGTTTCTCCATGTAGCTCTGGCTGCCCCGAAACTTGCTTTTTAAACCAAGCTGGCCTTGAACTCACAGAGATCTATCTATCTCTAACTCCCAGGTGCTGGAATTCAAGGGGTGCACCACCATGCCCAGCTGGAAGCCAATCAAAAGTGGCTCCTCATACATGATTCCAATGCTACAACAGTCTAAGAAAGGAAAAACAACACAGCAGTAAAGAGGTCAGTGGCTGCCAGCACTGGGGGAGGCAGGGGTGAGAAGTAGAGCACAGAGGGACCCTGGGACAATGAGGCCACACTGTATGGTAATAGTGTATGTTTGTCACATGTTCATACCCACATCATGAGTGAAATGGGACAACACTGCAGTCTTAGGATGACCATGGTGTCAATACAAGCCCAAATGTAACAAGTGTGAATAGTGACAAGCCATGTGTGTTTTGCACAGGAGCACAGAGACTTTGCACTTTCCACTGAGTTCTGCTGTGAATCTAAAGCTGCTCCCAGAAAGAAAGTCTATATTTGAAATGTTAGGAGGAAAAAAAATGTTAGGTGATGTTAGACTACAAGAAGAGTTTTCCCCATGGCCCTTCCTTCAAGCTTTCAGATTTGAGCTGTTTGTTTTAAAGGCCCTGTAAGAACAGACAGATGTGGCCCTAAGGAAGGCAGATGGGGTGGTTCTCCACCCCAAGCTCAGCACCTAGGAGGTGGAGGGAGGTGGTTTTCTGTGAGTCGTCCCAGGATAGCATGGAATGGCAACCTGTGAGTTCTAGGCAAGCCAAGGCTACACATAGTGTAACACTATCTCAAAAACAGACAGACAGACAGACAGACAGAGTTAAATGCCAAGAAAGCTGTCCCTGGGTTATAGCCATTTACAACAATTCTCTATGCTAATGCCATCTCATACAACCTCAAGTTTTTGTTATGTTTATTAAAATCATTCTTTTAGTTCTCACAAGAGTCTATAGGAACTATCTGTAAATAGTTCTTGTTCTTGTACAGCAAGTCTACACTAACACTGTGGTTTTTCAATTTTGGGTGTTGCACATCTGTATAAGGAGAAACTTTGAGGTGTAAGGTCCAAGAAGAGGGAACGAGAGAAACTGAACTGTGAGGAACTACCTCTGTAAGGAAGGAGAGGACAGCCAGGAGCTAGAAAGCAAAAGACAGATGAGGCACTGCTTAGAGGTACTCAGGATGTCCCACTCCTATCTTGGTGACAGATGGGTCACCCCTGTGGCTGACCAACCTAGAGGAGGAGCCTACTGCAAGCAGGATGCAGCTGGGTATACAGTGTGCACTTAGCACGCGTGCCTTGAGGCCTGGGCCCTGTCTTCAGCCCCAAAGTGTACTAAAGTTGAGACTTTATGCAGATCAGTGACGGGGGAGAGGTTCAACCAAAGCCAGACCCCAGGGGATCCTGACAAGAGGAGACCCCAGGTGGGACTCAACATTGTCATTTACTGGAGGTGACTTTGGTGTAATTTTGTGTAATTTATCCCGTGCCCTTTCCCCCCAAGGTTTTTGAGACAGGGTCTTATACTGTAGTCCAGGCTGGCTTAGGTGAGGCTGGCTTGGAGTTTGTAGTCACTCTGTCTCTCCAGGATTGCAAAGGTGAGGCACCCCACCCAGCTTTCTGCTGTGCCCTTTTCTAGAGCTAATGATTCAGGAGATGGCTGAGTAGGCTGTGGGGTTGATTGGTGCTGTTCATTATGCACCGATGTTCACAGTTCCCCTTAATGCCTGCTTTGGAAGGATCTCATTCATTAAACTTCATCAGGAACAAGTTTGCTAAAAAAACACGCTAAAATTGGGCTGGAGAGGGGGCTACTCTTCAGAGGACCTGGGCTCAATACTCAGCACCCATATGGTGGCTCACAGCTGTCTATAACACCAGACATCAGGATCTAACACCCTCTTCTGCCCCCCATAGCACAAGGCACACGTGGTACACAGACATACATGCAGACAAAACACTTATAACAATAAAAAAATAAATCCTTTTTTTTTTTGGTTCTTTTTTTCGGAGCTGGGGACCGAACCCAGGGCCTTGCGCTTCCTAGGTAAGCGCTCTACCACTGAGCTAAATCCCCAGCCCCAAAATAAATCATTTTTAAGAACAGAAAATTAGTTCTGCTCGTTAAGGCTTTCAAAAAAAAGTATAAGGCTTGTAATTAATTTTTAAACAAAGTTAAAAAAGAAGAGAAAGAAATAAGAATCCCAGAGGCAGGTGGCTGACAAAATGAGAGTCAAAGGCCATGCATGGGCTGTGTCTATCATACTAGTCCTGCCCCTGATGACCAATGATAAACAAAGCCAACTGTTGATATAGTTCACAATCAAATCTTATATTTTTGTAGCCTTCCCTTCTAGAGCATCGTGAAGAAAATGTCATCTGTAACCAAGTTACCTGTGTCCCAGAGGTTGCAGACTTCCGCTTCCCCTTCTGACAGCCAGGAAGTAGGAGAGGTCAGAGGAGGGGGTAACCGTGGCAAAGGTGGCTTTGGCTGCTCATATGAGTACAACAATGTCAGGTCCTGACAGAAACAAGAGAGGATACATTCCCTGAAAAACAAGGCTGCACCAGAGATATGGGTCGGCCATTGAGAGGGCATGATGCCCTTAAAAAGACTGGAGGTGGGTTCCAGCATGTACACCAACAGCTTACAACTTCCTGTCTGTCACTCCAGATCCAGGGGCCCCGGTGCACTCATGTGCACACACTAGACACATTATCAAAAGAAAAATCAGCGTGTGCTAGCTAGTTTTATGTTAACGTGACACAAGTTACAGTCACTGAAGAGGAGGGAGCCTTAATTGAAAAGATGCTCTCATAAGTTCTGGCTGTAGGCAACCGTGTAGGGCATTTTTAGGGCAGTGGGGTGGCTGGAGGGTTCCAGACATGATTTCTCTGTGTAGCATTGGCTATCCTGGAACTCATGCTGTAGACCAGGCTGGTGGGGAACTCAGAGATTCACCTGCTTCTGCCCCCTAAGTGCCAGGATTAGAAGCGTGCACCACTAACACCTGGGCATTTTCTTACTTAGTGATTGAGGATGAAGGGCCCAGCCCGTTGTGGGTGGTGTGGTCCTGGGCTCTATAAGAAAAAAAGCTGAGCAAACCAGTAAGCAGCACCACTTGATGGCCTCTTCATCATCTCTTGCCTCCAGGTTCCTGCCCTGCTTGAGTTCTTGCCCTCGCTGCTTTTGATAATGAAGTGTTATACAAAATGGTGAGTGACATAAACCCTTTCCTCCCCAAATGACCAAGTTGCTTTTGGTCATGGTGTTTCATCACAGCAATAGTAATCCTGACTAGGATATCATGCTTGGGATCTGACATGAATTCAGCCAGGAAACAAAGCAAACCTATCCCTGAGTCCTGTGGATCTGTTTGGCCTGTCTATAATGTTGACCTTTAAAGCGTGTTATGTAAATGGATGACACAGTGTGCGACCCTTTAGAATTGGCTCTTTTCATCCAGCACAGTTCCTGGAGATCTACCCAGGTCGTTGTGTACACGGAGAGTTCCTCCTGTCGCTGGGGAGGTGTACCCCAGATACTGGAATTTAACTCTTTCAAGTGTGTCTGGCATCTTGTTAGATTTGAGTATCTTGTTAGAAATAAAATTTCTGAGTACAAATTTTTGTATAAGTGGATTTGCGTATCTACGAGATGACCAGGGGTGCCATTTTTGAGGTATAGGGGTGGATGTCATATATTCAGGTTTTGGTGTTTTTGAGACAGCGTCTCACTATGCAGCCCTGGCTGGCCTAGAACTCACAGAGATCCACCTGCCTCCCGAGTACTGGGATTAACCAAACATGTTCACCAGAGACACACATTCAGTTGCTGTTTTTCTTTTTCTTTTTTTTTTTTTTCCGGAGCTGAAGACTGAACCCAGGGCCTTGTGCTTGCTAGGCAAGCGCTCTACCACTGAGCTAAACCCCCAACTCCCTGTTTTTCTTTTTTTAATATTTATTTATTGTGTACAACTGTTTTGCCTGCATGGGTTTCTATGCACCATGTATATCCCTGGTGCCCATAACGGAGTTATAGGTGGTTATGAGCTGCCATGTGGCTGTTGAGAACCAAACCTGGGTAACTGTGCAAGAGCAGGAAGTACTCTAAACCACAAACCCTCTTTCTAGCCCATGTGTTCAATAAGACACAGCCAAGCTGTTTTCTAGGGTGACTTCACCTTCTGAAAATCCTACCAGCAAAACAGGGGTGGTCTGACTCCTCCACATCCTCACTGGCACAGGGACTGTCACTGTTTCCCTTTCAGCCATTCTGACATTGCCCGGTGTGTACCTCGGGGCTGACAACATCTCCCCCAGCATCTCACTGTCTCATACTGTTTGCCCACCGCATGCTGGACTGTATCGGATGCATTGCTCTATCAAGTGAATTATCGTATGCTTTCTTCCCTTTAGCTTGTCGATAAGGAATGGCATGAGCTTAGACTGACATGCCTCCGACTCAAGCCTGTAACAATCTCTTCTGTCGTGTGTCTATCTGCGTGTCCTTTCTTCCATGGGAAGGATATCAAAGATGATGCAAGCACAGAGTATCCATGGTTACCTGTTGGATTCTGCACACATTAAACTCATCATCATCATCATCTCTGACCAAAAATACCATCGCAGAAGAAAAGCCCCAAATGAGCACAAGTGCATTAATTTCATTCTATATTTTAGGAATTGTGTCTTATAAAGACACAAAGCTTCCCCAGCTCTCAATGACAAAAGTCTACACACATATATCCAAGTCTGGCTTATTCCACCACATAAATGTTCCTGGCTGTTTTATTCATGATTGACAAAACCTGGAGTAAGCTTTGGTAGGAGAATGGTGAATGGTGCTCCCTCCAGACAGTGGAATGCCATTTAACCATAAAGAGAAATGTACACTTTTACATATTGAACTCATAGTTCCACTGAGTTTCGTGTGTGTGTTTGTGTGTGCATATGTGTGTGTGCACACACGAGTGCATGTGTGCATGTGTGCAAGAGCATGTGCCCACACACAAGCATCTGAAGACAGGAGGATCGGGAAGGATCTCTTCTTTCACTCCATGCCTTATTCTCTTGAGACAAGGGCTCGCTGAACCTTGAGCTCACTGTGCTTGCTAATAATACTCTTCTCTCCCCTCTGCTTTCCCTCCCCCTCTGCTCTCCCTGCTCTTCACTCCAGCACCGCCCACTTCTTACGTGGGTACTCAGGATCTGAACTCGGGTCTTCATGCCTGCACAGCAAGTGCTCTCACCGACTGAGACATCCCTCTAGCCTCACAAATAAAATTCTTAGCAGAACAGAGCTTTCAAAAGTAGAACAGGGCTCACTAGAGTATTGTTATCAAAACTAAGGAAACCTTTTATGCTTATGATTGACACTGGTCCATTTTCTTTCCTCAGACTGTCCAGAGTTTTTAATCATTAAGTTTGGTAATAAGGTTATCTGTAGCTTTCAGTACCTCAAAAACAAACAAATAAAAATTCCTTTTTCCTGCCCACTAGGAAAATAAAGAAAACAAGGTTGCGGTTTTTTTTTTGTTTTTTTTTTTTGGTTGCAGCTGTTTCCATAGCAACTGATAGGGATGTTGTGAAGTGGCTCACACAAAATTAAGGCTGACCAAAGCCCTGATGTCTTTGTGAGTTGCTAAGTCAGTGGTGATGGAAGATAAATGTCTGTGTTCTGCTGCTTCCATCTAGGATTCTACAAAATGAAGAATATACAAATTTTGCCCTTTGGTTTATTTCTGCTCAATATGTCCTATCTGCACAATTTTGACCTCATCAGAGTTGCTGGAGAAGAGGAAATTATGCTTATTCTGATCCTGTTGGCGCGTCGTGCTTGTCTCGGCTGTCACTGCCTCTCCTCAGAAGAGAGGCACTTTAATGTCTTTATTCATGCTTTTATTATTATTTTATATATTGCAAAATACTCATTGCAAAACAGCAATACAAGTGAGCAAGGAGTCCTGCTCACTTCTCCACGGGTGTGGAGCTCCTCACCGGGGGCAACTCGTACTCCCTGCTTTATGAATTTGGGGGGAAATTCTCTCTGTAAACACAGTTTTTAAAAATGAAATGGAACCATATATATATATATGATTAAGCAACCTACCCTGGCCATCTTTCTACGTAATAATGTAATCATTCATTGTGTGCTGTCCCAGCAATGAATGTTCACTGAGGTACGCATTACAAACGTGCTTCTCTCAGGACAGAGCTGAGCTGTGTTCCTGACATGTAAGCTAACTTGGTCATTTCCTTTGGTAGTCATTTGAGGATTTTTCTTGTTTCCATCTATTACAACCGTTGCACTAAAACGCTTCATGGAGCCACCTCTCCGAGCCGCGTGTTCACAGTGGCATCTCTGAGCACTCACACAGGCTGGTCTTGAGTTTGAATGGTGTCAAACTGTACTCTTAGATAGCATGCCTGCTTGTACCCAGCAGCAAGCCGGAAGGGCCCCTCCTCTCCCTGCAAACACAGGGTGGTAGCAATTAACATTGTTTTCATCAGCGTGAAAGGCGCAAAACTTGTGTTTTACCTAATTACATGTGAGACTGGGTAATATTTTGTGGGGTCCTTCACCGTCTCGTGTGTCTGTATGTCTCGTGTGCTGTAGATTGGATCCAGGGCCTCAGGTACATAAAGCACTCTCCACCGCTCAGCTGCAGACCCAGCCCTCTGCTTACCAACTTCTTAAATCCATTTATTATATTCATTTGCTCATTTCATCATGGATGGAAGAGGCGCCCATGAGGCCCCACCCCTCCTGCTTCCATGTCTTCTGTTGTGCGAGCACCGAGTTTAGTCAGATTGACTTGCCCAAGCACAGGCTCTGCCAGGACTAATCTTGTGCAGGACTTGCTGAGGAGAAGGGCTTCATGGGAGGAGGCAGAGGAGGAGGGGGAGGAGCAAGGCATGAGGATGAAAATGGTCAAATATCATTATTTAAATGCATGGCACTGTCAATGCTGCAGAGAACAAGGCCAGTTAAGATGCTGTACTGTTCTGTCAACTTCCTGTAAAGTCACAGCAAAGGCTTTTTAAGGCTGTGGGCATAGCTCGGTGGTAGGGTGTTGCCCAGCATGCACTAGGTTCCGCGCCTAGTACCACCAAATCGGTAAACGAACAGCACGAACTATAATCTTAGGGAGAACCCATCACAGTTTTACCTCACTGACACTTAAGACTCTGAGTCACACAAAGCACAAGTGCCAAGAGCAGCAGGGCATCTTTGCGGGCTGCAAAGGCGGCTTCCACCTTGTGCTTGGTTACCTGCACAGCAGCAAAGGGAACCGGAGCGCCTACCTCTGTAGATTTCCACGCCTTCATCCCCAGGGAAGGGAAGTACAGGGGCAGAGAGGAGCCAGCCGGCGAGGGCACATCCTGGCACTGCTCCAGCCTCAGCCTTGCCTTCGAGGTGTTTTCTGTCAACAGAAAGTAAAGCTCCAGTTTTTCTTTGGCGATAAATAAGTGAATGTTAGCATTTTGTATTTGTGTATAACTTTAACGATTTCTGAGGATTCATTCTGCCTACTAAGTACACATCACACACCGAGGGCCGCCTCTGCGTGTGTGCTCTTCACAACATTAGCAAGCCCAGAGGGGTTCAAAAAGTACAATTTCATGTCCATGGCCCTGTCCCATCTCAGCAGTTCTGCCATAGCTTTATCATTAGAAGTATTTTTAAAATAATGTAAAATGCAGTGGTAGCTATAACGTAACACATAGTAATGTATAACTAACAGAACTTCAAAAGGTGAACACTATTCAAAGGGAATTTTAGGACTATAAGAATGATGGCTATAATTAGATTAGTTAGGGAGTCTTATTGATGTAAAGTGAGTTTCATATATCTATATGGGAAGAATAGATCAGAAGTGTATAGATTATTTATGAGGCGAACATACCTTTAATATAAAACAAAAACTTTAAACATAAAAGAAAACATATGGGGTTGGGGATTTAGCTCAGTGGTAGAGCGCTTGCCTAGCAAGCTCAAGGCCCTGGGTTCAGTCCCCAGCTCCGAAAAAAAAAAATACAATGAAAATAAGCTGGTGTGTCTGCTATGTTTTCTGTATTTGGCATTTTTTTTTGTTTTAATATCCCTTGCCTTGCTGGATTGGTTACTGTGGATTAGTACCAGTTCTAGGTGGACCTCTGGGCCACGATGCAGCTCAGCCACCTAGCATTTTCCCAGCATTCATGGGCCCTAAAAAGAAAGAACTGTCTACACTTGATCTTAGCCAAAAGGCCGAGAAGCGATAGAAAGAACTGTCTAAAAGCACTAGTGCTAACTCCATCGTGCCATGCTGTTATGGACAACGAAAGGTGTGGGACGGCTGCCTTCATATCGTGTTCGCACACCTGTGGTGGGGAACATAACTATCCCAAAGGGCCTAAAATTACAGTGACTATGAAAGAACTCCATCCCCAGATCTGCAGCATCTACAGAGCTTCTTCCAAAAGCTTATCCAAAAGAGGAATGGCCAGCTCTTTCCTCTTTGCCATTCATAATTCTCCCCACCGCACAAAACAAAGACATACCATGTATCCATTTTGAGAATGGGTCTTCTTCCCCAAATGTAAGGCACCAATAATAGAAAGAGCGAAACAAGCAAGCCACCTCAAAGTGACCTCCATTGGTCAAGTCAGGGAAGACCCAGCAATCTGTTCCATCCATAGTCTTTTCAGGGCAAAGCAGTGGCAATAAGGAGTACTTAACACCAGTCCGTACCGGGATACCTGATATTCGGATATACGGTATCACTGCACAGAGAGGCAGGGCCAGTTACCAATGTCATTTCACATCGGGTGCTTTTCATCCCCATCTGTGGTCCAAGAGCGCATGACTCCTAAGGAATAGCCCCCCAGAGCAGGGTAATGAAAGCCGGGGTGTGGGGGAGAGGTGTCGTTACGTTATGAGTGCAGCAGTTCACAAGCCTCCGAGCCTGAGCCAGCTTTGGCAGAGGCTTTAGGAGTCCTGTGGCAGCATGGTGGTACATGCCTGAAATCCTAGCACTGAGGAGGTAAAGGCAGGAGGGTCCCGAGTTCAGGGCCAGTGTCTACATACAGATTTGGAGGCAGACTGGGATCCACAAGATGCCCGCCCCCCTGAAGAAAACGGCAGGCAAGATGGCTTGGCAGGCTAAGTTGTTCTTTGACCTTCATTCACGCGCTACGACAAGCAGGGGCGCAAATACGCAGGTGCTTACACACCCCAAGTAAGTGCATGAAATATGATAATTGCAGAGGATGCAGAGATGTGAAGGTAATGGAAATATTTATATTCATTAGAATATATATGTAGGGCATTTTATGGAGAAAAAAAAACACTTGAAATCCAATTCAATTTACTGTTTTGACAATGAAGGCTGCATTTGCCAACTAGATTATATGGTAGATATTTTCCCAGAACTGCGAAAACCAAGTCTGCAGTTACCAAGAATTGGAAACACTTAAAGTGCGTACTGTAAAATCGGTTTCTGGAAAGTACATTACCCTGACAGCCACAGGGCAGTTAGGGTTTGAATTTGCCCTGCAGTTTCTGATTATGTCAGGTTAGAATACAAGTTTAATTAATAGTTGGTACATTTTAATAAAAGGTGTTTTCTATTATTCCCAGAAGCTGACAAAGTAAATTACTCCTAATGACTGTTTAAAAAAATCTTTCCCCAAACAATGTGTTCTCCACTCTTTGCTTTCAAAAACATGAAAGACTTCATCACATTATAGCTGACAAGAGATAGGAAATATTTCTCTAATAAGTCACTAGATAATTGTTGGCACGTTGCTTGGAAGGAATTCATTGGATTGACAGTGCTACAGTAAAGCACCTTCTAGGCCTGGCTATGATTAATGTGAACAGGTTTTAAGGCATTTATGTGTATGAAAACCATGAAATGAAAAGGATGCTGCATGGTGCTGACAGCGAGCGACGAATGGTATGAATGGGATTCATATGTGAGTGGATGGCTCTGCTTAGAGCATAAAAGCACGTGATTCCAATTAGGTGGGGTTCTTTATGTGTGATAAGTACTTCTTTTTTTTGGAGCTGGGGACCGAACCCAGGGCCTTGCGTTTCCTAGGCAAGCGCTCTACCACTGAACTAAATCCCCAACCCCGTGATAAGTACTTCTAAGACCGTACGATGAACCCAACGGCTTTGATAGGATGTGTACTAAGTCAGTCTAGCAGGGCAAAGTGGCTGCTTGTCTGTAAGCCCAGCAATGGGGACAGGGGCAGAGGAATGCAGTTTGAAGTCAGCCTGGGCTCTAGAGTGAGATTCTTCCTCAAAAATACATTTTTTGCATGTATTTGATATTTGAGAGACTTTCAAGAATTCAAACACTAAGACTCAGTGAGAGATGTGGAATCAAATCCGACCTCAGCAAGAGAAAGGAATGACACAGTTTTCACAGTTAGGGACCCCATGTTTTCCTCAGACGAAGTGCTGCATGTCTCAATCCTAATGGAACGTACACTCCTTAAGATGTGAGAGGAGATGGGAGTGGTCAGTGGTCAGAGCGTGGACTGCTACTGCAAAAGACCTGGATTTGGTGGTCAGCACCCGCATCGGGTGGCACACATCTGGTCAGCCCGTAGCTCCAGCGCCAGGGGCATCTGACGCCCTCTTCTAAGTTCTCCCGGCTGTCACTCATCACACAAACCCACACAGACACAAACCCACACAGACACACACACAGACACACACGCAAACAGAGCTAACATCAGTGAGAATGTACATGTGATGTAATTTTCTTCTTCTCTCCTGTTTTCCCAGTACTGGGAATTGGACCAGATATTATACGCATGCTAGGCAAGGGCTCTTTGAATTTCATCTTGGGAGTCCTACTATGTGCTTCAGGCTGACCTTGAACTCGTGATCCCCTCGACTCCCAAGCAGCTGGGATTATAGGCATGTGCCACCACACCAGATTTGCTTTTCTTTTTCTCTTTTATGTCTATGTTTATAACATACCAGACTTTATGTTTATTCTCTTTTATAAAATCCACATTCTAATCCAAAACTTTGTGAAGAAGTTTATAAGTCTGGAATTATACATGAAAATGCCTTAGAAGCAATAGGGCAGCATGAGACAGGCTCTACCTTCAACAAGCCCACAGCCTGACAGGAAGTTAAGCTCCACACACAGACAGGCTTATGGGAAAGAACAACTATAATGCCAGGGGCTTTGATGGGTGGTGTGCATGCCAGTAAACAGGAGGACAGAAATCATTTCTGGCAGAAGGCACAAGGACAGTAGGTGCCAGATCCTGAAGAAGTAATGAGACCTTTCATGTTTGTAGTTTCTCATTTTGTTGTGAACTTACATGAAGATGAGTAATTAAAATGGACTTATTTTTGACTTGGAGATTTTCTAATTAATCTTGGCAAACAGTGGGGACTCGGGACTTCTGTCATCTATCTGCTTTCCTTAGGTTTAATCAGAAACTGCCACAACTGCTCCTTCAGTATTCAGCAGCAAAATTATATCCGAAATGCAACGCGCCAGGGTTTGACAGACAGCACAGGGGTAGATTAATCCCTTCTGAGGAACCTATGAGAGGAGTCACACGCAGCATGGATGCACTCTGGCCCAGAATCACAGTTCATTTTTGTTGCTGTAACCGAGGCGGGGGAGTGTGGGGGGTCGGTATTTGGCTTACAAGGCAGAAACTGCAGCCGTTAGCCACATGCCAGCCATAGTGGAGAGCAGAGAAATGAAGTCTCATGCTGCTGGCTTGCTGCCTGTGCATAGTGAGCTTTCTCCACTCTTACACAGCTCAGAACCAGATCCAGGCCATGGCACCACCCACATGAAGGGTGGGTCTGCCCACGCTAATTAATAATCAAGACAGTCCTTCACAGACATGCCCACGGGCCAACCTGACCTAGAAATTTCCTCACTGAGACTCTTCCAAGGTGGTTCTAGGCTGTATCAAGTTAACAGTTAAAACGAGGTGACACAATGGTTAAAATACTATGAAGCTACTGTGGGCAAGAAGAACATCAGTCGGGCTGCAGAAACCCTACAAACATTCATGATCTTCCTCCCTTGACATCAGATAGCACAATACCGGAAGTGAGGTGCACATCATCAGATTTCATGACTAAACAGCATGTGCTCGAGATGTCCACAAGTCAAGGAGGAGGTAAGTGCACACATGTAGTTCCTTGACAGAAATGAAGTCCCTCCGGCATCACCACAATTCAGCAATTAAGACTGTGAGACCACGAGCCATGGAGGAGGAGGAAGTGACTGAGAAGCCTCTGAGGAAAGTGTGAGGAGAGGACAGGAATTGATGCCAGGGAGTCACTGAAGATGAGTTGCTCCTCGGTATTGCGGCTGCGGAACTCCCTAGAGACTATCTGGAGAGATGGAGATCCCACTGAGCCTGCAGAGCCCAGATAATACCTCGAAACAGAACTGATGGGCCCCATGATAGCTCTCAGATGAGATACCGAGCTCTGACTACAAGACGCTATCAGCGTAGCTGTGGCTCTGGAATTGAGATGCCCTGAAAACTCGAACATCCAAACCGTCCCACTTCTCCCCAGTGTTAACAAATGCTGTCACCATAGATCAGCAGGGTCTTCTCGATGCTGATGTAAGCAAACACGTATCGATTACTCTGAAGAACTCTTCAGAACCAGAGTGGTGGCGTATACTGTAGTCCAGGGAGGCTGGGGCAGGATGGTGGCATACACTGTAGCCCAGGGAGGCTGGGACAGGATGGTGGCATACACTGTAGTCCAGGTAGGCTGGGACAGGATGGTGGCATACACTGTAGCCCAGGGGGGCTGGGGGAGAAGGAGTGCTCAGGCTTAGCTCCAGAGGCCTTCCTGGGCAGCACAACTGAGGCACAGTTGTTTTTTGTTTTAAGTTTCCATAAAAGAACATACTGTATCTCAGAAAACACCCAGATGATGGAGAGACATGGCTCAGTTGGTAAAGTGTTTGCTGTGTACACACGAGGACCTGAGCTGGGCTCGCCACGGCCCACATAAAAAGTCAGGTAAAGCTGTGTGCACTTAGAAATCCCAGAGTTAGGGAGGGAGAGATGGGAAGATCTCTGTAGCTCCCTGGTCACCTAACCTCACTGAACCACTATGGTCTATGCTCCATGAGAAAACACATTTCGGAAAATAAGGTGGAGAGTAATTGAGAAAGCTGTCCAAAATTGACCTACAGTCTCCACATACGCCTATCTTTATGCATATAGGTGCACACACATGCACACAAGAAAGGAAGAGAGAAAGGGAGTGGGATGGACAGAAGAGGATGAGCAGAAGGGAATGAAAGGATTGGATTCAGTGGACACTGAAGAAGCAGGAAGATGAAAAAGCAGCTTCCTGGTGATGGAGTCTTCTTTGTAGCTTTGCAGACTCACGCGTTTGGACTCTTGACTCCAGTTTCTCTCAGTGCGTAGCCCAGGACTGCAGATGAGCCACCACGTTCCGCTCAAGTCCTTCTCATGGAGCATAGCCATACTCGAGTAGCCTCAAACTACTCTCTTCTATTCTTTAAAACAACAAAAGACTTCCACTGTCATTATAATCTTAAACTCACAGAAATCAGGCAAGAATGCCATGAGGTGCGGCCATCAGTGGTTCCTGGCATCTGGTGTCTCTCTTTTCTCTTTCATTCACGCTCACCAGCTATGACTGTCTGTTAGCTTCGAGTTCCCCCAGAATACACTGTCTAAGGCACATGTCCATGTGGGGGTTCACCAGGAGGAGCTCTGAGAAACGAGATCTGTGGGGAGGCATGGAGGCAGGACTGGACTTGAGCAAGAGAGGACTGGGTGGATCCTTCTGGAAGCTGTCAAAAGCTTGACTCGCCTCATAGTTGCTGCCATGAGGCAAGAGAGCTAATCAGTGGGTGCACACCCTCAGGAGGGACCAGGACCCTAGGCCAAGAGGCTCTCCTCTGCTATAAGGAGTTCCCAGAGAAGGGTGGGGGCAGGGTGAGGATGCCTCAGTCACCGACTTTCTAGCAGCTGAGGGAATGGAGCATCATGACCTTGTAGGGAAAGTCCTGGAGGCTGCCCTTAGACACATCTCTAGCTTGCTCTTTTGACTATTTCTTCTCAGCAGAGACAGGGGATGCAAACGCTATCTCTTTTCCTCTGAAGGTGAATTTCAGGGTTTGCTGGGGAAGGCAATTTTTTAAGGGTGAGAAGAATAAAAAGGAAGAAAGCACATTTAGGAAGATTTCTTTTTAACTAAGTGAAGTGGGTAGGTGATAAGAAGGAGGGGCTACTGTCACCCCAGCAGACCTTTAGAGAGGGGTATAGGCAATGTTACTTCAGCCTTTTGTCCATGTGATCTGAGTCTGACGCTTGTTTGACATGTGAGCAGCTCAATCCTCCGTAAGCAAGTGGGAACACACACACACACACACACACACAGAGAGAGAGAGAGAGAGAGAGAGAGAGAGAGAGAGAGAGAGAGAGAGAGAGAAACTGAGAGACAGAGAGAGAGGCACACTCATGCACAGTCACACAGACATGCACATGCACACACACCACATGCACAGAAGGTTTTTGTAACTCACCACCTAACAATGAGATATTTTAAAGGCAAAACTAGTTTTGAAAAGCAACAGGAACCTTATATAGAAGCAAATGTAACTAAAAATAACTAACAGTTAAAAGAAAGAAAAGAAAATAGCTGATGGTCAAGAAAAGAAACAAGGCCCAGGATGCCTTCCTTCCCCAGAATCTGTGTGGGGAGATGTGATGCTGGGAGCCTGACAGTGCGACCATGCCTGGAGCTAGAGACGGATGGGCAGAGCTGTTCTTTTCCAAGGTCCGTCCTGGACGGGCCAAGTGAGATGTGTGAAGGTGCTGCCACACGGAGAGGAGGAACGAGCACTTTCACACTGAGGTGGACAGATTATCTAAAGAGCAAGGCTTTCTTCCCTGCCCTGTGGGCCCAGGACCCAGATCCCAAATGGACAGAATGGGCATGTCCCTTTACAGAGACCAAGAAACAGAGTGGAGTCTGGGATCCCTACAGAAGATGTATATGGCTTCAGCTCAGTTCTCTGTTCCTTCTTTCTGTAAAGAATGAAACAGTAAGAAATGTGCCCAAACTCTAACCTGGCGGAGAAACGTCCCTGGTCTCAGATGTGATGAGAAGAGTGACGGGGACCCCAGCCTGAGTTCACTGTGCTGTGGCTGTCAGCTCGCCTCCCGCATGAGCCAACTTTACAGGAGTCTACATTACCACGTCAGGAAGGTGAACTCACAAGGGAAGGGCTTAAATAATACATCCGAGATCACACAAAGCCAGGTGGCCTGGCTCCTGAACCAGACCTCAGCCATTAATGTCACTGCCTTCAATACCTATGTCTGACCTGTAGCCCATAGGCCCCGTGCATCCCAGAGGAGCCATGAATGTGGCCCAGTGTAGTGTGGATGACAGCCACATGTCATGATGTCAAAAGATTGGCCCTCCTTAATGACTGTCAGAGAATAATCAGGCAAATACACAAATACGCTCATCGCATAACAGGAAGCGAGGAGGAGGGACGGAGAAACAAGTGGGTGAAGAGCCCAGCTGAAGGGAACAGATGAGGAATTGCTCTAGTGGTTCTGAAGTTGGCATAAGTGACATCCTCTCACAAAATGTCCTTTTTCTGACTGCTGTTGCTATCGAAATGCTGCAAGGCTGACTTCCTAAACAGTGCTTCCTGGCCTTACACATGCCCTCCATTTTGCTAGAAAGTGTCTTCTCTATTTTTCTGTCCACCTCTCCCCCATTTGTGGGGAATCTTTACGTACTCTGCATGCTAATCCATTTTTGGTTATATGTGCTAGAAAATTTCCCCATAGTATTCTGATTTTTTTCCTACTTTCTATATGGTGGGTTTTGATCTCAAAATCTACTGCAGAAAAATCCACGGAAGCTGGTCAGAGCAGATGGTACCGGCACAAACCGGACATATAGATTCATGGAGCAGGACAGACTGTTCAGAAATGAATCCACACACGTACGGTCAGCCAAGAACCAACGGTGCCCAGAATGTTTGGTGGGAGAGGACAGATGGGTACTCCGTAAGCAGGGTTAGCAAGACCAGATATTCGCATGCAGAAGAATTAAACCAGATCCTGACTTCGCTACAATGCAAAACTCAACACCAATCAGACTTAAACACAAAAGCAGCCCCAGGAAACCAAGAGAGATGCTTCCTCATACTGAACTGCTTCCGGGTCTCATGAGGCCAAAATCAAGGTGTCAGCTCAGCAAATTTCGTGTCTGAAGACTGAGGAAGAATCACTTCCTAGGTCATTCACGTTTTGGTGGAATTAAGCTCCCCTCAGCCAAAGGCTCCACTTCCTCCAGGGCTGTAGGTTGGGCCTGCTCGAAGCTTCTAGAAGCCACTTGTATTCCTCACCCCATCTTCAGGCCAGCAGCAATGTGTTCTCTCATTCTCCTGCTTGGGACCTCTCACTTTCTGTCACCATAGAATGTAGCAATTGCAAGTAACTGTCCTCAGGTTCTGCCCACACGGGGTGGAGATTAGGTAGAGACACCGGGCAGGCACTGGGCTAAAAAGGAACACGGTTACCACACAGCACACTGCTGGCTCCTTTATGGTTGTATTTACATCTGTGCTGTTTGGGGGGCTGAGGTCAGAGTTCAGAGGTGAGCACTTGAGTAGCATAGAGCCCAGAGTTCAACCCCAGAACCGAACGAGAGAAAAGAATAGGTTCTGTCTACCAAGATGGCGCAGTGGGTTAAGGCACATGCCACCCAGTCGGAAAACCTGCATTCAGTCCCAGGGATTCCTGTGGGACAAGAAGCTGCTCCCACTTTGTTATATGCCTAAAAAGAGTGTCTCTCTATCTGACATTACAGAAGACACATTTCCCTAAATCTTCCAAACATCATTGAGATTTGCTTTTATATGTTTAAGTCCTACATATCTAGATTTTTGTTGTTGTTGTGTGCATGCATATGACAGAGACCTAATCTCATTTTCTTTAGTGGCTGGTCTATTATTTATTGAACAATTCATCTCTTCCCCCATAAACCTGAAATGATGCCACCGTCCTTTATGTGCACAGTTGTGCAACTGCTTTCTGGGCACAGTGCTGTGTCCTGTTTGCACTCCCACCTGCCTGCCCCAGGCATGCCTGTTGGTCTTATTAAGGAGGAGGCCTTCCCCTACTTCTCCTTTGGGGTGTTTGGTTTTCGTTTTTGAAACAGGGTGTCTTACTATGGGACTCAAGATCTCATGCCTCTGTCTCCCAAGTATTGAAATTATAGATGTGATGTGAACTCCCACGGATCACAGTTTGTTCAGGCTCCTATAGATGTGTGTGTGTGTGTGTGTGTGTGTGTGTGTGTGTGTGTGTGTGTGTGTGAGTGTGCGCGCGCTCAGGTATTATTCTTGACTTTTTGATTTTTCAAAATACATTTTATTATCAGCCCATCAAGTTGTTTTAAAAATCCTTCTGGAAATTTTGATTGTAATTGCATTGAATCAGTAGTTCTCAGCTGGAGGCAATTGTGGCCCACAGGGGACATCTGGCCTTGTCTGCAGACCTTTTTTGATTCTCATGACAGTAAAGAATGTACCAATATTCTCCAGGGGTGGAGGGCAAGGAGCGAACCTACAGTATATGGCCTCCACAGGAGAACCAGCCTGACCAAAACAGCCAGACAGAAAAATCCTCCAACTTTTCCATTTGTAGACAACTGACATATTTGCATGATTCCAATAATCATGGTCTATTTCCCATTTATACAGGTCTTCCTTAATCTATTTCAATCAAGCATTATAACCCACAGTGCATGGATCTCAGAGATCCTGTCTAAGATTTGTTCCTAAGCAATCTTGATTTTTAAATTACAAATGGTATCTTTAAAAATATGTGTATTGGGCCATCAAGATGACCCAGCAGATAAGGGTACTTGCCACCAAGACTAACAACCTGAGTTTAATTCCTGAGACCCACATGGTGAAAGGAGAAAATTGATCCCTGAAAGTTATCCTCTGTCTGACCTCTATACATGCATCATGATACCTATGCGTGCGCGTGCGCACACACACACACACACACACACACACACACACACAGACACACACACACACACACACACACACAGTGAGTAAATGTTTTAAAATGTTTATTGGAGCTGGAAAGATGGCTCATGTGTTAAGAGCACTAGCGGCTCTACCAAGATGATGGGGCTCAATTCCCAGCACTCACATGGCAGCTCACAACTGTCTGTAACAACAGTTCCAGGGAATCTGACGTCCTCTTCTGGCCATCTGGGGATTGGACAAGCACGGTACTCAGACATACATGCAGCAAACACCTGCACACGTTTTTAAAAAATGTTTATTGTTCAAGACTGATAGGATGTATGTTTATATATGTGAACACTGTCGCTGTCTTCATGCACACCAGAAGAGGGCGCCAGACCCCATTACAGATGGTTGTGAGCCACCATGTGGTTGCTGGGATTTGAACTCAGGACCTCTGGAAGAGCAGTCAGTGCTCTTAGCCACTGAGCCATCTCTCCAGCCTGTTTTTTGTTTTTATTTTTTGTTTCATATGTTTTATATTTTAATGTTACATTTATCATCTTAATAAGGTCTTATTTTTTGTGTGTGCCTTCTGTAGACCTTTTGTAGTTTTCTATATGGAAAGGGTTTGTTCCTTCCATGCATTTAACTTCTTACGCGAGTGTCTCTGTGTGGAGATCACCTATAGATGTTCACACACCACACGCATGTGCACTGTAGTGGTGACTAGACATCTGTATCAGGGTCCTCTCTCTTGTATTCAAACTTAATTGCATTTTGGTCAGAAGACCTGGTCTGCATGATATAGGTTTCCTGAAATATCTGGTGCATTCCACCTATGGTTAACGGAAAAGTCTGTCTGGGAATTATCTACGGTGATAGTAGTTCAAAAGTCTGCTTCACACTCTTTGAAGTTACTTTACTAAAAATAGTCACATTAAAGCTTTTTAATCTTCCTTGGGAAAGGGAACATTTTTTCATTACTTTTCTTTTTCTGTTCAATATTTTTTACGTTTATTTGTGTGTGTGCATGTGCATGTGTGTATGCATATGCCTGTGCATAAGGGGTGTGTGTGTATGTGGTGTGTGTGCACACGTTTGTCTGAGTGTGCATGTGGGGGGGGTGCACATGCCTGTGTGGAAACATGTGTGGTACTGCACACGTTTTGAAGATCAGTGACAACTCCCAGGAGTTGTTTCTCCCTAGCTACTTTGTGGGTTCTGGTCACCAGGCTCAGTGACAAGCACTTTCCTTTACTGAGCCATCTCATGGCTCCTGGTTTATCATTATTGCTCCAGTTAGTATATGATGTATATTCATAATGTTCTATCCGTCTGCTTCCGTGAACTGAGACTCACAGCCTATGTCAGGATTTCTTTGCCCACATCTTGTCTCTGATTCCAACAGAGTTCCATCTGCTAACATCCACTGTAATTAATATTCTAGGGCTTAACCGTATCAGTTTACTTTTAATTTCTACCCTTTGCTGGATACCTTTACTTGTAAGGGTTTTTTCTTGTCACACTTCTCCCCTCGTTGGAGTCTGTGTGCTCTGTTTCTCTTGGAGCCTTACTGGAAAGCTTATGAGACTCACTTACTCGTGAAGGTTGGGAGTCATATTCTCAGCTCTCAGCAAAGACCTTTAGAACCATCTGCCTTCATCTTCTGTGCCCCAGACACCGCTATTCAGCTTTGGGTTTTTTGTTTGTTTTTGTTTTGTTTTGAGGCAGGGTCTCATCCTAGCCCAGGCTGGCCTTGAACTCTTGGCAATCCCCCTGCCTCGGCCTCCCAAGCGCTGGGACTCCACTGTTGTTCGTAACTAACTAGTCAAGTGATGCTCTTTCCACTCTGTAAACATGTTGACCCTCTACCCATCACTTTCTGTTTTCCAACCTTGCTTCTGAGATAATTATTTTTCTTTTTGGACATATATTCTAATTTGTTAAAGTAGGTTTCTTTTTAAAAAAATTTCCAGGTTCTTTTTTTAAAAAAATTCATCCAGGAGTGGCGCGAGGAGCCGTTACCAGAGCTGGAGCTGTCGGTTAAGCCTGATCAAGATGACAACCTCCCAAAAGCACCGAGACTTCGTAACAGAGCCTATGGGGGAGAAGCCAGTGGGGAGCCTGGCTGGGATTGGTGATGTCCTGGGCAAGAAGCTGGAGGAAAGGGGCTCTGACAAGGCGTATGGGGTCCCTGGCCAGTTTCTGGTACTAAAGAAAGATGAAGACCTCTTTTGAGAATGGCTGAAAGACACATGTGGTGCCGATGCCCAGCAGTCCTGGGACTGCTTTGGGTGCCTTCGAGAATGGGGTGCTGCCTTCTTGTAATGTTCTCTGGGGACCCCGCAGCCCCCAGCCACAGCATAGTCTGCAGCAGGGTGGGGCTCCTCCCAGTCCTCCACGAAGGAAAAGATTGCTGTTGTCACCCTCATCTCCTAAGTACTCCAGGGTCTTTTGGGAGTTCTCTTCCCCCAGCATTTCAGCCTTTCTGGGTTTCTTGCCCTCGCATGCCTTCCCCTTCCCCTCCCCCTGCAGTTCCATGGCAGCAGTTCCCAGCCTTCCTGAATGGATTACTGCCTCCTTCTCCCTCACCATCTGTTAGATGCCCTTTGACTTCTTTTTTGGCAAGAACAGTCACTGTCTTTATAAAAGATTTTTAAATTAATAAAGTTAGTGGCCTTCAAAAAAATTCATCCAATCAGTCTTTATAATGTCTTCAAAACAGATACTATTGGCACTTGTGAGGAAAAGTCCTTGGGGATTCTCACAGTTCTGTGGGAGCAGCGAATGCTCTGCAGATCTGTTATGACTACTGGGGATCATGAACAGAAGCGGCCCCTAAATTATTGCTAGAATCAGACATTTGAAATGCCTACCATAGATCAGTATATAATATAACTGAGCTGGTGTGCACCTATGATTTCAGAACTTGAGAAGCTGAGACAGGAGGACTGAGTTCAAGGCCAGCCTGGGCTACATATCGAGACCCCGTTCCCTCCTCCACGAAGGGAAAAACAACAAGGACACTCCTCTCAAGCTGTCCACAGCGTGTCAGTCACCTTTCTGTGTGCATGTGTGCCTGCCTAGTGACCAGATCTGTACAGTGAGCCTGCGTCATTTACAGGAACAAAGTTACTTTTCCAAAACAAAGAAGAAAGGTAGACCGGAAGTCAATATCCTTTGTAAAAACTGTTGGTTTGGGAAGGCAGGGGATATGAATTATAGGGTCTTTTTGTTTGTTTATTTTTAAACTATAAGAGATCAACAGAAGGCCTCATCAACATAAGTGTTTCAGTGACAACCGATGTGTCCGTGAGCCCTGTCAGCTGTTGCGTGTGCGCAGAGGTAACCAAGCCTGGCCCATGTCAGGGTTGTCAGTACAGACAGTGGCATCCATGGTGCTGGCTGTGGCTATAGAGGAAGGAGGATGGCCTGCAGTCTAACTGGTCAGCAGCCACCTTGTGTCTTCTGCACAGGAATTCGACACACAATGCCATTCTGCCTCGCACTGCCCAGAGGAACCCTCATTAAATACTACAAAGACAGCACCTTCCAGAGAGCTCAGAGGTACTGGGGTGGGAAGGAAACGCTTCAGAGAGAAAGGCTCTGGTGCCCCTCTAAGGAAGGAAGGGCCTGGGAGAGCCGCAGAGCAGGGCTGGGGTGGAGCTGCTCTCTGCAGCCCGCTGCTTCCCATCAAGCAGCAATTAGCCTTCAGTGCACTTCCTCCTCCAAAATCAAAACCTTCCGAACAAAAACCACCCAGGCAATCGACAAGAATTAAAACATAGGGGGAACATCCAAGAGTGGAGAGAAAAAACAAGAAGTGGTGATGCACAGAGGCTGCTTCTGTGCACTCGCTCCTTTCCTTTGCTAATTTACCTCGAAGCAGTCGGGCGCAGCTGTCTCAGCGCGAGGCTTTCTAGTGAGGCTCTCAGTGGCACATCTTGCTGTAACTAAATAAGGCAGACACGTCTTTAGACTCCCGCAGATGGAAATTTACCTGTACGATACCGTCGTCTACCTCTTTCCTCTAACTCGGATTCAGAAGTCATTTTCAGTTTTCCCTTTCTTTCCCAGTGTGACATCCCCTTAGCCTGTTGACTCCCTTTGATGTGGTGCTGTCTTCAGACAGGACTGTCCCCTCATCTCTCCCACCCAGAGCAGGCCCTGTGCCCGGACAGAAACCATTGTTCTTCGCAGTCTCCCTACAACCCTCATCCCTTCATTTCCACACAAAGCAGTAAGAATTATCTCCCCAAAACAGCTGTTTTCTGTAATAGGAAGGCGAAGTCCTGTGACTAAGCTAAACAGCCCTCCTGTTCAAGGCCCGAACCGCTTCCTAGAGGCAAGCTCTAGCAAACTGAGATTTCCAAACACCATGTATTATGCCTTCCGTTAATTGCTCAGAGAACTTTCAAGTATCTGCCCACATTTTTCTGCATATTCAAATTTTGTTTTTATTCCATTTGGTACACAAGCAGTTCTTACAGGCCTGATGCCCCTTCTGCCTGTACCCTTCCCCCTGGGGTGGAGAGTATTTCACCGTCTCTTTATTCTCCCCCTTCTCTCTGAATAAGCATCGTTGACACAAGCTTCCCGATCTCCCTTGTGACTAGGAGTGTCCATGTGGCTGGGTGAAAGTAACACGGAAAGGAAAACGTCAGATGCCACCTGACAGGACGGAGCACTCCCTTCTTCCTATAACCCAGACCATGGATGTGATGACGGCGCCCAGGTAGCTATACCGCACAAGTTTGGTGCAGCACCAAGACAGAAAGAGCCCGAGGCTGCTAATACCACAGGAAGCAGTATCATGGTCCTCAGACACCCGTTCTGCATTGCTAAGGAGGACAAGAAAGCCCGCTACATTTAAGCCTCTAGGATTTGCGTGGTTCCCCCATTGCTTCTGACACGTGATTACCTACCTCACACGCATCTCTTCTCCATGCACCCATGCTACTTCTCTAGTCCCAGTAAGGAGGCCCCTGCCCAACTCATTTCCCTTTTCTTATTCTTGTCCCCAAGTGTCTGCTTTATTTCTTCCTTTAAAGTGCAGCTTGTGATCCAAACCCTTTACAGAAATGGCGACTGTGGAATGGTACTACAGTTACACTGACTCAGCCCAGTTGCCCCCTTTCTAAGCAGAAACGCATACATCTATGTATCTAGTGCAGACAGCGGGTAAATGAAACAGAAATACCCAATCGAGTTTCTACTAACAGGGCTCCAGCAGCTTCTGCATCTAAACATGCACACCCTGCAGTACTGCCCTGGACCTCATGGAGCTGACTGGAGAGTACATCTCGCCATGTCACTTTCATGACAGCAGAAACACCAGATTTGCTTACCACACCTGGCAAATGGCAGGCCATTCACTATATATGTGTGTGCTACTAAATGCATTTCATTATAACAAAGCCTCAGAATTCATTTTTTCTTTGAGGCATGGTCTAGCTGTGTGGCACAAGTTAGCTTCAAGCTTGGTCCTCCTGACTGGGCCCCTTAGTACTGTGGTTTCAGTTGTGTGCCACCATGTCCTACATTCATGATTTTAAAACAGTCATTCAGAGCTCTTCTGGGTGACTGAGGTGCACCGTAACATTGGGAGATGCTGTGTGGATCTTTCTCTAGGACTATAAATTAACAAGCCAGAATTTCTTGTGTGCCTCGCAGCATGGCCCAGGGATGAGTTACTTTTGCAGTGACTTAGGACTCACTTCCTTAGCCTGTTGTCACCCAAGCTGTGGCTGGTTACGGGCAGGAGCACGTGACCCCCCTGTTCCTCCCCTGGGCCACTGGCTTCAGCACTGCAGCTAGGTCTCTGCTTAAATTCCCTTCCTCCAAAAGGCTGCTCAATCCCTTATCTGTCCCCAAATCAAGCCGTCCCTGTCACTCTGTCCCTGACTGCTTTCCCTTCTGATAAAGGATGCGTGACTGTCTGACATGCTTTACGTTATTCCGTGCATGTGTGCCCGTAGGCTGGTCTCAGCCACAGAAGCTCTGTGAGGAAGGGAGCTTGAGTCCCTCCCTCACCGCTGCTGCCCCCACAGCTGCTGGGCATTCAGATTCCAAGGGAGAACGCTCAAGAGGACAGGGCGCCAACAAGCGACAGGAAGGGCCCGGACGGGGCTCCATTGGTAAAGGACCTACTTACCACATGAGCATGAGGACCTATAGAATACATGTGACTTGCAAGTGACCACCTTTGCTCCACAGAGCTGGATAGAGGGACTATGTAAAAAGCCAGCCACTGCAGCACAATCTGTAAAGCCAGCACTGTGGGTAGAGACAAGAGCTCCACCCTGACCAGACACCCTCCCTACTTGAACTGACAAGACCTGGGCTCAGGAAGCCACCCTGTCTCAAAAAAAAGTCAGACTCGGTTAAGGAAGATACTGGCATTGACTTCCAGTACCCTCAGCATGCACACACCTACATGTACATCACACACACACACACACACACACACACACACACACACACACACACACACACACGGAAGAGCAAGAACGATAACAGACAAGAGGAAAAGGTGGTGAATGAGCTCAGCAGAGTCCTGGCTGGTGTCACAGTTCTTAGTGTCAGCTGTGGGGTGCTTATTCCATAATAAATGGATCCCTGAAAAAAGATGTTCCCCTACTTTTAGACATATTTGGTGGTGTTTACTGTTATAACTACAAAGAACCCCCTTTAATGCCTTTCTTCATCAGTGACCCATGCTATAAGCTGACTGTTGACAAAGTCAGGGAAGGACGAGTCTGGGTTAGCGTGTGTTAATGTAACTGCTGATACTTTTGAGTTTCTGGCTTTGCTGACAACCGGGATTCACTGCTTATGTTGAGTCCCTGCAGCTCTTTTGGGGTTTTGCTTAACAGATATCTTTGTGGGTTCAGTCTGCCAACAGCACCAGGAAATGGAGGCTCAGAAACAGCAGTGATTGATTCTAAACGCAGAGTGGCTACACCTAAGTTTGAGGCCAGGCCCTAAGAAGCTGCCGTACACACAGCAGGAATTTAAAAGAGAGCTCTCTAGGGTCTCAGGGCTCATTCCTGTGGAGGGCTCTACCCCTGGAACCTAACCATTTCCCAGAGGCCCCACCTCCCACTGTCAGCACGCTGCAAACTCCATTTCAACGTAGGGGTGGGGGCAAACCTTATTGCCACAGCACAGATGCTGGGAGCGGGAGGCAATCTCGGAAACCCCTCCGATGCCCGCGCTTTCAACACTGAGTTTAGCTGCTTTCACGGAGCAGCTAAGACTAAGTCAGACTTAGCAGAACTTTTCTCCTCCTAACTGCCCACTTCATGCATAAGTCATCAGAGGTGCTGGAGAAGCTACGGCAAGAGGGCATTCTCTGATGTTTCAGAAAGATTAATAGGAAAGATCATTTTCCTTCCCTTACAATGCTATGTCTCCCCCACCTCACTTTGAAGGTTCAGCAATCCAGACTCAAGGTTTTGGGCCAAGGAAAGCCTTACAAAGAGTCATGCTAGAAAAATATTTGAACTATGTTAGAATCTTCACTACATTCTAAAAAACATGCCCAGGTACCCAGTCTCTAACTCCCAGAAAGTAAGCCTCCTTCACATTCCAGTTAGAAAAATATTAAGCTGAAAATAAAGATGCCAAAAATAGGGGGCTGGAGAGATGGCTCAGCGGTTAAGAGCCACGACTGCTCTTCCTGAGGTCCTGAGTTCAATTCCCAGCAACCACATGGTGGCTCACAACCATCTGTAATGAGATCTGATGTCCTCTTCTGGTGTGTCTGAAGACAGTGACAGTGTACTCACATGAAATAAACAATAAACCTTTAAAAAAAATAAAGATGCCAAAAACAACATCCTCTAGGCTAACGGTCTTAGCTGAGAACTATTTTATGTGAATTCAGAATGCTTCCATCCAATTGTCTAGTGAATATCTCCCCCCTCATCCCCTGCAAAATGCAGTAAGCAGTGGGCTAGCCCTGCTGATGCGGTGTTGGTAATGGGGGGAGGCTGGTGTGGCACTCTCTAGGTGTTCAATGAGCACCTTGCACGTTAGGCTGCTGCTCGCAGTACGCACTTTTACCACAGAGGCTTGCAGTCTTCTTGCAGTCTTGCGAGTGCCTCTTCTCCGAGGTAAGGCTTTCCGGGATGAGGACTGAAGCACATGCTGCAGGTGAGTTCCCCGCGGCGGGCAATCTTTTGGGAAATGACATAGAGTAGGAGGTCCGCTGCCTCGTCCAAGTCGCCACCTCCCGCTCTTTGTAAAGCAGCTGCTCATCCATCAGCAGAGTTATGACCTGCTTAGACCTCTCCCGGATATAGCGACCTGAAAAACACCCAAGAGTTAGCTTAAAAACGGAAAACGGATTAAAGCTATAATTTATTTTATTCTAAAGAAAAGGAAGGAGAACTGTCAAGGTAGCAAAGTGGAAAGACAGAAGACTGTCGGCGACACACTGTGCCCACTGAGCAAACACATCATCAACACGTGATGGGACTGTATCTTATCTGGCATTACACTTTTCATTTTAAATGCATTATTGGATTTTTCTTTGGAAAGCCATCCATACATTGCAATAAATCCACTAACAGAGGCACACAGAGAAGGTTTGAGCATGAGGTGAGGGAGATTGCTCAGTGGGTAAAGTCCTTGCTCTGGGAGCAGGAGAACCCAAGTCCAGATCCCCAGAATCCATCTAAAATCTAGGAGTAGCAGCATGTGCCTACAACCTCCATGCTGGGGAGCCTAGACAGGAGGGGCCGAAGACTCACTGACCAGCTAACCTAACCAATTGGCAAGCTCTGGGTTCAGTGAGACCCTCTCTCAAAAAATAAGGTGGAGAGGAATTGAGGAAGGCATTGGTCTCAACTTCCAGACTCCACATGCACCTGCACAGACGGGCAAGCGTGTGCACAGACGGGCAAGCGCGTGCACAGACAGGCAAGCGTGTGCACAGAGGTTACTTTCTCCAGTCTCTTCTCTTAGCCACTTCTTCCTCCCAAATTTTCTTTATATTTTTTTTTCAAATCCTGTTCTAAACACCACTAGTTTCTGGTGGACACCTCATAGTCCCTAACTGAAAAGGCCTACTGTGTGTTGGGCTCTCTCAGTGTCATATGAAAGGTAGAGATCTGTTGGAGCTCTTGGGGACAAACTTTCCTGGAGGACAAGGACACCATTTAGATTTGGAGATTAAAAAAAAAAAAAAACAACTTGTGTCACGCTACCCGTCTCTCCCCCACCAGTACCTCATCCTGCAGCCCTGAGCCCCTTACCAGCAACACAAAAAGTCAGGCAGCTCTTGCCTCCTGCAGGAACTCTCCATGGCAGGATCTCTGACTCATCTGACTCCTCAGACGCATTCCTGCATTTCTCCTGTTACCCTTTGAAGAAGCCCCACGTCATCAGTCTATCTCTTGTCCTGAGTTGTTTCTTTCTGTGGCATCTGCTACTGCCCTCTGTCACCTGTGTGTTCCCTTGCTGTTTGCTTTCTCTCTCTCTCTCTCTCTCTCTCTCTCTCTCTCTCTCTCTCTCTCTCTCTCTCTCTCTCTCTTTCTCTCTCTCGGAACATAAACCAGTGAGAGGAGTCTCCCTGCAGACACTGATGGCACTAACATATATTCAATAAATATTTACTGAGTGAATGAATTAAGAAAGAAACATCACAAAGTTTCAAATGCTCTCCTTGCTATGGTGTAAGTGAAGCAGATTGCTGGAAGATGCTGGGAGCCAATTTACAACTTAGCTGCCTGGGAAAGTTGCTTGGCTTAAAATAGCCTCCTGCAATACCCCCAATTAGAAGCTGGAAATCATGGGCTAGAATTGGAACATTCTACTTCAAGTCTGTGGGGATTGGTGAGATGTAGGAGAAGCTCCCTCCCTCCAAGTGGCCAGCAGGCACAGTAAGCAGAAAGCTAGTTGCCCTGGTGGGAGCCTCCTCCTTGGAGCATCTGACTCCCCCAAGGGAACAGAAGCAGCTTCAGGAATGCCAGGTTCTGCATTCTGCCCAAAATAGGAAAGAACTCACCCAGGAGTGGGCATCTCATTTAACTCTGCCTAATTCCCCCAGCTACCATTCTGCCGCCCTCTGTACCAGCCAAGGCTCCTCTAAAGCACCACAGTGAGAAGTAAGAAAAGCCAAGAAGAGCCCCTCAGTCTGTTTCAAGGAGGAGATAAGTAAACAAGAGCATCCAGTCCTCTAAGCTTCTGAAAAGACCCGAAGGAAGACGCAGCATCAACTTTAACAGTACAGGAAGGACAACAGCTTCCTGTCTGAAAGAAGAAAGGAATAGGGCAGGGTTAGAATTCAGATTTTCTGAACTAAGTTTCACTCCAGTCTGAGGACTGGATAAACTGAAGGCATCCGTGTGGATGACTAACTGGCAGGGTTTGAAGCAGTCACATGTGTTGTTATGTCAGAGGGTCGGGGGCTACAATACACAACTTCCAGTGGAAAGGCACAGTGCAGAGCTTCCAGATGGCTTGGCAGTTAAGAGTATTGCTGCCTTGCGGTCCCAGGTTCCCAGACCCTCATAGTGGCTCACAACCATGATTACCACTAGTTCCAGGGATCCGGCACTCTCCTCGGGCCTCTGTCAGCACCAGGCACGCACACGATATACATACATCATGCAAGGAAAACACTCATACACATAAAGTAAACATAATAAACATTTTAAAGAGAAAAGCACAAAATGTGGAAAAATAATAATAAACACATAAAAATAATAAGGACCTGGAATGGGGGCAAGATCAATATGTGGAAAGTTATTTCTCCACTGGTGAACTGAGTCAATTCAAGCCAGATTAGAGTACATGAAACACAGGGTCACTGGGAAGCTGCTGGGGAAGGCAAGTTCACTGGTCCCAAGGAAAGAGGGCGGGGGGAGAAAGTGACCATGCAGAGAAAAGAAAAGGGGGAATAGGAATAGGAAGACAGGGAGAACCCAAGATGTCTGGGTTAAATAGCAGAGTCTCTGGAGGAAGGGCAGTCCTGCCCTTGGACTGGAAAGTTCAGGGTTGGGGATAGAGTATGCTAGGTAGGGACTGACGGGTGCTGGGAGAAAGGAGGCCAGCTATGCTCTGATATGTAAAACGTGCACCTCAGCCCCTTGTCCTGGGTCTGAAACCTAACAACGTGAAAGAAGGAGGGCCGAGCAGAAAGCCAACCTGGCCGTCTCAAACACATGGTAAGGAGGCAACAATCACTAGAGCAGCCATGCAAGAGACTGGGGTCCAAGCACAGTTGCCTCTGCAGTCACTGAATCATCCTTCAAGCAGCTGAGGGAGTGTCCTGAGCACTGAAGACACAGCAAGAAACGGGCACAAGTATGCGTGTGTACTCGGGTCCTGTTGGGTGAAACACCCAGGGAGTATCAAGGGGTTGTTTCAAGCCAAAACAAGTTTTTCAAAGAAGTATGGAGGAGTGACATGCTGGACATGAATGTGGGGTGCAGTCACTGAAGTCTTAGTAAGGTGGGTACACAGACCTGGGCCTCAGACCTGGCCAGGCCCTCCTTCCAGCCACCCAGAGAGCATGTTACATGAGTCCTTTAGAGTTGTGCCAGTTTAAAGCTGCCCGTTTGAGAGATGGCCTTTCTTCCAACATCCACAAAGGCCAGAGCTACACTTGCTTGTCTCCAGGACACTTAAGGAGTGTATGAAATGGAGACGCACGGCAAGGAATGTTCCCCAATGCTGGGGGAAGAGAGATTCAGAGGTCCTGGGCATTAAGGTCTATTATAGAAGAATGTGTTACAGAAGATATGTTTACGTCCTCTTCCTCCTGAACAGCAGTCCTACCTCCCCTCTCCCTGCTGTATTGCTTTTGTGGTGAATTTTACTTCCATTCTAAGTGGGGAATACAAACATACAGTGCCCTCCCCACTCAGATATCAGGCCTACCAACCACACCCACTAACTCTATCCTCCCTCTCCATCTCCCTGAGTTCAGAGGTTTGTTGCCTACAGTAGGTAGTTATTTACCTATTAATCTTCCCTCTAATCTACCTTCTAAAGAGGGCAGGGACAGGAAGAAAGTGCGAAGTCTCTACATCAGTGGGTTCTCAACCTTCCTAATGCTAGGACCCTTCAATACAGCTGCTCATGTTGTGGTGACCCCCAACCATAAGATTATTTTGTTGCTCCTTCACAACTGTAAATTTGCCACTGTTGTGAATCATAATGTGAATATGATGTGTGACCACCCCCCCTCCCAGCGGAGTCCCGACCCACAGGCACTGATCTAAAGTCTCTGACCAGGTTATTTCTATTAAAAACAAAGCCCGCTTCAGTCAGGGGCTGAAAGGGTGTCTAGTGGAGCCCCTACCTAGGAACATCAAGGTTGTGACTTCCGTCCACAGCACTACAAAAACAAATAGGCAAGACAAAACCCCATCCGTCGTGTTGGCACAGTAAAGCCATGCTTCAAAGTACTGCTCTGCTCTGCTCTGCTCTAAACACCTGGCAGTAGCAGCCATTGCTAGCCTCAAAAACAAGATTTAAAAAAAAACTGCACAGAGAAATACAAAGGAGAAAGCCACATGTGTGGCTGGAGCCACAGGGCTGCTGGGCTTTCTTGATCTGATGGTGAGGACCTGAACCACTTCGGTGTCAGAGATCTATCTCCCTTTGAGGTAAAGGTCTGTGTTTATGAAAAGAAAGTGAGAGGGGATGAGGGCACTCACTGCTCTCTGGGATAGATCTACTGAGAGCTACTTATATGGACCTAGAAGAGGGCACAACACAGCCTTACCACATGGAACTGGGTTAAGCCACCTGTTGGCCCTAGCCTGGGTCTGCATACCCTACTTCTACTCCAAGGCTCAAACTCCAAGCCACTTTGGTAAAGCCTGTCCTGGAGCCCCGCTGGGAACAGAGTAGATAAAACTGAGCAACCACGAAGGCCAAGTGAGCATGTGCGGCTGAAGACCCTCCTTGTCCATGAGTCTGAAGCCATCACTCTAACCCGTACTACAGTCAGTAAGACTAGTCCCACTCCATGAAACGTATCCAGCGGATCTTCTCTGCACAATCAGTATTCTGTAGGATTTTAAATTTTTCTTTAAAAGATGTCGAAGTAAACCATTGAGAAATTAGCACAGGGCGGGAGAGCTAGTTCAGAAGGTCAGACTGTTTCTTGCCCAAGCCTGACACCTAAGTTTGATCCCTGGAACCTGCATGCCAAGTGAGACAGACATGGCAGCTCACACCTATAATCCCTGCCCTCCTAGTGAAGTGGGAGGAGTCAAGAGAATCAGCAGCTCTGGTCCAGCTGGCACAGACAGAGTGGCAGAGTGACTGAAACAAGTGACCTGCCTCCAACAATGTGAAAGGAAGGAATGGAATCCCAAAAGTTGTCCAGACTGCTACACACATGCATGAGCATACACACACACACACACACACACACACACACACACACACACTCTCACACATACACACATACACACACACATTCACATACACATACACACACACACTCACACACACACATGCACACACCCACCCACACAAACACACATGCACACACATACACAGAAACACAAACACACATGCACACACACATGCACACAAACACACATGCACACACATGCACACACACATGCACACACATGCACACACACAAACAAACATGCACACGTGCACACCCACGCATACACTCTCACACACACATACGCACCCACCCACCCACACATACACATGCACACACACACGCACACACACTTAAAAGACAATGCACAGCTCAACTATGTAGACAAGAGCATGGAGTGATGAAGCAAACTCAAGATGAGCATAAAGGAAATAAGACCAGAGGAAAGAGTGGACAAACATCCCAGCAAGGAAGCTACAGTCAAATGGAGGCTAACCATAACCACCCTCACCATCCTACACTCAACAGCTGAAGAGAGCCGTGAGGAAAACAGCACCGTGTGTTCAAGGTACAGCAGCAGCCAGGCCACAAGAACAAAAGTAACTCAAAGCCATACAAGACAGACAGCAAGGCCCCAGTATACATCCAGAAGTTTCCAAAGAAGATAGTTAGGTAATAGTAAAAGAGCAGAGTTCAGAAAGACAAGTGCTGGGAACTACAGGTAATTCCTGAATCCTCACATCAAAATGATCTGCAAATGTGGCCAGGAAACCCTGACTGGGAAGCTCGCAGTCCCCAGGGGGAGAACCTGTGGCTATTATTTTACTAAACTGACTAAAGCATCAAAGTGCCTTCTAAATTCACTTATCTATGCCCATAATTAGTGCAGTTCTGACCTCATCAGAGAAACCTCTTTGTACAGAACCCATGCCTTTGGAAGCTCAACTGTAATGGGACATCTGCATCACACTTACTACAGAAAGACCATAGGAGCAGAGGACCAGGAGGACTGGAGCATACACTGCCTTCTGAACGAGACAGGACCACCGTACTTGTGACATCGCAGCAGCTGGGGCTGCCAGACCAAGACCTGCATGAGATCCAGCCAGTCAGCATTCCAGCACAGAGGCAAGAAGAACACATAAGTCCTTACCCCTACCTGGGGAGCTATGGACAGTTGATGGGAGACTTTTTAGAGTCAGTTTTCTTCAAGGGTGTGGTGTTCTGTAGGTAGACGCTCTAGTGGAAGACTCAATACTTAGCACAAAGTGGAACCAGTGGATTATTAAAAAAAAAAAAAGAATAAAAAGGCCTGGAGTTGGGGAGGGAGTGTGATTGGAGGGTTTCCAGAAGAGTTAAGGGAAGGAGTAGGGTGTGAATAAGATAAAAATATATTGTGTGCATGTATGAAGTACTCAAAAATTAATAAAATATTACTTTAAAAATTGTCTTTGTTCATACATATTTGTAATCCTATAAGCACACAGGAAGCTGAGGCAGGAGGATCACAAGTTCAAGACCAGCCAGGGCTACACAGGAGACTGCTTTAAAGGATCCAAAGGAACTGGTGAGAAAGCTCAATGGGTAAAGGAGCTTGTAGCCAGCAAACAGAGTTCTAGCCTCAGAATCCACATGGTGGAATAATAAAAATAGCAAATATTTTATGCTGATTCGGTGTGAGTATGTGCTGTGTGAATAGTAAAGGCCATGGTACTAGTGCGGAGGTCAGAGGACAACTTGCAGGAGTCGGCTCACTCGTTCCACCCTGTGGGATCTGAGGGTTGAACCCAGTGATCAGGCTTGGCACCAAGTGCTGTTCCCAGTGTTCTTCACTGCCAAGCCCCAAAAAATTAATTACAAAAATTCCGAGGCTCAATAGATTACATTTCCTGCACTACAAAATCAGAGTGGGGAAAACCAACCTCCATGTAAAGTCAGTAATGATAAACCTACACCTAGAAACACTGTTGGAAACAGGAGAGCCACAGCCCGCGGTCTCTCCAAGATGGCTTCTTTAGAGGGAGAGGAACAAAGGTAACCATCATTAGAATTTCAGGTTAAGACACTAGCGGGCCTGTCTTTCTTGGCTGTAGGTAGGTGCTGCAGTATTGAATTAAGCCCATGTCAGGACAAACTATATCTGGGCAGCATTTTCCTTGTTAAGAAAATTCTGAGAGGCTGGAGAGATGGCTCAGCGGTTAAGACCACTGGCTGCTCTTCCAGAGGACCTGAGTACAATTCCCAGCAACCACATGGTGGCTCACAACCATCTGTAATGGGATCTGATGCCCTCTTCTGGTGTGTCTGAAGACAGCTATAGTGTACTCATATGCATAAAATAAATAAATAAATCTTTTAAAAAAAGGTAGGAAGAAAGAAAGAAAATTCTGAATTTTGGGGCTGGAAAGATGGCTCAGTAATAATTAAGAACGCTGACTCTTCCAGAAAACCAGGTGCGAGTTCTAGCAACCACATAACAGCTTGAGACCCTTGACTGCTGCTCCAGAGGATCTGATGCCCTCTCTTGGCCTCTGTAGATACCGCGCGCGCGCGCACACACACACACACACACACACACACACACACACACACACACACACACACACAGTGCACAGACATACATGCAGGCAAAACACTCATACACATAAAAATAAATATTTTTTAAAAAGGAAACTATTAGCAAGAAATAGTTGTCTAAATAACATCGTTCATTGCTAAGTCTATGGCTGTGGTGTGAGAGTCCCTTGAACTATTAAAAACAGCATACTAATCACTATTGGTTTTTGCCATACTTTCCTGTTGGGTGCTTAAATCCATGTAAATGAACAAAATTAACCTTTTGGTTGTTGATTTGTTTTGTTTTGTTTGGTAAGACCAGTTGAGAATCTGGCCCTCAGGTCACTTGGCTTGAGAGGGGTTCTGGCTCCTCTGGTCTGTCTGTCTTGACTATTCTGCCCTTTGAGAGTAAGTCAAGTCCTTGCTTGACTGTGGCTTTGTCCGGAAACATGGACACAGTTACTCCTGTGCTGAGCCTTCTCTTTACCGAGCAGGCGCCAGTTAGTCTACCCAGTGGAGCCCCCATATTTAGAATAGAGAGATTATCTTAGAAGCTAACAGTCCAGTAGCTTCTGGACTTGAGGCCTTGGATGTGGCTATGCGGCCAGAGCTAGGATACCTTCTGTGTTTCTGACCCATCAACCTCTCTGCTTGAGTTGTGAGAAATGCCCAATTCTAATGGCACATTAACATTTTCATAGCTGATCTTCTGGGGTCCAGTGAATGGATACTGAAAAATCAATCATTACTTGTACTACTATTTCTCTAGGGTTGAGAAATGTTCTCCACCAATAGAGAAATGGAATAATGTCTTGGGACAACCCATCCAGAAAATTCTGTGAGAGGATACTGGGAGCATTGTAAATCAGACAATACTAAGAAAAAATAGGGCAACTCAAGTAGCTCAGAATTATCACCAACCATCAAAACTGTGCTTCTGGGTAGAGAAAAGGGAGTCCCATTAGGATATCTGTCTTCTTGCTAAGAAAGTGCCAAGGCAGTTGCCTTTTCTATGAGAATAGGGAATTATAGGTGACAGATTACAATTCTCTTAGTATTGCATTATCAAAAGAGAGATGAGGCCAGGCAGTGCGGCATATGCCTTTAATCCCAGCACTTGAAAGGCAGAGGCAGGAGGATCTTTGGGTTCTAGACCAGCCTGGTCTACAGAGAGAGTTCCGGGATAGCCAGGAAGCCAGAGCTACATAGAGAAACTGTAGTGTGTGTGTGTGTGTGTGTGTGTGTGTGTGTGTGTGTGTGTGTGTGTGTGTGAGAGAGAGAGAGAGAGAGAGAGAGAGAGAGAGAGAGAGAGTGAGTGTGACTGAATGAATGAAATGTCTTGGAAAAAAGGAGAAAATAGGCCAAGGCCTGATCTGGCTGAGACCCTTCATTTCACTGACCAAGTAGAGCTGAGGACCCACAAGTGGCCTGTCCACCTTCACTGCCTTGGCTGGGACTGAGAATTAACAGCAGGTCAAGTGTGATCTGGCTAGCTCCACCTTGAAGGAGGTTCTAGGAGGAGTTAGATGGGATGTTTCTTGGAGAAAGAAGCACTTGACGAAGGGGAGGAACTGGACTCCTAAAGAAGGCTTCACTGGGGACTGCTGCTTACAGACCGCTCGCCCTGATCAAATCACAGAGCTACATATCCACGTGTCCTTGTGGGCCCTATGTGTCCTCCTTGTGTACCCAGCACACCAGGAAGGAATCGGCGCCTGAGAAAAGGTAGACATTCCCTTCCAAGTGTCTTTAGTACCTAAGCTCAAGGTCATGATGCAGCGCCACGCTGCCAAGCCAGTCTCCCTGCCTCTCGGCATCCCGGGCCTTCCAGAGCATGTGGGAGTGTATCTGAGCCGCACACACACCTAGGAACATAAAGCCAAGGTGTGGAGGCTGTGGAGCTTCTTGGTTCTCTCTTAGCTTTACACCCTCTAAGTCTAATGTCAGCCTTCCAAGAGTTCTTGGGTTTTCTTGTTTTGTCGTTTTGAGACAGAGCCGAGACAGACTTGAAACTTGCTATGTAGCTGAGGCTAGCTTTGAACTCCTGATCCTCCTTAACTCCATAGTGTGCTCTTTGGACCAAGCACATGTCTCATGACTATTGTCCTGTACTCAACACCTGATTGTTTTAGACTTGGTCTTCCACTGAACCTGGAGCTCACTGAGCAGGCTGCTGGCCAGTGAGTCGCAGCAATGCCTTCCTGTCTCCCTTCAGTGCTACGAGTCTGGCTTTTCATGTGGGAACTAGGGAGTGAACTCAGGTCCCCACACTTGCTGCAAGCACTCTCCTCCAAACACTATTTGACACTTTTATGAGGACACACACACACACACACACACACACACACACATTTGTTTACTTGGACTTTGGACTTGATAAATATCAGCTGCTCAGTCTTCTAGATTACAAAATCTGTCTATAGCATGGGTTGGCCAGGCATAGGTGAGCTTTTTTATTATTATTTCTTTTTGTGGTACTGGCATCAAACCCAGGGCCTCACGCATGCTGGCAACCACTCTGCTACCACTGAGCTGCATCTCCAGCCCCTGATCCTCTTAGCCCCATTCTCCTGACTGATTTTTAAAGTCCTCTCTGTGATATTAGAATATTTAATTGTGGACTGCTGGCCACTTGGCGCTCTGTTTTCTATTCAGTGCTATTTGACACTAGATCATTTCTCCACCATGTATGGGCGAGTTCTTATAAAATTTGTAACTAATTAAATTAGATAAATCTAAAATATGTAAATCCCTAAATTTTCTTGGTAAAATATAAGAGGAAAAGAATTAAACAAATTTATAGAAGAAAAAATAGTCAAACAATAAAACAATCTTGGTCACTGGCACTAAATGATTGGCAAATGGTGAAAAGTCCCCAGCACGAGAGTCCTCCCCGCCCCGTAGCTGCACTTAATACATGGCTTGAGCCGTTCCCTAGGGACTAGTGTGTTGCCCTGGCTTCTCCAGTGTGACAGGGCAGCTGCAATCTCCAAGAGGCGGGCCTAGCGGGAGGGCTTACGTTAACTTGGGACCTCGATCTTGTAAAAGACCCGCAGTCTCTGGCTTCATGCTTTGAGATGGATTCCTTCCTCCCAGTTTTGGGACTCCAACTTCCATGAAGTTTTCTCTAGAGGTACTAGAACCCTGCCTCCAAACCCCTAGAACTGTGAGCTAACTGACCTCCTTTCTTTACAGAAATTGGTTGCCTTTGGCATTTTGTTTCAATAATAAAAATGGGATTAACACTCCCCCCGTTTCCTTTTACTCTTTTTCATGTCATTATTTACCATGGTGACTTATTATTATAAATAATGAAACAATTTTTCAAAGGTGACTTCCCCTGCCCACCCTCCATACACACTGTACCTGTGAGCCACCAGTCCTTTCTTTAGGCCTACAGAGGCACACTGGCCACCCAACCAGACTGTCAGTCATTCAGGAGGCAAATGTTCAACATCTCCCCATGAAAACCAAACATGCAAATAAAGGGACCTCATTATCACTCCCACCAACAGGGGTACACACACACACACACACACACACACACACACACACACACACACAGAGAGAGAGAGAGAGAGAGAGAGAGAGAGAGAGAGAATTTGCTGTAAATTGAGGTCTTAATGCCATATACTAGGGACATGATGGACAGGGGACAGGGCTAGGGCTGGCAGAGAACTGCATCCCTTACCCAGGACCACGGGCAAGGCCTTCCACCTGAGCACTCTGAGCTCTGTCTCTTTCATTGAGAGCGCATGTCCCAAGAAATGCAGGTAACAAAAGACTGGGCCCTAACAGTATCAGACTGACGGACGGCTTGTTATATGGCTGACCCTCAAACACATCTCTGATGCCAACAGGCACTCTCTGAGTTCATTATCAAGTCCACTTTACAAAGGAGAATAGCAAGGTTTGAGGTGATGAAGAACTCGCCCAAAGTCAGAGTGTTAGTGAGTTGGAGCAGAGACAGGCTCTGTAAAGTCAACAGTGCGCACCTCAATTCTTTGACTGACCTTAGCCTATGATCCATCGCTATTTATTTGATGAGAATACAGAGTAACAGTGTTGACACAGCACTGCCAACACTCGCCTGCCTCTCTCTTTTCTGTTTGCTTTTCTGCAGTTGCTGGGCACAATAAATAAGGAATACGACGGGGAAGACTACACAGGTGGGTGAAGGTCACTTTCAACTTTAAATGAATTCACGTCTTGCTTCTTGCTCTCACAATTATCAGTCCAACTCAATTTGTTGAAAGGGAACAAATGGCGGAAACACGCCACTGTGTTAAATAAACAACTGTGCTTAAATGCACCGTGATATAACTTAAAGCCACAGGCTCATGATGACCCAAAACCTGTAATGTGTTTGTTAAAGGAAATTATTTCTTCATAAAAAAAGACTGTTGCAGGGAATCTCTACAAATGTACTCAGGGAGCCTGCGTCCCTAGCCCTGCACCACTGAGCATCTACACCTGCATTTATTAGTCTTGCAACCACACATCAGATTAAAGTTTTGACTAGTGCTGTCTGTCCTGAGTAGGGGGGAAAAGAAAACAATAGGTCTGACCCACTCTGAAGCTAGAGAGTTTTCCTTCCATGGCACTTAGCTGCTGCCTCATGCTGGCTGAGAGCTGTCAGTCTCCTGCAACCCCACGTCTAGACGTCTCTGTACAAGGAGTAATGCTTCCACACTGCAGCTAATGCTTCCACTGCAGCTGTTTGACTTTGCAGCCGTGACTAATCACATCTGAAGCAAATACTCCTGCATTCAAAGGGGTGCTTTTCTTGCACTTTTGGTAATGAGTCCAACCTTTAATGCCCCAGCCATCTTTCCACCATGTATGGTAGTGGAAGGGATCTCTGTGAGTTCACTACATAGTGAGTTCCAGGGCAGGTGGGGCTATGTAGAGATACCCTATCTTAAAAGGAAAAAGGTTATTTTTCTCTCTTTCCTTGAACTTCTGTAAATAGCTCAGGTCTTTAGAGTTACTTACGGTTGCTTAGAAAGGAACAATCTTGGTTCTGCTTTCCCTCCGGCCCACACTGCCTATGTTCCTTCTCTGTCTAAATCTTTAAGAAATCAAATACCTGGTGTTTTCTTTCCTCCTCTGGGAACCTGAATCCAAACCTCCACAAGAGATTTTAGTCATTTATAGCCTAAGTATAGATATAAATATAAATAAAACACGATATTTCTAGAATACGTGCCTCTGTGCTTTGATGTACAGTTGTGATCGAGGGCTTAAAAGGCTTAGTTTGTTTAAGGTTTGGAGGGTGAATAAGTTCTTGGTGTGGCCCATCGCTGTTGGAGATGGGACAGAGAAGCAGAAGAACCCTGTGTACAAACTAGCCATGAATATGGCTATGAGCTGCCTTGTTTCCTAAGAGAGGGGCTGAGGATGGCCCTAGAAAGCCAATATAGCAATGTACCAATGTATGCTACTTCCAGGAAAAAGGCTTAACATAGCTTTCTAATAAGACTGAAATTTTGTGCTTGTAAAATGTGTCCATTTTTGAAATATGCCTTTAATTTAAATCTGTGGATACATGCAAAAATGGCCTATGTAAATAAAAGCAACTGCAATTTCACAACTCACTTAGTTCAGAATAAAAAGGCACTTAACAACCTATAATGAACATATTTTCAAAACTCTAGCTTTAGAAGAATATCACTGGGGCTGGAGAGATGGCTCAGCGGTTAAGAGCACTGACTGCTCTTCCAGAGGTCCTGAGTTCAAATCCCAACAACTACATAGTGCCTCACAAACATCTGTAATGGGATCTGATGCCCTCTTCTGCTGTGGATGAAGACAATGTATGTACACACACACACACACACACACACACACACACACACACACACACTAAAATAAATCTTAAAAGAAAAAGAAGAGTATCACTGAACGTCCTGATACATGCCTTTAATCCCAACACTTAGGGGGCAGAGCCAGGTGGATCTCTGTGAGTTCGAGGCCAGCCTGGTCTACAAAGCAAGTCCAGGACAACCAGGGCTGGTTACACCGAGAAACCCTGTCTTGAAAAACAAAACCATATTTGTCTAAGTGTATGATTTGGTAGTATGACAAGTTTCACATTTCATTGGGTATTTTCTAAACAATTTTAATTAAGAAGCACATTCTAGAAGTTCAACGAACCCTGGTTAAGGTATTTTATAGGCTCAGTTATGACAGGATGTTTAGCATAGTAACAGAACATGACTAAGTGGGGTGCATTCATGACTCATGGGATGCACAAGTTCTAGTTGCGTTCAGTTTATTGGTTGTGCAGCCTTACATCCCCTGAGCCTTACCTCATTGTCTCTGTTAGAGATGATATTCCCAGCAGAACCCTTCCCCTAGGATATGTTCTAAGGTATCCAGTAGGTGCCTCAAGCTATGGATAGTCCAAACCCTACAGATGCTTTTCCTACATCTGTGTGCTTGTGGTGATGTCCAGTTATAAATCCCAGTTCTTTCTGTTGGGGGAGAGATAGGATTAGAACTGTTTTTTAAACAGACCAGAGCACTCTACCTTTCTTAAGCTCTTCTCTCAGGGAAAGGTGTTAACTAGCACTAATCTGATAGGCTATGCTGAACCTCACCAATCCAGGAGAAGAGAAATACCCAACTCTAAACTACACAGTCTAGCGGTCCCACCACTGAAGAGGGGGCAGGAGGGGTAAGTGGAAAGACAGGTGACGCTCATGCCCGAAGCACAGGCTCACTAAAACAGACCTAGCAAGCACATTCTCACTGCCTCCTCTCCTTACCAAGACACCACTGTAGTCCCACCCACTTGTTCATCAAGCCCAGTGATTGGAGAAGATTTACAAGACAGACTGAAAGGCAAGAAGCACAGTCTGAAGACAGAACAAGCATGAAAAGTACCATCAAACCTGGCAGGGATGCTGGAATCGCCATGAAACCTCGAAGGCTGAGAGGCAGGCAGTACTCAGGGATAACAGGGCGGTGAGCAATGATAGAGACGCAGCACAGGCAGGGGTGGAAAAGCAACGAGAACCAAAAGGAAAGCATGACGATGAAAAAACACCCAAGAGCACCTTTAGACAGGACATGGCTGAGCAAAGAACATTCCAGGTTGAGAACATCTCTGGAGAAACTCAGAGAGAAATGCATGAATAAGAAACAGAGCGGAATATCCATACCTGCAGGACAGCCATGACTTAATGGCTGTTGGTGGAGATTGAAGAGAGAGGGAAAGAAACTAACAGACCAAATACGCAGCGACAGCCAAGTGAGGGCATGTCAGACTGTGGTCCAGGTTAGCTCAGAAAAGGACCTGGCTTATCCTTTTCAAACCCCAGAAAATCAAAGGTACAGGAAGAAGTCAGACGGGTAGAAAGCCTTCCCCATAAAGGAGCAAAGGCAAGACTCATATTCACCATCTCCTTAGAAACCATGCAACCAGGAGGGAAACGACAAGAAATATTAAAACTGATGCAAGAGAAAGCACCAGGCTAGAGTTCTGCACCCTGTGAATGCCCTTCGAATGAGAAGGGGAAATGGTTTCTCCAACCGAAACTCAGGGATCTGCTGTCAGAGCTCTTGCCTGGAAAGGAATGTTCAAAGAACTTCTTTAATAAGAAGTAAAACAGCAAAGGCCAGAAGCAGATCTTCATGGCAGAAGAAAGCACCAGAGTCAGTGTAAGTGAAAGGAAAACAAACATGTTTCCTTTCCTATTCTTTATGAATCTCACAGCAGTGTTTTTCAGAATCATAACTAACGCTGGGGCTGGATGCAGCTCAGTTGGTAGAATGCTTGCCTAGCACACAGGGAGCCCTCAGTACCGACTCCAGTACTTTGCAAACCTGGCTTGGTGGTCCATAGCTGTAATCCCAGTAGTACTTGGGAGGTGTGTGCAGGAGGATCCAAAGTCCAAAGTCATTCTTGGCTCCAGGGTGAGTTCAAGGGCCAGCCTGGCTATGTGAGAGCCTATTGCAATGGTGGTAAGAATATATTTGTTATGTATCTGCAAAATGAATGATGGCAATAATATAAGGTATCAGAGGGAAAACTAGAATTACCTTGTTCTTATAAGATACTAACATTACCCACAAGGTTGTGTAGCATGCACTAGTCAGCGCTCCCTAGCTGTAACACATACCAACTTAAACAGAGGACAGATTTATTTGGACTCTTGCTGTTAGAAGTTTCAGGCCATGGGGTTGTTGAGAAATAGCTCAGTGATGAAGAGTCCTGAGTTCAATTCCAAGCAACCACATGGTGGCTCACAACCATCTGTAATGAGATCTGATGCCCTCTTCTGGTGTGTCTGAAGACAGCTACAATGTACTTATATATGATACATAAATAAATCTTTAAAAAAAAGTTTCAGGTCATGATGACTGATTGGTCCTTCTGCTTTAGGGCCTACAATAAGGCACAATGTGGTTTTTTAATACAAACAAACAACAAAACAACTATTCACCTCATGAAACATGAAACATGAAAGAGAAGAGAAAGGGACTAGGGTCTCATAAATCCTCCTCAAAGTTGTGCTATCGATGGCTTCCCACTAGGCTCTACCTCTTGAAAGGTCCACCACCTACTCCCTAATAGTGCCACTGACCAAAAACCAAGCCTCTCAGATATTTAACCAAACCATAGCATAGTGTTATTTAATAATGATGCCAGACCAGCTGTAATGTATACTACAAACTGCAAGGTCCACAAAAATGAGTGAAAAGGATGTAGAGCTGACACACCAGAGAAGAGAAAGTGAGATCATATAAAACTGCCAATTAAACACAAAGACAGTTGGTATACATCATGTCTTATATTTAAGCACCAGTAAAGGAAGGAAAGGGAGGGAGGGAGGGAGGAGACAAAAACCAAAGTCAACAGATTGAAACCATGAGAAAAATGGCAGGTATTTATCCCACTATCAGAAATCAGTCCGAGTACTAGTGAGCTAAGTCGCCCATTAAAGGACAGAAATGGCCCCAAGAAGCAAGATCCAACTAAATGTTGTTTGCAAGAAGTTTTAAATATAAAAACATACTAAGAATTAGAAGTAAATGGAGAAGCTGGGTATAGTGGCTTGTACTTGTAGTCGTAGATACTGGGCAGACTAAGACAGGAGGACAGCAAGTTGTAGGCTGGTCTGAGTAGCAAAGTGAGACACTCTTTAGGGGTCAGGAAGATGAACTAGCCTGATATGGCTGTTCCTGAAGAAAAAGTCTTACATTTACCAGCAACAGAGATAGATCAATGACTAAAGACCACAACAACCTGAACAACCACAAGGACCTGAGTTCAGCTTCCAGCACCCACATTACAAGCTGGATATGTTCTCTCACAAGCCTATGTCCCAGCACTGTGAAGAACGGAGGTGGGAAGATTGGTGGGGCTGGCTCACTACTAGCCTGGCTGAGAAACATAAACCCTGTGCTCAGAGAGACCCTGGCTCAAAGGAATAAGGCAGCGACTGATAGAAGAGGACGCTGATGCCCTCCCCTGGCCTCAGTACACACACACACACACACACACACACACACACACACACACACACACACACACACACACACACACGGGGATGGGGGTGGTAAGAAAAACTATTTTGTCTATGAATAGCCTTTCAAAGACTCATGCCCCATGATTAAAAAATAATAAACCTATAAGTATATACCAGACTAACACTAATCAAAAGAAAGCATGAGCAGCTATAGCGAGCATAACTAATCTCAGATGCATCAGAACTCAGACCAAGGAAGCTCGTCCATGGTAAGAAGGGCACTGCATGGCAGTATAGGTGTCGTTCTCTGAGCAGACAAAACAGTCCTTAGCACTGACACATCCAACAAGAGCCTCACAATCCACAGAGAGAAGCTAATGGACTAGACCTTTATAGGCTACTTCCTTCTCATCAAGCTCACACAGAACAGTCACCAAGACAGGCCATGTTCTAAGCCAGGGCACATATCAATACATCTACAAGAATATAAAATCACACAGTATCTGTTTTCAGACCATGGCAAAATTACTCTAGACATCAGCAAAAAGACAGCTAGAAAATCCAAAAATATTTGGAAATTAAACAACACAACTCTGAATAATACATGGGTTAAAGAATAAAGAAGGGGGAAAGCAAAACTGACTTTAATTGAGTGGAATGAAAATTCAGCTTATTAAACTTTGTGGGGTGCAGTCAAAGTAGATCCCCCAAAAAACATACCAGGAGAACAGCAAAATTAGGGGTCGACCAACGAAGCCAGAAGTCTCTTTTTCTTCTTAAAGAGAATCTGGTCTCTTGCCGATCTGTGAGTCAAACAGGCTTCCAGTGAGAATTACTTGGGTCACAAAGCGTGTTCTTGGACTTTCTGAGAGACAGTGAACTACACCTCTTTCCTTCTCTTATCCAGTAACAACATTTTTTTTCTTTTTTTTCAGAGCTGGGGACTGAACTCAGGGCCTTGCGCTTGCTAGGCAAGCGCTCTACCACTGAGCTAAATCCCCAACCCCTGGTAACAACATTTTTATCCAACACTTTTTTGATGGTCCAAGACCTTATTTTGGGTGCCTCCTTTTTTTTTTAAATGTGTGAAAGTTTGATGGTAAAAAGAAAACTCACACATGGTGTGTGCCCTAGGAATCTGGTTAAGGAGATTACATAGACATCTAACACATATATCCACACAGCAGATCCTAAAAGGCACCATGCTGACATGAATAAAACAATACAGCACACACTATTACTCAGGGAGGGGAAGGAGAGTGGGCATACTCGGGAAAGGGTCTCTGAGGGGGACTGGAAGACTAAAGGGTCATTCGACATCAAGAAATGAATATTTTTGAGGGGAAAGAACTTCTGGGGTACAATACAAAGTAATACATTAGCAGAGCTTGTTGACAGAGCAACAATGAGATGAGATAAAAGCACAAAGACAGGTTGGGAGCCAACCTCCTGACTAGAAACCCATCAATAACACCTTTCAGCACATCCGCCATCCTCACAGAGGCACACTGCAACATAAACTGAATTGTGCCAAGATTGTCATTTATTAGTAAATATTCAGTTAACAAATGTGACGTGTGCCAACGCCCCTTCCAGAGTGAACAGATACATGCCTGATGTCCCTATGGACACGCCAGCGCTGATCCTCTGTGGACAAGCCAGCTCTCATCTGAGGTTTCCTTGCTGTTTTAGGGATGACCAGTCCCTGAGGAACCTGCAGTGTTGGTCCTAAGCTCAAGTGTTAGAGAATCTGAAAACTTCCATGAAGACGGATTTAAATGTGCTCAAACCCGTGTTCACAGAAAAGCTGTAGTGAATGCATAAACAGGCCTGTCTGGATATTTGTGATTCTGTACTTCTCAAGTTCCTTCTTCAGAATAGTTCCTGAGCTCTTTAGAGCAGGAAGTAGCCTCTCTGCTTTACAGAGTCCTCCAAGTTCTTAGTCCAGTGATAAAATAGCTGTCCCGGAATTTTCAAGGGGAAACCTGCAAATTTAAATTAGCATTGTTTAACCTTGCAAAAATGAATTGATATCATAATTCAGGAAGAACTGGATTTGAGCCTGGACTGCATAGTAAAACAGTGAGACCTTAATCAAATAAATAAATAAAAACTTAATCATCATGGAAGTTGATTTGTATAAAAATTTCCGAATGAATCAAGCACAGCAGGATAAAAACTCATGGAGAGTTCTTCAATTTCATCGCTAAGCCCAAAACCTAATCTAAAACAAACACTTAAAAGGTAAGATGCACACCATGATTAAATCTGATTTATGCTAGGAATGCAGAAAATCAAGGTCGTAGACCATATTCACAGGATAAAAGGATTTTTAAAACACATAATCACCTTGAAAGATGCATAAAAAGCATTGACAACACTCAACATGATTTCTTAGTTTTAAAATACACTCAAGGGCCAGTGGGATAGATCAGAAGGTAAAGGGCCTGCCACCACGCCTGATGACCCAATTATCCCCAAAACCATTGCGGATGCTAGAGGGAGAGAACTGACTCCTGAAAACTGTCCTCAGACCTCTGCACACACACACACACACACACACACACACACACGCACACACGCACACACACGCACACACGCACACACACGCACACACGCACACACTAGAATAGTAATAGTGATAATAAAGTTAAAATATACTTAACGCATCAGGAACATAATAAAACCTATTCAGCCTGAGCAAATATAAAAAGCCCACAGCTAACCAATATGGTATCACATCCCTGTAATCCTAGCATTCAAGATGGAGGCTGAGGCAGGAGGACTGTGAGTTCCAGGCTAGCCTGAGCGAAATAGTGAGACCCTGTCTCAAAACAAAAAAGAAAGGAAGAAAAAAAAATAGGTAACATCATATTTAATGCCTGAAAACTTTTCTCCTAAAACTAAGATCAAGGGAAGGCTGTCTACTCTCACCATGGAGAGAATACCATGACCAAAATAACTTACAAAAGGAAGGTCTTGCTTGTCTTATGGTGCCAATGGGTAAGAGTCCGCCATAATGGGAAACATGGCAGTGATTAGGCACAGTGGTCAGAGCAGGAAGCTCTTCCAGCCACTGTGCCAACCCACTGCTATGCCTTCCTGCTGTGACAGTCTCTCCTTGTAGTCCTGGCTATCTCTGAATTCCCTGTGAAGGAAGACCAGGCTGACTTGAACTTACAGAGAATCTCCTGCTCTGTCTCCTGAGTGCTGGAATTCAAAGCAGGTAACACCATGGCCGGCCTATGCCCAGACCGTATGGAGCATTTTCTCAACTAAGGCTCCCTCCTCTCAGATGGCTATAACTGATGTCAGGTTGACATCACACATATATTACCAATCTACCTAAAGATACCTATAACACACATAAGTCAGTATATAACTATATGTATGTAGTTTAAATGAAAATGTCCAATCTGGGCTGACCACACTCTCTCCCAAGAGCCACAGATTATCTAACAACAACAACCAGGCATGAGAAGCCCTCTTTTGAGTTGTTAGCCAGGGTTGTCCAAGAGAACCTTAAACACAAACATTATAGGCTACTCTGCTGTCCTTGGTTGCCCCCAGGAGGTAGAAGGTAAGCCCTGTCCCTGAAGACACCATGCATTTCAGACACTCAGGCCCCAGCACCTGAGCTGGCTCTGACCTGAAAGCCTCCTCCTTCAGGACTAGTTTTCATGGTGCCAGAAGGTGACGTTCAGCTTCCCAAGGAGGGTGACAACCAACAGTGTACCCAGCTGTGATGCCAACGACCACATCAACAAGCAGCATGACACAATGGTGCTAAGGGTGAGGTAGTGACCTGCACACTGGGGCAGTAACCAACAGCTTTCTGATTGGGCTTAAGACTGCTCAACAAGAAGGAAGTCGTGCCTGGCTCTGGAAACCTAGCCGACTACTCAAGGGCACTGAAGTCATGGATCTTGGAGGAGAGCCTACAACTGTCATTTTACTAATCCAGTATAATCCCTAACTAGATTTGAAATATTTATCTTCATACTCACAGCTAAGTGTAGTTCTCATGCTTCATTGAGGAAACGTCTCTTTGCCACAGAGGGAACCCATTGTAGAACAGCCAATCAAAAGGCAGTTGTTAGAGCCAGAGGAACAGGGAGTTTGCTGAGAGATGATGCCTCCTGGAAATAACAGAAGCTACACCCATCAAGTCTCACCAACATGGTTGCCTAAGTAAGACCTGAATATGGACAATACCAATAGACGAGCTAACCTGGAGGGAAGAAAGCTCGTGAAGCCTCAACCATAGACAAAGAACTACAGGTAACTAAAAATGCTGAGAGCTGGAGAAATATTCACTAGAGAAGAGCACACCAATTAGTTATCCAACACCAAATGGTCAGCTATGAATACATATACACACAGGCAACATTTTATAGACTGATCAGGTTGCATTTGTCTGTTTAAGAATATACTCTTTCGGCTGCCATGGCGCCTGTGAAAAAGCTTGTGGCGAAGGGGGGCAAAAAAAAGAAGCAGGTTTTGAAGTTACCCTTGACTGCACTCACCCTGTAGAAGATGGAATCATGGATGCTGCCAATTTTGAGCAGTTCCTCCAGGAGAGGATCAAGGTGAACGGGAAAGCTGGTAACCTTGGCGGAGGGGTTGTGACCATCGAGCGGAGCAAGAGCAAGATCACTGTCACTTCTGAGGTGCCTTTCTCCAAAAGGTATTTGAAATATCACACCAAAAAATATTTGAAGAAGAACAACCTCCGAGACTGGCTGCGCGTCGTCGCCAACAGCAAGGAGAGCTACGAGCTGCGCTACTTCCAGATCAACCAGGACGAGGAGGAGGAGGAGGAGAAGGAGGAAGAAGAGGAGGAAGAGGAGGAGGAGGAGGAGGAGGAGAAGGAGGAAGAAGAGGAGGAAGAGGAGGAGGAGGAGGAGGAGGAGGAGGAGGATTAAGACACATCGGTCTGCCATGTTTTGTATTAATTCATAAATAAAATTTAGGAACAAAAAAAAGAATATACTCTCTCATGGATCATAGGCTCTGATATGGTCTAGTTGGACAAAGGGAGCAGAGACAATGGGAATGGGGGTTTGGGGGTGTTCAGAAGCCCTGTGAGTACGTTTTGTGAATAGCCACCACAGGACTAGCTATTAGATGGCAGATCAACTTTACTTACAGTGATTTAAGGCTTATAAAGTTCTGGGGGACTGAGGGTAGGAACATCCAGGATGAGCAAATGTCATTGGCTGAGGGTACCGAAATGCCTCATTAGCATGGGGAAGCATTTCAGGAATCGCAGGTGCTAGCTGACCAGGAGAAAGGACATGGAGTAATCTAATTAAGGCTACCTGACATTCCTCAGGTAGAGGCATATGTGGGGCTTAGAATTCCCTAAACAAGATCCAAGAAGGTAACCTCCATTAATGAAGGGAGTCTCCCAAATTCACCTACCCTAGAGGCTATCTAGTCATGGTAGATTTTGACCTTAATCAGCCAGATTTTCCCACAAAAGGGGCCAGAAATTTTAAAGAGCAAGGCCCGAGTATGTTGGAGAGTTTGGAAGGAGGAGAGAAATGATATAATTATAAACTCAAAAAGTAAAAAAAATTAAAGAAAAATTCATAATAAGATAGCAATGCTTCCCCAATTTGTCTAGAGAGCCAATGCAATCCCAACCAAAGCTTTATCTGCCATTTGTTTGAATAGAAACTGAGAAGTTGACACTAAAACCACAAAGAAATGCAAGGGACCTTGAATAAATAAAATGTATTTAAAAGGAAGACTGGAGTTGAAGTTCTTACACTTCTTGATTTCGAATATTACTAAAGATAGAGCAATGTGCTGGCATATGAAGAGACACACAGATGTGTGAGGACGCTGATTACAGAAATCACTTTCATAAGGGGCCAGTGTACTCAACAGGGAAGAGTATTTGTTTCAACAGGTTTGGTGAGGCATCTATGTGTGAAAATATTGAAGTAGGCTCCCTAGCATACAGAAATATTTAGTCCACAGAAATCCAAGATCTGAATAAGAGAGTAAGTGTGCTGGCTAGTTTTACATCAACTTGACACAAGCTAGAGTCACCTGAAAGGAGGGAACCTCTGAGAATAAGATTAGGCTGCAGGACATTTTCTTAGTGACTGATTAGGGAGGGCCCAGGCCATTGTGAATGGTGCCATCCCTGGGCTGGTGGCCTTGGGTTGAATAAGAACACAGTCTGAGAAAGCCAGGGGAAGCACACCAATAAGAAGCATCCCTCCACGGCCTCCTCATCAGCTCCTGCCTCCAGGTTCCTGCCCTGTTTGAGCTCCTGTTTTGACTTCCTTCATGATATGGAATATAAGCCAAATGAACTCTTTCCTCTCTAATTTGCTTTTTGGTCATGGTGTTTCAACATAGCAACAGAAATGCTAACTGAGACAAGAGAGTTAAAAATTCTAAAACTCTTAGAAGAAAATATAGGTGTAAGCCTCCATGGCCTTGTATTTAACAATAATTTGCTTTATGTATGATAAGTAAAGTAAAACAACCAAATGAAAAACAGATAGACTTCATCAAAATTTAATACTTTTAGCAAGATGTGGTGGTGCACATCTTTAATCCCAGTACCAGGGAGGCAGAGGCAGGTGGATCTCTGTGAGCTTAAGGCCAGCTTGGTCTACATAGCAAAGTTCAAGATCAGCTAAGGATGCATAGTAAGACTCTGTTTAAAAAATAACAATACAATTTTGTGCATTGGTGGACAGACACATCAAGAAAGCAAAAGGCAACTACAGAACAGCAGAAGATACTTTCAAGCCACCTATCTGATAAGGGTCTTGTTTACCAAGAATATATAAAGAACTGTTGAAACTCAACACTCAACAATAACAGAACTCCTCTGAAAATAAGCAAAGGACTCAAAAAGACAGTTCTAAAAGACAACAAACAGTTGTATCGCCAGCAGGGACATGATGCTTGAGATCATGAGTCTTAGGGAAATGTAAGTCAAAGGCACAACAAAGGCCAACTTCAGAGCTATTAGGATTAACCCTAAGTTTAAGACGGACAAAACAAGTGTTAGCAAGGACACGGAAATAATGAAACCCTCTTACACTGTGATGGGGACGAAAGCCAGCTCAGCAGATTCTCCAAAGGCCAGACACGGACATTAGCACGCTCCAGCCACTCTACTGTTCTCCAAGCAAGGCAAGCACTGATGGCAGAGGCCGGAACCGTCACACAGCCATGTTCACTGCAGCACTATTTGCAAGGGCTCGCGTGTAGGACCACCCCAGAGGAACAGATTTGCTTAAATGTCATAAGCACAGAACATAAAATGTTATTTAACTGTAAACGTATGGAATGCTGACACATCCTGCCGCACGGAGGAGACTCAAGGACCATAGGGTGAGAGAAAGAAGCCTAATAGAAAGAAAAAATACACAGGAAAATTCCACTTCAATGTGAGTGCGCTTAACCGCCAAGTCAATCACGATAGAAAATGGAGGCTCAGTGGAATGGGAATGAGCAGCTATCGCTTAATGTTGACAGTGATTTTAAAAGGTTTAAGCAAGAGTGGTGGTGGCTTCACAACACAGTAAATGTGTGAACATACTAAACGGCACACTTACAAATGGAAATATGAACCCAGCACAGTAGCACAGGCTGCTTATCCCTGACCTGGGGACATGGGGGTAGGAAGATGAGGAGTTCAAGGTCAATTCAACTAAGTTACTTAGTGACCTCAAGTCCACATGAGATTCTGATTTAAAAAAAATCAATACAAATGGATACAAAATGGCAATTGCTGATATAGACATCACATGTTATAATAAACAACCTTGTAATTACACATACTTTATATAAATGGCCCTGTATTTTATAAGTAAAATTATATTATGTATATATCTAAGTTACGATTTGTGTAGTATGTGCATTATATCTCAACAAAACTTTTTATAAAGAGGAAAGATAAAAAGAAACAAGTTTCCAACCTACGGAAGGATATGGAAGAACCTTTGGGTATACTGCCAGTGAGAGGAACCAGGCTAAACAAGATTTACAATGTCTGGAAAAGGTAAAACTATAAGACCAGTGGCGACCAGGGTGAAGAGGGTGAGGGCGGGTCTTGAGGCTTTCTCAGAGAAGTGAAAGACCCCGTGTGATACTGGGTGGTGGACACAGTCTTTCCAAAGCCTACAGAACTATGACAGAATAAACTGAGCGCCAGCACCACAGTATCAGCATTGCTCCCACTTGTAGCAAATGCACTGCGCTGGTGTTAGAAATTGGAGAGATGATAGTTTACATAGAAACTATTTTCTGTCTAATTTTTGTATTTCTGTAAGTGTCATTTTAAAATGCAGTAACCATGGAGAGAAGAGTGAACTTCATTCTCTTCTTCTGACTTAAAGCCTATCACTTTAAGCACAATTATAACTTTGCATTTCTAACACAAAGGAAAGGAATGTTGGCTCTTTTCCTTTGCAAAGTATTTGGCACTCATCCACTTCAATTCTTTATACTGTCTTCCTATGCCATCTCCTTTCCACACCCAGAATTATCTTATGACCTGAATTTCTGTGCTTCTGTTGAGGGAGCCCATCTCCATAGCCCTCAGAGACTCCAGAGTCCCTGGAAACACTTCTCCAATTTATGAGTAAATCCCAACTTAATTATACTTATGAATTACAGTGACATCAATACACAAACTGCAGTGTCTCCTCCTTTCATTTGCTCTATTTGCTTTTCTATGAGGCGTCACCGGATCAGGACCTAAGTGTGTTCTGTGTTCTTTTGAAAACAAACACACTCTTCTCCCAAGTGCCACAGTCAACACAGAGGATGGAAATGAGACTCATGGCTGACTAAGGAAAATGGTGGCTGGGACATTAAGGACAACTCTTCAAGTCCAGGGTGATGACGGTGTGCACATCAACCTAGTGTGTGGGAGGTTGGGGCTGGAGGGCAAGCTCAGGACAGCCTAGGCTACATAACAAGACACTCTCAAAATCAAGGACCACCTTGTTCCTGTTGAAGGTCTGAAGCACTGCTCTGCACGTCTGTCTTTACGGGCACCCTGTCTAATTTTTACAAACTGTTACCTTGGTCTTTGCCGGCTTCATCTACGTGTTGAAAATCCTTTAGCATTTGAAGGTTACAGACACCCTCTCTGCAATGCTGAATAACTTTCCTGGAGCCGTTCTTGATGAGGTAGTCCATCAGGGCGAGGGATTTGTACACGTGGCGCCAGTTCTTCCCATGGTCGCTGAGTCGCTGCCACAGCATGTGCATGATCTCCGAGAGGGAGGCCGCATTGAAAGTCATGTCACTGATAGCTAACATCAGGGAGCTAGAGGGGCCCCAGGGGTCATTGGAAGTTGCTTCCCTGACTTTTTTTTCAGCCTCTGAGTAATTTTTCACAAAGTTCTTCACTTGCCTCCTGAATGACATAGCTAGAGTGAGTCTGAAGGTGAGGGGGGTGAAAGCGATGGGTCAGGAGTGACTGGTTTTACAGAGCGCCTGACAGATCTGTCCCAGGTTCTGCAGCTCTCAAACACAAATGATTCATCTCCACATGGTACAGTATCGATTTCCTGCAAGGAAAGTACGAAAAATGTGTAAGTTCCTCTTTTAAAAAAATGTCTACAGAAGACCAAGTTAGTCTGAAGAAAAAAAAATCCAGATTTAGCTTCCAAGACAGCCTGTTACTTCAGCAGCCAGAGGGAGGAGAGGACTCTATATAGGTGTGTTTAGGATGAGCACGGGAAAATCCCTCACAAGATTGACCTCTGTTATCCAAAGGAACATAGGTAGTCAGTCGGTCTGCTCCTAGAGGTTTCTGCAAAAGATATCGCTCAAGCCCCTCAGCAAATTTAAAGGCTGACACACAGAAGAGACAGGTTAGTATTTCGGGGGAATTGGTACTCTGACATCTTTCTTAACATATGCTGCCATTATACAAACGCTATGTCCTGAAAACAATTTGAACTGTGGTGAAAACTGAGTATGAGGACCTCTTCATGCCCGCAACCACGTTGTCTGCGGAGCCACAGGGCACTCTCATCAAACCTGAGTAGATGCTGCTTTCTTGTCATCTAGGGAGCTGGCATTAAGACAAATATTCTATCTACCTCCTTGGATTACAGCTAATGTGGTACCCAAAGCCAGCATTTTAGCCTAGCAAACTAGAGGGAAAGCTTCGATGACTTTCTTTTCTCGATTTCAGGGGAAAAGGGTGTGGTTTTTAACATTCAACAGGATCAAAGTGGTATTTACAAATAATATGGCATGAGGAACTTCCTAAGGCCTGGAGTGATTTACATGAATCTGACAGCCTCCCAGATACATAGAAGAGGAATCATTTAGGTTAATATGAAAACACATTCAACTTAAACGGGTACTCAACCCCAAGAATTCGAAAAGATGCTCGAGAATTATCAGTTTCTAATTTACATGAAACTGTCCCTTCCTCTTTTTCATTACTCTGCAGGAAGGTGAGTCACTTAGTTTGTAATTTCTCTGGTGATTCACCTCCGACAGGGACCAAGGCACTGTGCCAAATTGATTTCAAGCCCTGATGAACATTCAGACCCAACGGAGCCTAGATGAACTATAGTCAGATTTTGCTATCAAAGCTGCACACATCCAAGAGAAAAAAATCAAACTCATAACGACTGTTCTGTATTTTTAGTTTTGTTTTCTTGGTCTCCTTGGCTCCTAGCTCATGCCTGATTAATTTGTGTGTCAAAGGAAAACATAATTTTCAGATGCATGGTTAAACGAACTATCACCTTTCAAAAAACAGGAGATCATTAACCCTCAGCCCCTCCACCTTTTGATTAAAACCCAATGTACTCTCAAATAAATGAGACAGAAAATATAATCAATTTGATTAAGATTTCTCAGAAAGAGACCATATCCTGTGAAGAAAAAGGAAAGTGTGTTTCTGTGACATTCTGGTTGCCTCGTTTGCACCCTGAATATGAGCATTTTGTCTGACTTCCTCCTGCAGTGAAAACCTGATTTATAATGGTTCAGTATGCTATTAAAATTTTCAATTTCTACTGTCCTTTCTCTCCCCTCTACCAAACTCATTCAGTGCAGAGCTGCACTGTAACACCAGCCTAGAATAACAAATATTGATCTATGTCTTCACAAATCTATTTTTTTAAAAAAAACTGCCTTAGAATTATAACTTGCTGGAATTGAACAGTTGTCAAAAAGCCTTTTGTTTTTATAGCTATCTAGCTATATTTTGGAAAAACCACACTTATCATTCAGTTTTCCTGTGTTCTCTAAACTGCATCCTCAAATTTTTGAAATGGTTTCTTAAAGTTTCCATTTTCTGAAAAAAAAATTAAGAGTCTTCTAACCCAAAACAGTATTTTAAAATGGATGTGCCTAATACCATGCCAAAACTAAACACTCTCTCAACTGGTACAAATGCCACAAAGAGAGAAGTCTAGGTAAATTAAATCACTTGATCACTCAGAGTGTCATGAACACACACACACACACACACACACACACACACACACACACACACAAAATGAGCTACCATTCTACCATAAAGAATCCAGTGACTGGTGTTAGTTGTGAATATTGTGAGCTTATTATGTTTAGACACTCAACTATAGAGAAATGCTGTTTCCTTACACCCCCAGGTAACCTGGAGGTTGTAATTACACAGTCATGTGCTGCACAGATGCTTCAGGCAAGGATGTCACACATGACTGTAGTCACACAAAATTACATCACCTGGTGACATCACACCCATCTGAGATTGGGTAAATATATATTCTATGTCTGTTTCCACCTAACAGTGCCTGTCTCAGAATGTGCCCCTGTCATTATTGCCCTTGTGACTATATGGCATCTCAGACAAGACTGGTGGCAAGGAAGCAAGTTCCACACTTGACTCTCCGTTGTCTGGCTACCTGTGTCACTGTCACACTGAGAAATAAGAGGGGGAAGGGCAATTCATGTCTCAGATTCATCAGCCCCCTGAACTCTTATCCCACTATAAAGGTCATCCCATAATACTCTTTTCAACACCCAATTGATCTCTTTTTTGGCACTTATATTTCTTTTATGACATTTAAAATAATATGTTCTTAACTACACATTGTTTGATCATGGCAAATAACATCAGACTAGAAGCTCTCAAAGGGGCAGAGACCTTGACCTACTGTCTTACTTACCACTGAAATCCTACCCGCAAGGACCAACCTAGTCATGGTGGGAGCTCATGACATGAGAGAACAGGATAACCAAATGACTAATGAGTCTACTGTGGGAAACCTGGAGAGGATCCTACAGCTTTCAGTGTCAAATACGACAGAAAAAATCCCGTTCCTATAGTGGTCATGTATGTAAAAGTTTAGAATTTGAGCAAATATTTTCAAAGCAATCAAATATCTCTCAAGAACCATTGATACAGCATTGTGAAGGAATGTAAATCGTGTTTCCTACGGCCAAAAACTTTCTGCTTAGTCAAGGAACTTTCTTGATTAAATATTTCTGATGAAACTGAATCTTGTTTTCTTTCTGTGTTCGCGTGCACGTGCACCCTGGAAAAAGTCTCTTAGTTTTCTCTTACGTCTCTCCTTGGCTCTGCCCACTTCCCCAACACTGTTCCTTCCCTGTCATTTTACCAGAATTGAGACAGGAAAGCATTTATCAGATGATGTTAAACTAGTGGTCCACAATCCCACAGTTTCCTTGACGCCAGTTGAACGGAAGTTTTGCTGTTCCTTTGAGAAGCACTGCAATGCCTGTTCCATACATTACAGAACACACAGCAAGGGGTAGGGATGCTTTGAGCATCAGGCCCTACCAACATATTTGCAATAAAGTTTGCAGATATTTGGCATAAAGGTTATATATGACCTCATTTCGGTTAAGATTTCACTACTAAGTTAAAAGAGGAAACTGGTCTTCGAAACTTCAGATTTCGTAATTGAAAATAAAGTATTGAAGAACCAGAGGGGAGGGTTAGAGAGATGGCTTGGTGATTAAGAGTACTGACTGCTCTTCCAGTGCTCTTCTAGGGCTCTATTCCCAGCACCTTCATGGTAGCTAATACTATTATCTGTAACTCCAGTTCCAAGGGATCTGACACCCCCTCTGGCCTCGGCAGGAACTGTGCTCATGAGGTGCACAGATGTCCACATACACAAAATACATGGAAAAATAATTTTAAAAAATTAAATACAGGGCTGGGGATTTGGCTCAGTGGTAGAGCACTTGCCTAGCAACCGAAAGGCCCTGGGTTCAGTCCCCAGCTCCGAAAAAAAGAAAGAAAAAAAAAATTAAATACAAACACAAAACAAAACCTAGAAAAACTATCCAGACTTGGGGCAATATTAACATTAACATCCAAGAAAACGAGTGCCCACAGGTATCTCTGGAAATACAACATGTGAGAGAGTGCTGGGAGGAAAACAGAGTTCTCGTTTCTTTGGGTTCTGATTACAGACTTGAGTTTGGCTTAGGAGGAAACTAGTTCTGGCCAAGACTGTGTTAGTCAAGCCATTACAGAGAATACCGTGGCACTGAAAGGACTTATGGTTTGGATGGAGAGAATTCTACACTGAAAGAGGCCAGGGGATTTAGTTCAGTGGTAGAGCGCTTGCCTAGCAAGCGCAAGGCCCTGGGTTCGGTCCCCAGCTCCGAAAAAAAGAAAGAAAAGAAAAAAAAAAAAAGAAAGAGGCCAGGAAACTTTTTTGAGCCATTTCTGCCTTCAGCGATTTTCCCAAAGCTTATTACATAGTAACCTCCACCCTAGAGAAGGAGGGGATAAGGGAAACAGGTGCACAGGGCATAGCTCCCACCCTACCCGCAACCGACAAGGGGATGGCTGTGTTCTTGACAGGTGTCACCTCAGTGCATTTAAGATCAACCGCAGGGATTTGAGGTCCAGTCCCTAATTAATGTCATCTCTGTGCCTTAGTTTCCCCATCTACAGCATAAAGTACACCGTATAGGGCAGTGGCAAGGAAAAAAGACAAGGGATTTGGAGAGAATTCTGAAAAACGGAGGGTAAAGACTGAGAGCGTCAACTTCCGCTAGACAGGGTCTTTCCAGGCACCTTTTTCATTTTTCAACAGGGAGTTTGGAATAGTAAGCCGGTCACTGAGTCACACAAGAGACCCATACTGATGACTGTACAAGAATGAACACAGTTTCCCCAGATGGGGAACTTCACTGAAGAAACTTCTGGAAGGAGGGAGGAGCCGCATGCCATCTGGTAGCTTCAGCCTCAGGGACTGGAGGCCTACCTGTTCTGTGCCTAGGCTGAATGGTGGCAACAGAAAAGTTAGTCGGGAAGGCAGCTGGCTTCCCTACCTCCACCACCTCCACACTAGAGGTTACTACCCGTTGGGCCCTTCTAGTCACCTACCTGGGGATCTCTTCCCCATCAAAATCAAACCCTCAGGTTCTTCGGCCTCCTCAAAGAAACCCAAGCGCCATGCCGTTTGCCAACTTCCGCTTCCTTGCTTCGGCTTCTTTGCTTCCGGTTCCTAACTTCCGGCCCCCTAGTGCGCGCCACTTGCAGGGCCTCTATGCAGGTTTGCTTGACCTGTACGGAAAGGATCAAACAGATGGAAGGCAAAAGTCCTTGTTATACAGTCTCAGCCAGTGGCACTGTTCTAATATTGCTTTCTAGATTTCTTTTTTTACAGTATGTGTTCCTGTTGTAATTGTAATGGACCAGAAACGCCATCCTACAAGGCACGACTGCCACCTCGGAGCTTGAAGCAACTAATAGCCTAGAGGTGGAAAGCAGTGAGTCTAATGGTCAGCGACGCAGTAGCTTCGAGGACAGCTCCAGGTCTCACCGAAGGCTACTCTTTGATATATTCAGCCCATCAGCAGTGAGCACAGCCTTTGTACCCAGCAGGAAGGACCCAGAACTAAAGCATAGCCCTGTGCTGCAAGAGTTTACAGGTTAGTGGAGGTGACAGGCGTAGTCATAGAAGATTGTGACAAGATATGTATTGCATAATGAGAGAGGAGAGAGCATCTAATTCTGCCAAGGAGTATTTAAGGGCAGATTTCACAGAACACTTTACATCTGAATTAAATCTCAAAGGATGACAGGAAGTTCACGGGGTAGACAAAGAAGAGGAGGACATCAGAGACAAAGGACATATCATGTATAAAGGCACAAAAGCAGAGGACTCCTATTATCTCAGTGAAACTACAAGTCCTCTAGTGGCTGTGACTGTAGAAAAAAAGCCATTAGTGAACAACAGTGGAGGAGATAAAATGACAGAGGAAAGACAAATCCCAAAGAGCCTCCTCCCTGTGGACATTGGCAGTATGTGTTTTAAAACACTCTGGTAACTGAATGAAATCTTGACCAGGTGGAAAGATGGAGAGGGTAGGAGAATACTCTGTAGTAGAAATTAAGGGTTGATCGTTTTTATCCTCCACAGCGTCGATGTTATTGATACTGATGTGTCTGTCGATAGGGAAGTAAAATATGAAATCATGAGATGTATGGAAAAGGTTGGTGTGTTTGAAATATTGCTTAACTGGAGATGATATAATGAAGGCATAGCCAGAAGCAAAATGAAAAGAGCAGCCTGGAGGTCAGATTGTCTGGGGCCTCGACTGTCAGTCTAAGATCTTTAGATTTTATTCCACGAGGTAGTGAGGGAACAAACAAGTAATTTATATGTTGAGTTATCATTCACATACATTCTAATGTACATTTCAAAGATCTGCTAAAATTGATCATTATCATCCTATTTTACATATGGAAGAACTGCATTCATTCTGTAGCCTTAAGAATCTGCCATATGCTAGGTGCCATGTTAAACCATGAGAATGCAAGGAAATTGTAGTCTGATCAAAGTCACCCGCATAAAAAGTTGCAGGGTAAAGGCAGCCATAGAGTACGGTGGGATCAAAGAGTTCCTGGAGGAGGTAAGCTTGTAGGAACACAAGGGTGTTGTAAGGATTGTTTAGGATAGCCAATGAGCAAGTGATTTAACTAGACCCTCAACCCTAGTGGCTGGTGACCAATTCTGTCCTCGTTCCCCATGTCTAAAGATGATCTCCCACCCTTGACTTTGGGTCTCATTGATATTTCCAGTCACCATGCTACCTGCTGTACCGGGAGGCCAGAGATTTGCAATTTAAAAAAAAAAAACAATTCCATTTTCTCTTCTAGAGGGAAATTTTTGCATATGCTCAGAAGACCTCAGAGGACAGAATGCTGAGGTAATTCTGGGAATGTGTGAACAAGATCCTGAGACAGAAATGCAGAAGTACCCACTTCACCACAGCCTCAAATTCAGTTTCAGTTACTCACAGTCAACTATAACCCAGAAGTACTAAGTGAATAATATTTTTAAAAAGTCATAAAGTCTGAATCCAATGCAAAATGCTCTGAACACCCCCACTTCATTCCATGTAGGACCCCCAAATACCCCCTTTTCCAATGCAGGTGTGTTGTATATATTGTCTCTCCACTAGCCACTTAACAGCTATCAGGTGGATTGTTGAGTCATGGCTGTACTTTGCTTAATAACCTACTCCAGTAGCTTACGTCTAGTTTACAGTGCCTGCTCCCCTTTATGGTAGCCTAAGATTACTTCACAATGCCTGCTGCCCTTATTTCCTGCCACCAAGCAGAAACTGTATTTTAAAAGGTGAACACACTACGGTAAGATACTTTTAAGCGCTCTCCCTGCATGTATGTCTTATGCTCCCAAGTGTGTCTGGAGCCCAAGGAGATCAGAAGAAGGGATTGAATCCCCTGTAGCTGGAGTTCCAGATGCTTGGGAGCCACCAAGTGGGTGCTACGAACCAAGCCCGGGTCCTCTGCATGAAGAACAAGGTCTCCTAACTGTTGGGGCCTCTCCCCAGCCCCTTGTTTTGTTTTGCTTTTTGAGATAGTTCCACTATGGAGCTCAGACTGACCTGGAACTCTGCTGTGAACACCACCAGACTGGTCCCAAACTTATAGAGATCCCCCTGCCGGTCTCCTGAGTGCTAAGATTAAACAAGGTATGCCTACCCTCCATGTATCATGTCCTGGAGTATATTACGGCTGTTCTTCACCGTTAGTCACCTCTTACCATGCCTAATGTCCAGGCGGAACGGTATCATGGACACATCGATATGCATATTCAGGAAAAACCATACTTCATAAAGGGTGTGGTGCACTGGCGTGTCAAGCATCCGCTGAAGTCTGAGCCTGTTTCCTCCATCTAAAGGAGAACAGCTGTAAGGGGCGTGGTGTACATTGCATTCCAATTGTGCTGACATTAAAGTCCCTGGGCTTGACTCAAAACCATGTAGGAATGAGAGAAAAGGAGGAGTCTGTCCGGTTTCTTTCTGGGGTGACAGTAAATGTCTGTTGTTCATCAAGATTAGGCAGATGATGTTCTGAGATGGCTTAACAGGAAAAGGAGATAAATTCTGGTTTGGACGTGTTTCGTACGGGGATCCTGCGAGTTGAGGACTACTAGGAGCAGGGCTAGTGGTGAGAAGTGGGACGGGGAGAAAGTCTGCAGCCAACTCTGGAAGCCTTGAGGAGGTTGGCACACAGAAAGTGACTGGTGAGGCCGTTGGAAATAGATGAGGCACACCCAAAGACTGCAGCCCCCCCCATAAGGACGGAGAGGCCAATGGCTGAGTCCCAGGAGGACTCTGGGGCTCACAGCCTGACCTCAGCCAATGGTTGCTTAGCTTTAGCAGAAGTGGGAGTGGGCCCACACTGTTGAAATTAGGCTCCCCTATGTAATATTAGGCAAGGGGGACCCTTTAAAACTGTTTCCCTCCATTTGGGGGTGTCACAACTTAGTTGCAATACTGTAGCACACCCCCGACCCAGTACAAATGTTCTTTGATAATGAATTGCTTGGCGGGGTGGGTTTTGTTATTGCTTTGTTTGTTTGTTTGATTGATTGATTGTTTTAATTTTCTAAACTGGGAGATTTTTAAGTCAATGGATTTTACTCTGCTTAGCTTCTAGAATTCCTCTGACCCCAGTAAGCCCACTGCAACTAGCTCTCCAATTTAAAGGCGTCCTTTCTCCAAATGGTTCCTTTTCCAGCTAGCTTCATGCCCCAGGAGGTAAGTGTTTAGTTAGTTTCCCAGCTTTGAACCCCTCTACACCCACAACTCTCAAGGTCTCATTGGCTGCCTAGGTCTCTTCACATGTGTCTATTAGGGGCTCTGACCTCCCTCTTAGGATGTCTCACTAACATTTCAAAATCGGTGCGTCCTTTCCTCCACTCAGGCTCCCTCACAGCGTCTCCTGTCTCAGTGACACTGCCTTGTTCCAGTTTCTCAGGCTGTGAGCCCCAGAGTCCTCCTGGATGCTTGACTTTTACTTTACATCATAATCATCAGATTCCTTTTGAGATACAAGATGGCTACCATAAATGGGCTCTCCGTGCTATGCTCCAGTAGATGATACAATAATGTTTCCAGGCTGACCTTGAACTGACAGAAATCTGCCTGCCTCTGCCTCCAGAGAGGGTCTCACACTAGAACCCAGGCTGACCTAGAACTCACAATGTAGCTTAGACTGGGCTTGAATTCGTGTCAGTCCTACCGCCTTGGACTCCTGAGTGTTGGGACTGGTTATACTTCATGATCACCCTCTGTGTATAGAGTCCAGCCGTTCCCTGCCACTTCACTGTCCTGGCCACCACTGGCTCCTGCCTGAACTGTTAGAGTAACAGCCTGGGCAGCAGCCAAGCTTCTCATCCAGTTCCCAGACAACAGTAGTTCTGAACCTGTGGGTCATAACCCCTTTGGCAAACCTCTATCTCCAAATATATTCACATTACAATCCCTAACAGCCGAAAAATAACAACTATGAAGTAACAACGAAATACTTTTAAGGTTGGGGTCACCTCAACATGAGGAACCATATTGAAGGGTCCCAGCATTAGGAAGGTTGAGGACTGCCTTACAGTATAGGGTTTGTTGTATGACATTTTCCCGGAGAAACATAAACGAATGTCTTCTACCCCACACAGGGACCCACAAGCACACCAAAGTGAGTTCTGCTCAAGTTGAACTTAATGAACCGATGAGTTCATTTGGTTGACTGTAAGAGCATAAGTGAGGGGTTACTGTCAGGAACATGATCACCCCACAACACCACAGTGACTTCCCCATAGGTAGGTGGAGTTTCATCCCCACCTTTGACTAACACTCCCCGACTGAGACCACTTACTGCTGGCACAGAGTTACCTGCCGCTGGAGTGGGGAAGGGTGCAGGAAGGAATAGCTGGAATCTCAGCCTAAGGGCCATCCCCTGCCCCTCAGGAATGCTATGAAGAAAGAAAGGCCAGTAAGCCAGGGTTTGAGAACTGCATGCGTGCATGCGCACGTGAGTGCACATGGTCACAGCTGCTCTGTCTCAGATGGCAACGGCTATTATACTCAGAGGACAGCTTACACAACAGTCAGGGAGGATCCTTGTGAAATTTAAACCTCAAGTCAACTCACATTACTCTAGATTCGGAGTCTTCCACTGGCTCTCAGCTCGCTCAGAATAAAGTCTCTGAGGCTTTGCAGACAGGGCTCTGTCTGATGCTCTGTCCTCTTTGACCTCTGAACCTGCTTCTCTGCCTCACTCTCCGTGGAGAGTTCATTCTCATCCTAAGACTTTGTAACTGAGTCCTTATTACCCCAGATATCCACCAGGCTGACTTCCTCAACTTGTGGTATTGCTTCTTCTCTACCCGAACGTAGGATTCAGCAAGGTAAGGGCTGCACCATGTTCCCTAGAACATTCCTAGCCTGTCCCTAGAGACAAACGTGGAGAAAGTGTCTGAACTTTATTGAGTGATCAAACATCTGAATGCACTCTATTGAGTCCGAAGTATATATTTTACTCTAAAATGAAATTAAGCTTGATTGCACATAAGTTCTGTTATGAACTTCAAAAGGAATTGCTGGATCTTTTTTTTTTTTTAAGCAAGTGTGGTTTTTAAAGAAACGTTCTCCATTGAGGATAAGTGGGATTTCACACATCCTGTGTTCTCCCAATTACTCACTGTTTTTCTATGTATCCCCTGACAGCAAAGGCTGAAATGCAGATGTCCTTACAGTAGGGACTTTATTCCTATGCAGTGACTTTGTCCTCCTTCAGTCACAGAGCTGACGTGAAGTAAACCACGGAGATGGCTTTATCCCTGACTCTGTGTTGCCTATCAAGCCCTCGGTCAGTCAGCACTTGCTCTGCACTCTGTCCTTGACTCAGAAGGGGAGGTATTTCATATTAAGGTACCTGGTGAAACCCCTCTAAGAGGTTCTGGATAGAACCATTTGCCATTTCCCCTTCCTGCCCACACCCCAGCCTTGCGAGCTGAGGGAGTCATGTTTAACTGTTCCGTGCCGCTGACTTGGGAAGCACCACTGAAAGACACGCTGGCCAGGGGCTCTCAGAGCCCTGGGACTTGGCAGTGGAGCTGTTTAATGTAAGGATGGGACCCAAGAGGGTCCTTAGATCACAAAGGTGGGACCCTGAAGCCAGTGTTACTGAGATGCCTTATTTTTTTAAATTCTTTGTAATGTGAAAACAGTGGTTATCCAGTTCACATGCAACTTAGCTTTAAGAAATTTGTACAGACTTTTATTAATAAGAAAAGAAGGTGAGGAAATGACTCATGTCGAGCTGCTCACTCTGGTCTGTTACCCTGGCTTTAGGAGCCCTAGCACTCTTCTGGTCTCCATGGGCATTGCATTCCTATGCATGCGCCTACACATGTGCACATGTGTAATTAAGATGAAAATCGTTAAACATCCCATTACCAAGGAGTTGGGGCTGCAGATTACTTCCTCTAGCCCATTTGATGAATGTTTACTGAGCAGCTACTATGACCAAGGGAACGTGCCAACTCTATACCAGACTTCTTCTTTGCTGTTTCAACTAAAATGCATACTCAAGCAGGCATGGTGGTACACGTCTATAACCCAGCACTTGAGTCGGCTGGACCCAAATCTTCAGGCTGCAGCTCGAAGTCGGAGAGTTCTAGGCATAGCCTGGGCTATGTAGTACATAAGATAACGTGTCTCAAAAAAGAAAAAAAAAGTGAGGGATTATAATGAGAAGGGGGTTTTTTAAATATAAATCTTCAAGGCCAGTGGTGGTGCCACAGGCCTTTAATCCCAGCACTCCAAGGTAGTGCAAGTGCAAGTGAGGCCAGCCTGGTCTACAGAGCAAGTTCCAAGAAATTCTTATCTCAAAAACACTAAAAATAAAATAAAATAGATTTTTAGAAATCATTTAAAGAAGCAATGAGAAGCCACCACAGAAAGCAGGAATGAAGATTAAGTCAGGATTTCAGAACTTCAAATTGAATCAAATAGAGAAATCTATCCCAAGATTAAAGCCAGTGGCATCCCAAAATGTCCCTCTTCACCCTGGGTCCCCCCTCCAAACTCTAAAGGCCTTGCTTAGCCAGTTGAAATATGCCTCCTTTTTGTGCAAAAGATACAAGAACAAAGAGAAAGGAAGACACAGGCTGCAGGTGGTGTGGGGGCAGGGCGAGTAAGAAATGTGAAGGTGAGAACTAGGGAAGTTGAGGGAGATGATGAGTCTTAAATTGTCAGAGAACCTTGGGTCCAGCTTGCTCAAGAGAATGTGAAGTCCACACAGGTCCAAGAAAAGACCCTCGCACATGACGGTGGCAAACCTGGACTTAGAACCCCTGCCTCATCCGCTTGTTAACTCAGTGTGCGTCCCTAACCCAACTCCTGGCTTAGAGAGTCTCCCACCCCTTTTCTTCCTTCTCTCTTGGGTCAAGATTTGTATCACAAGCTAAGAGTTAGGTAAATAGGCTGGAGACACTGAGCAAGCGACTTCTCTGAGATTTTAACTAATCATAAATTGATCAGGGAGACTTTAACTTTTTCCCAGATGCCTTTGCGTTTCTCTGGATGGAGGGATGTGAAGACAGGTTTTTTTTTTTTTTTTTCTTGAGGCCAGTAGCCTCTTGGACCATATCCAAAATCAGAAGTTTTCTTATGCAAATGCGAGCGTTGAGGGCAGGCGGGTTTTGTTAAAACTGAAACATAAAGGACCATGCATGTTTCGGTGAACCTCCTGCATTTTGGTTCGACTCTAGCAGCAAGAAAACAAAACCACACAATCTAAGGCTCACGCCCAGCTCTGCGCAGCAGGGTGTCTGCTAGTTCCTGTGTGGTTTGCCTGCAGACTGCAGACGGGCTGGGGGTAGCTTGGAGGGAGAGCAAGAGGCAGGGAGGAGGAAGCTGTATTGATGGATCTGGGGCTTGTGCCCTGCTTCCGTGTGGTGCTCAGAAGCCAGCTCAAGACAGACCTGTAGGCTGAGGCGGCGCGGTAAACTTGACATTTGAGTGCATCTTCCCACCGGCAAAAGACGAACCTAATAACTCGTTGTCAAAGCCGAGATACACACTCAACTCAGGCTCTTCGCTTCCCAAAGGTATGTCATGCACCGTGGGTGCACACCCTCTGGAAACCTTGAGCGCTTTAAAGATTCTGCTCTCTATAAGCCAAATCTATTGAAAGCTGGCCCTACTGGTTTTTCTAAACTTCAGCTCAACCGTCTAGGTTTCTCATCTCACTGACTTACGTTAGCGGGGATTGGATTCAACTTCTGTCAAATGAACTAGAGAAAACTTGGTCTTTACTCGACTCACAGAAAAGAAAAACAGCCTTTCCACTAACTGGCTTCAGAGCCGTCTCTGGAAAAGACTTTGGAGGTTGAGGTCCCAGAGATCTCTCTTCAATAGTGAGGTTGAGGAGCAGGAGGTAGCAGCAGGGGTTTGAGCATCCGTGAATAGAACTCTGAGGCCAGGAGCTCTCTCTCTCTTGCTCAATTTCTTCACCAACTCAAACTGCTAGTTCTGGTGGCATTTGCTGTCTTTAAGAACACTGGTTTGGGTGCCTTTAATAAGAGGAAACTTCACGCGGGAAGGTATGAGGAGAGGGTGTTGTCTATCTTTGTCTCTTTATTAATAGTTATGCGGCGTCTTTAAGGCCGTCTCTCGTCTCTGCTCCTGTTCCCATCTGCTTCAGGACACGAGGAAGGAACGAACTCAAAGACCAGGTTTTCACTAACTTAACCATGACCGCATCCACTCACCTCAAAGGCAGCCTTGTTAATCCGGCATATGTACCAATTCGTATGTCATCAGAAGTGCACACCCAGAGGCAAATTAAAGGGGGCTACTTGGCACCTAAAGCACCACAGGGATAAAGCAGTTATAAGCACACGTTGTCGGCAGCCGAGAAACGTCAGTGGAAGAGTCTTGCGTATGGGCACGTTTATTATAAACTGTTACTTTGTTATCCGGTCCCATCTTCATTTTTGGTTTCAGAAAGAACGTTTGGTTTAATTTGGTCTCTTCTAGTGAGTGACTCAACATGACCTACAAAGTTTGATATTCATAGTATAATGTTAGAGAGGTCCTCTTGAAAAAGCAGCCACTTTTAAGTAGCGTCTTCCCACCCCACCCCCACCCCCAAGACAGGGTTTCTCTGTGTAGCCCTGGCTGTCCTGGAACTCGCTCTCACTCTGTAGAGCAGGCTGGCCTCGAACTCACAGAGCTCCTCCTGCAAGTAGTATATTTCAATGCCAAGTTCTAAAAACTTCTGACTTATCCCCTTTTTGAGATTTTTTTGTGTTTTGTGTTTTGTAAAAGGAGGTAGCCCCACATCACTGAAGAAAATGCCCTATTAAACTCAACTCAGAGAGTCTCCCACATAGTAAACTGTAATCTTATTCTCCCTAAATTGTAATGGCTTTTGTCTTTTTAAAAATGACTTTACTGAAGCTGAGGGGAAAGAGGTGACCGATCTATTCAATATGAAGAAATGCCTTTGCTTCTAATAGTAGCTTCCATGTCTTAGACCTTCAGTTGTTTTATACCTGCCTCATAGGGACACTGTAAGAATACAAGAGTTAACATAAATACCATGTACCTTAGGGAAAGGCACTGTGAAAACTCATGATGGGAGTATTATTATTTCTCTAAATCTTAACCATTTTCCTTCCCATCTCTTGTACCAAACGCGTCTCTCTTGCTGCCCAGAGCCTGCTCTTTTGGAACCACTGCCTTCTGGAAGAGCTGCCAGTGATTTCCATGGGTCTGTTGATTCCCAGTGATTTCCATGGGTCTGTCGATTCCCAGTGATTTCCATGTCTGTTAATTCCCAAAGAACAGCACCTGCTGGTGTTGGCAGCTTAAAGAGCTCAGGCCTGAACTTGAGCAAAGTGTGCCCCTCTTCCTGGCTCTAAAAAAGTCTATAATTGTTCACAAATATGTCATTAAGCGCGATTCCATCGGGGTTTCTTTACTGAGCAACAGTTGCCGCCGGGTCAATCCAAGAGGCAGAATCTTGGAGCTGCCGTGAAGCAAGCTCAAACCCTGTTGAAGTGGGGCAGCCAGGTAGTTCGGTAAGGAAAGATGCAAATCCAACACCGTGAGTTCAGTCCCTGGGACACACACGGAAGAAAGAAAGAAAGAAAGAAAGAAAGAAAGAAAGAAAGAAAGAAAGAAAGAAAGAAAGAAGCAAGCCCTACAAGGTGTTCTCTGACATAGCATCCATGCCGTAGCATATGATGCACACGTAAAGAATAAATAATATAAAATCATAGTAAGCAAATATTTTTAAAAGTTCAAGGGTAGTCACAGTGTAGTTATTGAACCAAAGGGTAGGGTAGGTGAGCCTCGTGTTGTACAACTGAAGTCTTCACTCCGCACATCTCCATACAAAGAGGCACCTCAATTCCATGTGCATCTGCCTGTTTTCTTCATTGTTATATTTTTATAGCATTGGAGAATTTTCAGGAAATCACAGCTCCGTTCAACAGACATTTCACTAACATTTATTGAGCAACTGCTTTGTGCCAATACTTGCACTTGGGCGCCAAGGTCTCTAACCAAGTTCACAATGGGTTCCAAGAGACTCGAGCCAATAAGAATTCAGTAAATAACGTTTTAAAGTCGTTTTCTTTTTAGGTATACGAGCACAGTCCAGAGTTTTAGAGAATTTAATAAAACTACAGCAGGATCCACAACGATAGAGACCATCTTTGCTCTTCGAAGATGTTAAGCATGCATCTCATGAAGAAAGTGAGTTTACGTACAGATTTAAGCAGGGCCTGGAGGCCCATGCCTGCAATCCCAGCACTTGGGAGGCAGAGGCCAGGATTGGTGCGATCTCAAGACCGCCAGGCCAGCTAGACAGCTACATAGCAAGACTCTATGAAAAAACAATGTACAAAGGTAGCGGAGAGTTGAAACGCTAAGCGTGCCCCACTCCGCTTTACAAATATAACCTCCCTCACGCTCGCTCTGTCTGCTGCATTTCTCTCTGAGTGTTCCGTAAGTTGCAGATGAATGACAGTTTGCTCCTGAATAATTCAGTTCACACCCAAGAACAAGAACATTCTCTTACATAACCACGACGCCATCACTGTGCCTACGAAGGTAGGCGTCCTTAATACCTACTGTTTAATAGCTAGTCCATACTAATCTTCCCCATTGCCTCCAACTGTCACCCAGACCATTACTTTTTAAAAAAAAAACTTTAAAAAAAAAAAACAGAATCTAATCCTTATATTTCTCTAGTCAATGCTGGAATTTTTTTCCCCAAGGTTAGGCCAGCGATCTTGCAAAAATGCCCCCACCCCCCCGTTTTGAATCAGTCGTTGCTCCGTGGCTAACCTGTCACCCTGCCTCTTGTTTGTCGAGTAAACCCCACGTTAGAACTAAAAGCGTACTGAGATTGGAGTTTACATTTCTTCATCTGCCATGCGAGCATGGGTGCGGACACGTGGGTGACAGCACGCATGTGGAAATCAGAGGTAACTTGACTTCTCCATGTGGGATTTGGGAATCAACTGCAGGCTGTCAGGCTTGGCAGCAAGCATCTTTACCGGCTCATGTTGAGATTCTGATGGAACATTCTTCATAAGGTGCCACCCGGGTGCTCCATATTGCACAGAATCAGGAGGCGCGACCGTTCTGGTTTGTTCCACCAGCCGAGATGCCAAGTTTGGTCTGGCTCCAGGCGTTGATTTTGCTCTGGAGATCTCTCTCTCTCTCTTCCTCTCTCTCTTCCTCTCTCTCTCTCTCTCTCTCTCTCTCTCTCTCTCTCTCTCACTTATAAGGGTACTTATACAATTACAATTAACAAGTAATTGGAGGGGGCGGCACTGTGCTAGCATCTATTTCCAACTGCTCCCATCTCATGACTTTAGATCCTCGTCTTTGCCTAAATCAATATTCCATCGGTGCGCATATCTATTTTTAATATACTCTGAAGATGCATAAGACATGCTCGGTCACCACTAGTGACAGCAGCTGTATTTATCTGTTGAGTGCACAAGTTCACATGGCAGTAGTAATAATAAGTCACCCGGGCTGAATACTTGCCGTGGAGCCAGACAGCCTAAATGCGAGCCCAGCCCACCATTTTGCTGAGTGAACTGAACAAAACCCAGTCCTCGCCGTTTTTTTGTTTCTTGAGCTGCAAAGGAGGGAGGGAGGGAGGGAGAGAGAGAGAGAGAGAGAGAGAGAGAGAGAGAGAGAGAGAGAGAGAGAGGAGATGAGGAGGCAGGTGGGGTTGTCTGAGGATTGAATAATTTATACACGTTTCCAAAACAGTGCGTTGTTGGTGCTGTTGCTGTTACTGCCTCGTGGCCTATCTGTTTCTCTTTCTCCCCTTTCGCTTGTAAACTCCACCTCAGGATCTCATGTGTCTAAGGCTTGGCAGGCATTAAACTGTTTACTTCCCCTGGCGTAGCCAAGAAAGCTCCGGCGATGTCATCCCTTTCACACCTAAGAAAATTAAGGTGCAAAGAGGCCAGAGTACCTCGCAGAAGGTCACTCACAGTAGGGCCAGAGTTTGACCTCAAGGAGTCTCATTCCAGAACATTCTCTGTAAAGGCTGGCATGTGGAAGGAGATGGATGGAAAAATCAGCAAACAGGCAGGGCTGCGTATACCAGGGTTGAAGTTGAAAATCTAACGTGGCCACCCAAACACATTGCAGGTTTTGATCTTCCGAATCAGAACAGCATTCTGTAAAGTGTAGATTTGTATAGTTGTTACATTTACATCTCTTGGAACCATCCAAGAACATGGAAGGGTTGGGCAAGAAGAGAGGAGACTCAGAAGGCAGGGACAGGAAGTAGGAAAGACTAATTCAAGAGAGAAGTGATGAGACCTCAAAGCCTCAGGGCAGCAGAACATGGGATTTTGATAGTGTCGGGAGGGAGGAGTCCTCGTTTTTTTTCACATTCCTGTATGGTAAAAGATTTGACCACTAAAACACTGGAATATAAGCCTTGTCCAATTCCTAAAGGCCACACTGGGCTTCCTTGCAGGGCGATGGATGTCTGCTGTGGGTAGGAATGCCCCCGCTGGTTACCTAGGCCACTCAGGCCTTGCCTAAGTCAATCTGTGACTTCAGAAAAAGCACAGTTTTAGCCAGCCAAAGCCTCCCCAGCCAGGGTTTGGTCTGAGCCCTCATTAGCATTGCAAGTGGGTTCCAAGGCTGTGACTATCTGCTCCTTAAATTGCTATTAGGGAAAGCTCTCAAGTGTAATTTTCTAAAGAGAACTAAAAATAAGTGTGTTAGACAAACCCGGTGTTATCAATGCTTGTTTGCCTTTCTTGACTGCACCACTGTCACTCCTGCCTTTTCATGGTTTTGAATGAGAAGCAGCCTAATTGATCAATCGGTAACGAAGAATACTTTTCATTTGTTTTGGTTTTTTTTTTTTATTTCTCCCCACCCCTCAGCCATCTAGAACCAATGCTTTTAACGCGACAGCCCTGCAAATGGTTTCTGATCTGAGTCTTTTGTTTAGTGCTTTATGGGAAAACATTGTACACAAACCACTGAGACCTCGGTGGGAATGCAGTCAATAATGCGCGGATAGTCCTCTTGTTAAGTATAAATTTCAAGAAGAACCTAAATAAGTAAGAAATATTAACAGGGGAGAACAGAAAAGGGGGCGGCGGGGAACCAGTTGATTTGTAACTTGAGATTTCTGTTCATCGTTTTATAAGCTGGGGATTTTAATCTTCTGTAAAGCAAGGTGTGAAGTCAGGGCAAGGGAGGAGGCTCGGTGGGAGCCACGCTTGCCACAGAAGCATGAGGCCCTGAGTTTGGATTCTCAGCATGCATGACCTGGCAGTTCATATGTGTAACCCCAGAGCCGGGGAAGCCGAGGCAGGAAGATCTCTGGGGCTTGCTGGCCAACCAACCTAACAGAATCAAACTTCAGGTTCAGCGAGAGACCCTGTCTGAAAATAAATAAAATAAATAGGGTGAAAATAATTGATGAAGGCACCTGACGTTGACCTCTGGAAACTATACAGATGTTTGTGCACACACACACACACACACACACACACACACACACACACACACTCAACAGAAAAGCCTCTCCTACATAGAATCGTTATGAAGTGTGTGTTAGTGAATGAGCACGTGGGTGTAACGGGCAGACCTCAGTCATTTTAAGCCTAGGAAAAGTAACAAGTTCCAACACCTTATATATCAGCCATTTTTATTGCCTAATAAATAAAATGGATAGCCATAACACAGAGTTCTCTGTGCTGGGAGAGGAGGGGGAGGGGAGTGTCACCCCAGGCAGAGAAACCCATGCCTGCGCTCAGCCTCCCTCCCACCCCTCCACACAGACTTCTCCCTGGTGTCCATCCATAGAAGCTCAACAGGACAATTTCTCTACCTTTATTTCACTCTGAGCCCGACAAGATTTTAAAGACAGGTTTTCGCACACTATCTCGCCCCATCTCGGATAAGGTCTTCGAGGCACACAAACCGAGCGCGTGTCTTACCTCTAATTCTTGCAGAGAGGGAAAAGCAAAGTTTGAGTTCTTCACTCAAGGTACATACACCAGCTGGGACTTCCTCCCTCCCTAGGGGCATGTCATTCTCCCATCACAGGACCTTCCTCACCTACCTAAGAGAACTAGGTTTGTGACCTTGAGCAGGTCAAAGCTTCTCTGGGCCTCAGTTTGCTCTGGTCAAGAGCAAGGTCAGAGCATATGTTCTCAGACACCCTCCGGTTTCCTATTGAGAATGAAGGATCCCTCCAGGATCAGGTAGTAAATGACTCTTTCTGCCCTCTGTGGCGAGACCCCTCACCCTTCCCTGTAAGTCTTGAGAGCTGGTGTCTGCCTCCGTCTTGACGGATTCCTTTGCAAGATCCAAATCGTATTAGGAACAATAAATACCGGTAGTGCCTCTGCAGGCCACTGTGTGTCATCCCGCCGGGCACCTCATTTGCTGCAGGGCTGTTTTACAGCAATTATCTCCTGACCCTGTGCTCTGTAGCACACTATTTCCTTATCCCTCATGGGCGGTTCAGAGTGCAACGTGGACGAAAGTCATGCCGATGGATTTATTTAGAGCTGATAAGCCCTGTCTCCCCAAAGAGGTTGTCTCTCTGGAAGGACACAACGCCTTCCACATAATTTTTCATTAAGAGTTACAGCCTTGGGGCCAAGGAGATGGCTCCAGTTAGTCAAGTGCTCACCACACGTGTCTAAGGACCTGAGTTCTAGGACCCATGGACAGGGTTAAGTGCAGATGCATGCTCCCGTAATCCTGGTCCTGGGGAGGGAGAGAGGAAGGAATTGGTGGAGCACTGGCTCACAGGTTTTGCTGAATCAATGAGTTCAATGAGAGGCCTTACCTCAAGCAGTAAAGTGAAGAACAATTGAGGAAGACATTGACCTCTGTCCTACATACACACACACACACACATACACACACACACACACACACACACACACACTTATCTGAACATATGCATGCCTATCTACAGGCACACACACACACAAACACACACTTGCACTTATCTGAACATATGCATGCCTATCTACACACACACACACACTTGCACATATCTGAACATATGCATGCCTATCTACACACACACACACACACACACACACACACACACACACACACACCCAGTGATATCTCCGAAATGGGATCTGCCACTGGAGAATCATGGAGCTCAAAAGCCCTGAAACCAAGGAATGACATAACGATCCCTTCCTCAAGGGCCGTTAGGACAGACAGGTGGCTAGCCACAGAGGTGACTGCCTGCATTTGTGATTGGCTGTTGATGGGAACTTGAAGTTGTGTTTCTCATGCTCTTGCTTTTTAAAGTTTCTAAATCGACTTTAGGTCATGGGGCCATTATCTACATCTTCCAAAGAAGTGTGCACTTTGTACCACACCATTCCTTGGACTATTGGAGGTAACACTACAGTGAGAGTGGTGGAGGTAATCCTGCACCCGACGCTGAGTGCATTGAGGATAGCAACAGTACACCCTACCCTGAGAGGGATGGCGCATGAACGAAGCTCCTGAATGTTGTGTTCTGTCCTCAGCCTCTCAGATGGCTCGTGGTGCCCAAGGACTGCTCTGTCCTTGAACAGAGCAACACTGTTCCTTAACCCAACACACTGCAGACTCTAGAAGATTCGTGCATGACAACCCCAAACACTTCTGTATAACTGAAAACATTCAGCATCTCACCGGGAAAATGCCTTGCATGGTCCTTCCTTATTTAAACAAAGTCACTCTGTGGCATTTTGATTTCTTAGATCAATATTTATAAATAGACGTCACAGTACGTCCTATGAACCAAAGGCCCACACAGCATCATAACATGCGGTACCCCACAAATATCCAAATAAATAAAGGGCAGCTGTGAAGGGAAGAGGCCCCCTAGCCAGAGAGGCGGGCACGGTGCCTGGAGAAGAGAGGGGCAGCTTTTAGGCAGAAGGCTAGTTCTCTCCAGGATAGATAAGCAGCTTCCACATGGTCATGGACTGGAAGGGAGTAAGATGTATGCCACAGCCGGCTTTGTCAGCTCACGTTACATCATAAACCAAAGGCTCGGTTATTAGCATCAGGAGGAAAGCCATAATGCCTCGTCATGTAGATGTTATAAAAAATTACCTGTCCGGATACTTGAATTCATTGTTTGGCTGCTGTCTGCAGAAATTCTCTCAGTCTCTTGTTGACGAGGACCTGGATGCATTGGGAACGTTTAGGAAGATAAACATAACAGAGTCCTCATCACTGGGAATGAATTATCTCGGGAAAACTAGGGGATGTGGAAGAACATGCTTGTTGTAGTGGGAATTCTGTGACAAGGGGACCACAGAGAAAATGCCTAGAGGTTTTTAGGGAAGGTTTCCTGGAGGAGGCATTCTTGAGAGCAGGAGGCACTGATGCATCCAGAAGTGTGTGTGTGTGTGTGTGTGTGTGTGTGTGTGTCAGAAGTTGACACTAGGTGCCTTCCTCAGTTACTGTCTGCATTTTTTAGTTTAATTTTATTAACTCTGTGTGTGTGTGTGTGTGTGTGTGTGTGTGTGTGTGTGTGTGTGTGTATGCACATATGTATATGGTGCCCACAGAAACTGGAGTTGGATTTATAGGCAGCTGTGAACCACCCAGCATGGGTGGTGGGAATCGAACCCCAGTCCTCTGCTAGAGCAGCAGAGCCTCCTTAACCACTGGGCTGGCTCTCTGCCCCTTTACCTTATTCTTTGAAATGAGATCCCTCACGGAACCCGGAGCTCGGTGATTCACCACCGAGCCACTGGCTAGGTCTGGCTAGGTCTAGAGATCGCCCCGTCTCTGCTCCACCCAGTGCTGGGATTGCAGCCTCTGTGCCTGGCTTTTGTGAGAATATTAAGGATCTGAACTCAGGTCCTCAGGCCTGAGAGACAAACACTATATCAACTGAACCACTTGCCCGGCCCCTTCCTAAACATTTTATATGATGTCGAGGAAATCATGAAAGAAATGAAAATGTTATTTTGCAAGCAAAACGAAAGAAGGCCCTCATGAGGTATTTCACATAGGGGATCAGGAAATTAAGTTTCTTCGACTGGAGCTCTTTCGAAGAGGAACCTCTCTCTTCCCTAGTCCATCGTGTCCCTTGGTGTTGTCTTTTAAAAAAGAAAGGGAAAAAAATCTTGGTTCATTTCGTTCCTGGGCCACAGTTTTGCTGCTGTTATTTGGAGTGTCCCTCTCCGGAAGGATTTCAATTTAGAACTCTTCTTGTGCCAAGATGCCCAGAATGGAACAGAGCTCTGGTGGCACAAATGCCACAGGGTGACTCTTGCCTGGACCTTCTCCCTCTGTGTCTATTACACAGCCCACGACTGCATTAGCTCTGTGGTAGTTATATCACGGTGCTGACTCATACTGAAACCGTGGTCAGCTAGAAGCCCAGAGTTCTCACGTGCCTAGCACTCATCTCATCTCCCTCTCCCTCTCCCTCTCCCTCTCCCTCTCCCTCTCCCTCTCCCTCTCCCTCTCCCTCTCCCTCTCCCTCTCCCTCTCTTCCTCTCTCTCCCTTCCTTTCCCTCCAGCCTCTCTCCCCTTTTGTGTGTGTTTGTGTGGTGTGTCTCTCTCTGCGTGTGTGTCTGTATGTGTGTGTGTGTCTGTGTGTGTGAGAGAGAGAGAGAGAGAGAGAAAGAGAGAAAGAGAGAGAGAGAGAACATCAGGCACAGAGGTTTCACAGTGACATTTATGCTTATTACATCTGACTATAGTGATAACAACCTGTCAGAATAGTCCAGACTTGGCAGATTAGTTCTCCCCCACGGTGGGGGGGGGACGGTGAGTGTTCATCCGATAGTGTAGCAGCACAGCTAATCTCACACTGATCCCTGGCCTCAAAGGCTTCCGCACTGCATTCTCTTTCCTCTCTGTGAGTCATCAGCAGCCCTGCAGAAATCTGGATCTTTAGACATGCTAGGACCTCAGTGTAAAACACTCCACAAATGGGAGGACCCAGTTCCTCTCCAGGGTTACACAAAGGCTCAGGCGTATATAAAACCCAAAGTCAACGTGAACTCAAGCAGTATCCTGTGAGAGGAGGAGACGTTTTGTGCCAGGCTCTGGGCAACTTTCAGAAGATCTGATTACACTTACCATGACATGTTACAGCTAGTGGGCATTCACTGATGAAACTACTCCAAAGATATGACTGGGTTATCTGATTTGGTGCTGTAGTAACATTGTATGGGGTGAATATAATTTTTGAGTAAAATTATTTGCCACTGGAGTAAATGCCATCAGGCCTGTCTTCATGAAATCGATTGAAGGTGACTCTTGAATGGTATAAAGAACATGGGAATTAGGAATGGCTTTCGTGTGACCAGGGCCACAAGCACAAGCTCTCTGTGCCTTAATTCCCATGATTAATTTTTTGTCGTGTTCCTGAAACTCTTCAACATGACTGAGAATGGTAGATTCCTAAAAAAAAAAAATGGTCAGTGGTTGGGAGGTAGAGGCATGTGTGGTCTATGTAGCAAGTTCTAGGCCAACCTGGGCTACATAGTAAGACCCTGTCTTAGAAAGAAAAGAAGGAAGGAAGGAAGGAAGGAAGGAAGGAAGGAAAGAAGGAAGGAAGGAAGGAAGCAGTTGGTGTTGGGCTGATATAAAAAGTAAGAGAACTGCAGTCTCCTCTGTGTGTGCATGTGCAAGGTGTACAATTGTGTGCTTTTGTGGAGGCCAGGAGTTGATGTCGGGTGTATTCAGTGTCTCTCACTGAATCTGCAGCTTACCAGTTTGGCCAGCAAGGCCTGGAGTTCTGGTGTCTCTGCCCCGCCCCCAAGGCTAGGATTTCATTTCCCATGGGTTCTGAGTGGGGGAACTCAGTCCCTCATTCTTGGGCAGCAAGACTGAGCCATCGCCCCAGCCAAGAAACACTTTAAGCAATAAATCATTTAAACATGGGCTAGGGTGATGGCTCAATAGCCAAGAGACTGATTGCTCTTCCCGAGGACTCAGGCTCAATTCCCAGCACCCACATGGCAGCTCACAACTATCTGTAGCTCCAGTGTCAGGGAATCCAATGCCTTCTTCTGGCCTCTGTGGGCACCAGGCACACACATGATACACAAACATACATGCAGATGTTCTCTTCCATTGGGCTAGGATGTGGTTCAGTGGCAGGGCACCCCCTAGCATGCTTAAAACTCTAGGATTCCATCCATAGCACTGAGAGGGGAACAAAAACCACAACCACCCAAACTTCCCTGCAGAAAAATGAATTAAATAATTAAAAACTTTAAATCAAGTGGCTGTCTTCACACCTTCCTCTCTCACTGAGTTCTAACCCCACTGTCCTCTCTAGATAGTGCACATGGACGGCAAACACCTTGAGCTTAGCAGGTCTGTTAGGCTCGGGAAACCTCTGAAAATCTGAGCAAACTAGAAATTTGAAGATCATCATTTTAGGCTGAAACAGAGAGCTAATGGGTATCTTACCCAATATATAATTTCAAGCTAATACAAGTGTCTATTTCTAAACACCCCACATACGGTTTACCGTAGAAAGGGGCGGGGGTGTCCCTCCACTTCTCTAACCTGTCGTTCTAATGCAAACGTTAACCTAATTTGTGTGACCTCGAGACCATGATGCTCAGCAGTTCCTCCGTCAGCCCTCAGGAGCATCTGGGACCCGGAGCTTCTGTGCTTGGTCCAGCATCAGTAGCATCTGCTGCCGGTGAGCATGAGAGGAAAGATCTGAAGTCAGTTCCTTCCAACATACCAGAAAGTAAACATGAATAAAAAGAGAGGCTCTCCGTCTTTTCCCCAAACCTCCTGAAGCTGATTTCGAATTTCAAAAAGCTTTTCCTGGTGACTGTTGGGCACAGTGACATCTGGGAAGGCCTGATGCAGGGTAAAGAGATTTCACTGGGTTTGCCCACCCTGCATTCCAACACAGTTTACCAGCCCCCCATGGTGTTTTGGAGAATACAGAGAGTCATTAGTTTTTACCAGATTTAAATGTTCCCAGTGTGCACAGTCTTTTCTCAGGGTGTCTATCACTGGCTTTCAGATGCCCTTGCCTTACTAGGTCTTTGCAGCTCACACGCTCCTGTTCACTACAACACATCCCTCGGTGGGGCGTTTGTCGAGGTCAGGAGATGCCTCTGGTGGTCATCACGTGCAGTGCTGCTGGTAGGTAGAAGCTAGAGACACTGCTAATCTGCCCTGAACAAAATGGTCCCCTCAGTTGCTGGCTTAGATGTCAAGGGCAACAAAGAAGGTTTTCTACAAAGAAAAACCTTCTGTAGGGGACTAGTAGGTGCCATGCATATGGCCAGGGAAAAGAAAACACACAGCTAATGTTGGTAGCCTGGGGAGGGGATGGAGAGTAGAGAATCCTACTGCAGGTAAGAGGGGGCATCTTGGACAGGTCATCGCCAAAGCTCTATGCACAGTCAGTTTAAGTAGCAGAGCTGTGATTCAGGGACCGAATGCCAGGTGACTGCTGCAGGAAGGCTGAGTAGGGTGGACTGGAGAGATGGAGAAGGGGGCCAGCAGTAGAGTGAATACTTTCTTATGATCCCAACATCCTGTAAGGCCTGGAAAACAAAAAAGTGTGTTGAGCATTTGCAGGGAGTAGCAGAAGGGATTTCAGGTAAATCCCGTCAGAAGAGACTTAAGGAGGAGGCAGAATCCACTAGCTAAAACTGGGCCACCTGAAAGCCATGCCAGCTGCAGAGGGTGACCCGCGGTAGGGTCAGCTAAGTAAGCGTTCAGCTCCAGTGAGCTTCTTAATCCCTCCCCATCAAAGAGAAGCTTCTGCTGAGTCCACAGTATGGTTGACTTGCAAGAAGGGGTCCAGTGCTCTGAGCTATGGAGAAGGGCAGCCAAGAAGCAAGCTGAGTCCTGACCCTGACTTTAAAAAAAAAAAAAAAAAAAAAAAGAACCAAACTACGGTGGTATGAGAACTGGAGCAGTACTCCCCACCCCCATGTCATTTCCCTCCAACAGGGAAGCTAAGACATTCCAAAAGATTATCTCCTCTCCAGTCTTAAATTTTGCTAGAAAGATTTCCCAAGGATTTCTTAGAAACCATCCAAGTCACCATGATGTCCTCGTTCCTGACCCCTGAGTTCCCCTCACCAGAGGAGCTTTCTTTCATCCTCCCCAGCACACACACCCTACTGTGCCCCACCCTGCTGCCCCTTAGTCCAGTTACAGAGTCACAGTTCTATTAACTTGCTGCCCCAGGCGTCTCTCGACAAACTTTGCACCCTGACGTGGCCCTCTGATCCTCTGGACAGCCCCCCGAATCTTGCCCTCCTGCAAGTGTTACCACCAAAAGATATTTATTAAAGCATCCTGTGTGCAGACTGCCCTTTTGGCCGTGGAGAGAGAGATTGGAAAAGAGCATTCGCAGCCTTGTTGCTTTTTATCCTCTCTCCTTCCTCCAGGGAGTTGTAGCTCTTGGCTGAGTTTATAGTCTAGCTGGTCCAATCATCCTTGGGCAACATCTCGATTGTCCCGCAAATGTTTTCCCTGTGACCCTTGTCACAGGACAGGAGAGTTCGCAGTCATCGACAAGTGTTCTGATGTGAATTTCACTGTAAATAAACCCGAGATCAATGCCTCGCTCGGGCTCTGGAGACGGCACTCCACTGCCATGTGGGTTTTGATTCAAATGAGCTGCAGAGGGATTTGTGCAGCTGAATTCGCGGCAACTGGATTAATCTCATTTCATATCGAGTCTCTAAGTAGGGAAGTAAACTGATTTTCAGCAGGCTTAAATGGTACGTTAATGCTGCCAACATCCATCAGAGTTACCCTGACTAAATTGCAACAGTAACGGTGTCCTGATTGTTTTCCCTTCCACAAAGCAGTTGCCAAAGTGTACCACTTTAGGATGGGCTTTTTATGATAGATGGAATGTTCTAGAATGAGACAGAAAGCAGATACAGCAGACAGATGAGCATGCCTCTCTGGGCAGATCCTGAGGTCCAGTTCTTGGGTTCCTAACTCTCTCTCTCTCTCTCTCTCTCTCTCTCTCTCTCTCTCTCTCTCTCTCTCTCTCTGTGTGTGTGTGTGTGTGTGTGTGTTGTGTGTGTGTGTGTGTGTGTGTATGAAGTTATAAGTTTATTGTGGTAGTACATAACCATAATCTCAGCACTTGGGGGGACAGGCAAGGAGGATCAAGACTTTGAGGCCACCCTGAGCCCCAAGCTCATAGCTAGCCTAGCTACATGTGACCTTACCTCAAGACCAAAATGATCAATCCCTCCCTCCCTTTGTCTCCCTCCCCACTCTCTCTGTCTCTGTCTCTCTGTCTCTCCTCCTCACCCTCCTCTTCTTCCTCTTCCTCTTCCTCTTCCTCTTCCTCTTCCTCCTCCTCTGTTTCTGGCATTTGGAATTGTCACAGGGCACTGATCAAGCTACACACTAGCACTGCTAGTACCTGCAGGAAGCACTCAGTGTGTGCCTAGTATGTGTCTGTGCCACACTGAGGATCTTCTGCTTTCTTCACTGGTTCAACTTCTCCCTTCTGCTGCATATTTGTCCCCTTCAACCTCAGTCAGTTCCCAAAGCCACCATCTCAGCCTCCGGGGATTCCCCATGTCTGCGTTGGGCCCTCACCTTCCGTTCCTCCTGAATTGCTGGCTTCAGCTGGCCTGTGCTACTGGGATAACGTGGCTGCTGTGGAAGGTGCTGCTTTCTCCAGGGGGTTGATTCTCTAACTGGCAGTCACTGTGGAAAAGGAAGAGCTTTCAGAGATGTGACTGGGACGGTGCCGAGCTGTTATATAGAGCAAATGGGATAACGGGTATAAAACAGCAATTTGTAAACTGCAGCACGCTCACTAGAAGACATTGTAACTGTATTATATGACTTTAGGGTTTAGAAGGCAACTGGATGATATATAAAATTCAGCCAAGGCTCCTTCCACAGCAGAGCTGAAATAGAAAATTACACAATTTAGGATATCACCCCTTCCATCCATCCATAAGCCCGCAGGCTTCTCAACAGGTTTTACAAGGAAAGCACACACCATGGAGCTGAGGGCACACACAGTTCCAAGGAACTCATCTGCTCACTACTCCAGAACAAAGGGCCTCTGTTCTTGCTAGGGGAGCCGAGGACCCTCAAAATACCCTTCCAAGCCTTCAAGGGCTAGCCTCAAACCCATACCCTCTTCCCACTCCCCTCCAAGATGGAAACATTCTGTTTGTCCAGATGGTCTTGTCAGTCTATGACAGTTACACAACTTTGGAGTCAACTGTGAACTGTTGATGTGAAGTGAGACCTAGACCTCTGCCGCAGCCCTCAACCCCCCTCCAGTACTGCCCTGTAAGGCAAACGGAGACAACGGCTCAAACCACTGAAAAGAGAAAACTGCATTGACCAAATGGGTCTTGCAGAAGAGCTCGTCCTAGATTTGGAAGCCTGAACCTTTTACCACTCTCCAAAACAAATAGGGTTTAGGAAATAGACTCATAAAAATCCTATGAATGGTGGGGCACAAAACAAAGTAAAACAAAAAACAAACTACATTTGAGAGTCGTGCGTGGTGGCTCACGCTTCCAACCCCAGCACTCAGGAGACAGATAGATCTCTGTTAGTTTGAGGCCAGCCTGGTCTACATAGCCAGTTCTAGACCAGCCACCGCTATGTAGTGAGACCCTATCTCAAAAGAGTACATATTTATCCCAGCATTTAGCCCTTGATGCCAGTACTAGGGAGGATACAGCAAGAAGGTCCATGAGTTCAAGGGCATTCCAGGCTACACAGTAAGACTGTCTCAAAAGAAAGAACAAGCTAGACAAGGTAGTGTGCATACCTGTTATCCTAGCATTTGAGAGGCCAAGGCAGAAAGATCTCGCCATTCAAGGCCAAGCTGGGCTACATAGTGAGTTCCAAGCCAGCCTAAGCTATGTAGCAAGACCTTGTTCCCCTACAAAAAATATGTAAACATTATGAACATAAAATTTATACTCTGTACTTGTCTATATGTTTTCTATTTTTTGAACTGAGGATAATAAGACCACATCAGATCTATGCTTTCTTGTAACTTGATTTTTCAGGCTTAAAAGTTTCCCACACTTTGAATCGTGAGTGGCATTCTTTGCTTTCCAGCTTGGCTGTGGTTCATCTGATTTTCTTTTTCTTTTTTTTTTTTTTTTTTTTTTTTTTTTTGGAGCTGGGGACCGAACCCAGGGCCTTGCACTTGCTAGGCAAGCGCTCTACCACTGAGCTAAATCCCCAACCCCTCATCTGATTTAAAAAAAAAAAATCCTTACCTTGGTATGATAATACACCCCTCTCTCTATTCTCAGCACTTGAGAGGCAGAGGCAGCATCAGAAATCAAGGCCAGCCTGGGCTAAATAACAACATCCTCTCTGCACACAGCTGAAAGCAGTTCCCTGAGCTGGTTGTGGCTGTTTGTGTGCGTATACGCGTTTGTGTGTGTGCACGCATGTGCAGGTGTATGTAGAAGCCAGAGAAAGGTGGCCAGTGTTCTCTGTTACTTTCGACCTTGTTTTCAAGGCAGAATCCTCTAAGCCTGGCACCCACTGAGTTAACCAGACTATCCAGTAAACCCAGGGAGCCTCTGTCTATCCAGCTCCCCAACTCTAGGATTACAGGCACACCCAGATTTCCCATGGGTACTGGCATCATGGTTGGGTGGCAAGCACTTTAGGGACTAAGACTCTACCCCACCCGCCCGTTTTGTTATTTTAATGCATTAGCAAAACCAGACATTTTCTATTTCAGCCAGACGACTTTTTAAGGAATCATCTTTCAAAAGGTTAGCCATAGAGCAACTGCCAAGTCCACGATATGTGTTCAATACATGGATTTTTTTTTTTAAAGATTATGCACTCCCAGACAAAAGATAACTTTGGTTATTTAAAATAACAACCGACAAGAATGGCTTCTGATTGCTTCTCTTTTCGGTGCACGTTAGAAGTCATTTTCAGAAATGGGAAGTTGGAGAAAAAAAGATCCAGAAGTATTACAGCTCCCCCCCACCCCGCATTGTTGAGAACAGTTTGTGACTGCGTTGTTAGTGATTGTTGGATTTATTGTTATACCGGATTAGAACTGTGCTGTTAATGTAATGAAGGATTGGCCCGGAGCCCTCACCCTGAGCCAACCTCTGAAGCGCAGCTCCCGCCCTTTCAGCAGCGTCCCCAGCCCTCAATAATTCCACGTAACGCAGTCCTGGCACACACCCTAACCTCAAACCCCAGACAATGCTCCTAACAACACACTTCCCCCTCACCTGCCAGCAGCATCCTGTTCTCCTCAACATTTGCCCCCAAAGCCTTCAAACTAGGGAGCTTTCAGTGAATTAAAAAGGGAAATGCAGAGTTGCCTAGCTCTACCCATTATTTTTCATACCTTTGTCAGCTTGGATCAGAACCTGAACAAAATCCCTAGACCTTGCTCCTGAGCTACACTAATAATTCTTGCTGCTCCAACAGCTCGCTTGCCTCTGGGCTGTGTGGGCAATAACTGGTCACCTCTTGGTGCATCTAGAGCTGTTCTTGCCCTGGACAGGCTCAGCTAGAATCGGCACTGCCCTTTGGTTGTAGAGCCCGTGAGTTGGCGTTAGGATCCCACTGGTCAGCACAAATCAGGACAAACTGTGAATGCGCTATCCAAAAAGGAAAAGAAAAATCCAAGGAACACCCTTGGCCTTGAGGGGAGAAGTTCAGGCGGGTACTGAACTTGTGCTGGAGTCTCAGCTCCTCCTTTACCCACAGGTTTGGCTCGTATAAATGATTTAGACATAGGTGGGGTTGTGGTTCTCTTCAGAACTGAAAGCAATTCTGTTTTCTCGGAATTGTGTGTGTGGCATGGTCGCCGTCCCAGCTCCAGGTTAAGCAAACCTCAATAATAGACCCTTTCTGACTCGGGCTCCCGAAGCATTTTAAGACCTTGACTGTTTATCCACACAGCCCCAAGTGGTACAAAGGATGTATATTCTCTGGCAGAATAGTTAACAATAAGGGGAAACCGGAGGTCCAGAAGAGATGCTGTACACACGGCTTGTTAACCCTCTCTTGACCAGTCCACATGTCTTAGATTACTGTAGAAGATAGACTTTACCCCCGTTCTGGTGCTGGGAACTGGATTTGGGGTCTCACACAGGCTAGGCAAACATACTGTCACCAAGATATTCACTATTTATTCCCAGCCCACTTTCGCTTTTTGAGACTAGGTCTCATGTAGTCCAGGCTGGCCCAGAACTCATGATATTGCTGAAAATAACCTTGAGCTTCTCATCCACCTGCCTCCTACAGGCTAAGAGTACAGGAGTACACTGGCACACACAGTTTATATGATGTTAGGAATCAAACCTAAGACCTCAGGCCTGCCAGGCAAGCATTCTACCAACTGAGCTACACCCCTAGCCCAGAAGCATTTGATTTTGTGAGCGGAAAACAGAATTCATGCTACCATCTCAGCCGTCTCAGAATTTGCTGCTAAATTTGGAATCAACCTACCACAGCTCTTATCGAAACCTTTTATGGAGGTTATTTCAGATGATGATAATGAAGTTCTTCTGGGATGCCCGAAAGTTATCTTTTTCCAGTTCACTACGGGGCACGCTGACACTCCAACTGGGCTCTGAGTAATTGGCACCTTTGGGAAAGAGCCTGCCTGGTTGCCATTCACCTTGTTGGGAAGTCTGTAATGTGTTCTAATGCGCAGAGTCCTATTATATAAACAATAATTTTTCATTATTATAATAACATTTTCCCATAATTGCAAAAATATTTCTGACCTGAATTTATTTTTGTCATGGCCGTGTGAGCAAGCAGAGTCTTGCTTGCCTGTGAAATATATTAATAATATATTAATTAGCTTCCTAGCGCTGCCCAAACAAGGAACAGGAAAGATTTATCTAAATCACGAGAACTGAAATGAAGCCAACGTTTTATTAATTATAGTTTAGGGACAGCCTCAGAATTTAAGTAGCACAGCAAAATTCAAGCCTAACTTTTGAGAGGTGATAACAGAAAATACCACTCAATTAACAAAACACTTATTTAGCACCTAGAGGGGGAAAATTCTGGAAGGTCAAAGAGGCTAAGACATAAAATTGGCCAATTTCATTTTATGGTCATAGTTAAAAGGCAGTAAGAGGCAAGGTCATGGAAGTGTTTTGATTTAGTGTCAATTAACCTCAATGTATCGGGTTGAGCAGTATGAAATTGATAAAAACTAATTTTTGACACCCTCAAAGTGGCCACTTGCTAGGATTCGACCTTATACAGAGGTACTTTGGCATACTGTCCCAGCACCCTAAAACATAATGCTCCTTTCATTTTCCTTATATATCTTTATAACTAATTGCTGCATCACTGGTTGGAGAATCCATTGTAAGAATAGTAGCTGCTAGGTGACTACAGGTCAGGGGTTTGGTTGTTGCTTTTTTTTTTTTTTTTATCTAGTCAGTCCAGAGTCACTAATGGCTTGCACTTTGAAGTCTTAAAGTTTCTCATTACATTAGACCCATCTCTTGATTCTACTTAAGAGTCATTGCCTCTACCACCTGCCTCCTGCGAGCTGTTCCCCGACCTAACTCTCCAGTGACACTTCTATGGTTAATGTCACGCATAACCTTCATCCATCTCCCTTCCCACCCACTGGGCAGAGATGCTTCAACCTCTCTTCCCGAAATGCCTCTTTTCAGAGATTAGGCCATGTATTCCGATAAGTGTACCCTCTTGGTTCCCTCGACCTTTGCTATAGACCAAGCATCTGCTGTTAATAGGTTTGGGGATAGTCCCCTTAGCAAACATTAAATCACCTTATTAAAGATGTATGCAGCCAGCTGATGCCAACTACTGCAGCAGCTACAGAAGAGTAAAGAGTAAATAAGAAGTCTGTTGAGTGCCCTAGAAGGGGCTGGTGATATGAAACATATCAACTGAAATGCAGGGAGTGGGCCATGGGATCTCCATGTGGGAGAAGTCCTTTATCGGTCAGGACGAGTCTCTTTTGCATCACTTCCTGGCATGTCGAATGTGCTGTGTGAAGGACAACAGTCCACACTGGCTGGTGACAGTTCTAGAAGGTTCTCGTGAGCTGTGCTTCTCCCAATGTCTTGTTACATAATCTCTGCTACATAAATTGGATCCACGTGAATAATGATCACGCGACTAAGGACAGTCCAGGCTCATTAGAGTTAAGCTCTGTTTGTGAACATGGATCACCAGGTCAGCTCTTTTTTTTTTTTCAGGCTCTTCCCTTCACGATGTGTACATTAATATAAATATGAGTTTAATGCTATCTACCAGAAACCATCCATGCACTGATCTACTTAACCTTACCCTACAGAATACTGCCACTGTTACATATATTAAAGAGAAGAAAACAGCCATGCAGGGTGTGGACATCTTTAATCCCAGCACTTGGGAGGCAGAGGCAAGCAGATCTCTGTGAACTGAGGCTAACCTGAGCTACATAATAAGAATCTGTTGAGACAGACAGACAGACAGACAGAAAGGCAAAACTGAGGTCAGAAAAATTATGTAAACTCCTAAAGCTCAAGGCCTTAAACAGGGTGTCAATAACTCATCTGATTTGTCCTGGGAACTCAAAGTTAAAAAGCAATTGCTTTTCCAAGGCTCTGGGGCTAAGGTGTGACAGATTCATCACCTTGCTTCCAATGTATCAGTGAGGCTAAATCAAAAGACACTTGCTCCAGTGCACACTGTGTTCTCTCTCAGGAAGACCCTCTTGCCCCTGCACCCCAGCACACACAAGGGACTCATGCACTGCCTGTAACACTCTTGCTAAGTCACATCTAGCCCTCCATCTTATCGTCATCCTGCTGAGGTCCGGTTACTGTCAAGAAAGCAATCCCCACGCTCCTTCCCGTTTTGCCCAACGTGCAAGTGCTGATGACGTGACTTGATTCAAAGCAAATCTACATAAGATACCTCAGTCAACCTGAGAAATCGGGTGACTCATTCACACCCTTCCTGAGGGGCTCCTGTGGGCCGCTGCAGTTCTCCTGAATTGGCCCCAGGCCTCAGGAACTTGTGCAGCTCGGCGCTCAATCACTCTGGCTTCGAATGCTTACTTCTTTGGCACAGACTTTGGAGTTGCCTTAGAGTTACATGACAAGCTGCCCCTGTTCTGTACCACAGTGACCCCACTGTGCATATCCCCGAGGCAGGATAAATAAGGTTGCCTTGCAAAAACAATAAATAACAGGGAAGAAAATGCTGGCTCTTTGGCCCCCACAGTAAGTGCCATCACTCTGGAGGTAAAGTTAAGAGTAAACAAATAGGACTTGATCGATGTCAGGTTTCATAAATACATGCACACATGTGGAGGCTGAAACATAGAGGCCCTGACGGCCCAACGCAAACCAGAAAAGCAACTTCAGTCTCATCTTCGGAATGAGAACTGATAGGCTAGCTCTCCAGGATAAAGAACAGGGAAATGAGCAGGGCACCATAGTAGAGAGAGCACCTCATATACACCTGTAGGTTCAATTACCCAGAAGGCTGAGGTGGGAGGGCCATTGAGCCCAGGAGTCTGAGGTCAACCTATTAAGACTCCAATTAAAAAAAGAAGAAGAAAAATGGATACTCTTACTTTTCTACACATAGATACACACACACACACACACACACACACACACACACACACACAGAGACAGAGACAGAGACAGAGAGAGACAGAGACAGACAGAAAGAGACAGACAGAGACAGAGACAGACAGAAAGAGACAGAGAGAGAGAGAGAGAGAGAGAGAGAGAGAGAGAGAGTTATACAATGAATACCAGGAAAAAAAGGTAGTCTACCGATGAAGGGCTCTTGGTATAGCCAAGGTTAAAGTCAAGCTAAGCCAACTGTTGTAATGCATGCCCATAATCTCAGCATTCAAAAGGCTGAGGCAGCAGCATCTTGAGTCCAGGGCTAACCTGAGCTTTACTGCAGGTTTGAGGTCATGAGGCTAAAGGAGAAAAAGAGAGGGAAGGGGTGGGGAGTGACTTAAAATGGCCACGTGGACTTAACAATTTTTCCTGAGCTCCACCTCAGGTCCCCAACGGTGGCAGCTTGACGTCTAGTTCAGCCTCTAGCAAGGCAGTAAGGAAAATCAAAGAGACAGTGCCAGCTAAATGGGGTTGCTGCTCTCCCATCACATGTCATCTGCATGGCCCGGGTGCGTTACTTCACCATCCTACGCTTCCATTCCTCCGTCTATAAAGTGGAAATAGTGAGCTAAGAAGAGCAAGCCTGAGTTCAGTGACGGGTCAGATGATGTCATAGTGTTATTTAGTCATTTGTTTTTGCATGTGCTCATGTGTCTTTGTATCTGTGCATTAGCTCACAGGACACACGTGGAGGTCAGAGAACAGCTTGCAGGAATCACTTTCCTTCCACTGGGTGGGTCTTGGGGATTGGGTCAGGTGATCAGACTTGGCAGCAAGCACCTTCACCCACTGAGCCATCTCACGGACCCTCCTTATTTATTTTTATCATCCTTAAAATATATTATTTTGCATGCACATATATGTCTGCACATGTATATATACAGAGGACAGGGGTTGGTTCTCTCCTTCCACTATGGGAGTCCCAGATGAAACCCAGGTTGTCAGGCTTGGTGGCAGGTAGCTTGTCCACTGGGCCATCTTGCTGGCCTTACATGAGTAATTTAGCTGAAATGGGCTACAGGACAAATAGGAAACTAGTGATTTTTTTATTTTAATTTTAATTTTTAATTTGTGTTTTGCAGACACTTCAGTCTTAGCCTCCTCTTTGTCTTCATGGAGAGGCTTAGCCATCCTTGGGGCACAAGCTTTCCTTTCATTAAGGACCATTATTAAATCTCTTTAAGTTTCTCTCCTGCAGGAAATGAACCAGATTTCTTAATGGGTCTGTTTTACATGCTCTAATCATTTATTTGAACTTCCCAACCGGCTCCAGATGCAGAGCACACAGAAACATTGTCAAGGAGAGGATAGTCTTGAAATATTTTATCATCTGTAGCCCATTAGCTCAAATGTCTAAAACTTGGTGTTCTAAAGAGCACAGTTGAATTCTTTGGTCGTACTGGCTGCTGTTGTATTGTCTAAGCCACCGATTCAGAAATGTGTAGGTCAGTGGCCAAACTAGAAGAGACACGGGTAACTCATTCACTCAACATTTATTGAGAACCTGCTGTGTACCAGGCTCTGTATTGTGCTCTTGGGCCACAGATAAGTTACTCTCTACTCAGAGGTGTTCACAAGGGAGCCCCTTAAAGGGAGACACACAAGTAAGCAAAACATTGCAAGGACCTGTCTGTCAGAGTGCTCGTGAGGTGAAAGTCAGGCCAGGATTCTCTCAGGCCAAGGGACTGTGGAGTAAGCCCTCTTAGGCAGGAAAGTGACCACTGAGTGGCATAAAAGATGGAAAGAAGGAAGGAGAAAAAGGAAAGCGTTGGAGGGAGAAGAGCCTAGGGTTCATTTGTATGACCTGTGACCTTTATGTGTCCTTCTGTGGCTGGATCTGGAATGACTGGGGTCTAGGGTCTAGGAAGAAAGTAGAAACCCACAGCTATCTGGGGCTAGGGCTAGCTGGAGCTAAGTCGGGACACATAAGTCCATTGTGCAAGTACAAAGCTACAGAAGCACGGCAGAGCCATGGCCTGATGTCCTGTGTCACTCCAGAAGTGTTAGAGAGGGAAAATGGGAAATGTCACTGAGGAGGAGTGGGAGGTCAGAGGTCAGGCCATGAGACCAGGACCTTGGAGAGGCAACAGGAAATAATTGATTTAAAGTAGATTGAAGTTGGACATGGTGACAGAGGCCTTTAATCCCAGCACTTGGGAGGCAGAAGCAGACAGATCTCTAAAAGTTCAAGGCAAGCCTGGTCTAGAATCCAGACCAGCCAGCACTACACAGTGAGACCCTGTCTCAAAACAAACCAGTGCATTAAAAGACAGTGCTAAGATTATAGTCAGTGGCACGGAGCTTGCCCAGAGTGGACAGGGGCATGAGGCCTTTGGTTCAAACTCCTGGACAGATATCAGGGTAGGGGACAGTGGTATCACACTAGCTGCTCTGGTCCCAGGAGGCTGAAGTAAGAAGATAAAGTTCAGTGAGAATCTGGGCCACTTGGTGAGTTCCAAGCTAGCCTAGTGGTACAGATATTCCCTCTCAGCACTGGGGAGGCAAAATAGAAACCTCAGACAATACAAACTCAGAGAGTCCCAAGCCAGTGAGAGACCCTGTCTCAAAATACAAAGTGGATGAGTGTCTGAGGAACAACACCTCAGGCTGACCACAGCCTTTAAACAAATACACACAGAGACACAATAACTAAGACAGTGCTTAGGGACCTATTAGAAATGAGCGGCGGGTTTGGGTGACAGGAAGAGAAGACGGAAGAATCCAGAAGAAACCTCAAACTTCCGGTGAGGGAGACCCTGCCATAGCCCTACAAGGGTAAATAAACACAAGTTGGCAAAAGCCCATCTCCTCAGAGAGGCGCTCAAGGACCCGGATCATGCTGGTGTCAGGATCCATGCAGAGCAGGCTGTGTATTTCTTACTAGCCATGCCCTCTCAATACCCTTCAGTGTGCCTGACATATAGGAGCTGAGGTGGTCGTACGCAGCCATTTTAATTTCCTGCCGTTATGACAGTCAAGATGTTAGCAGTACCTCCGTTGTCTATGTCTAGCCTGGAGTTTCCGATCCAATCACAGACAGGGACACACTCCCTACAGCACACACTTCTTGAGGTCAGTGACTTTGTCCCTCTTGTCTCCATCTTTGTTCCCAATACTTACAATCATAGAGGTGTTGGAGAATGTTGTTTTTTGTTTTAAGATAAGCTGTCAGGGCAAGGCAGTAGCTCAATTGATTGAGTACTTGCCCAGCAGACACAAAGCCCTGGGTTTGATCCCCTGCACCCCATAAAACCACGATGGTATGAGTCCACAATCCCACTCAAGATGTGGGGGCAAAATGCACAGAGGTCCATGTTCACACACTTGATTGCATAGAAAGTCTGAGGCCAACCTGGGCAACAGGAGACCATATATCAAGAGAGAGAGGGGGGGAGGGGAGGGGAGGGGAGAGGAGGGAGAGAACAGGAAAAGAGAGGAGAGGAAGACAAAGTCTGTCGAGTCCTAGGATCACACACATGGTGCCATACCCACATCTGAACCTATGTTTGAATTCCGATGAATAATCAATAAGAGCTATTGGTAGATGAATGGATTCCCATGTGGTTGAAGAAGCAGTCCTTTGTTTTGGCCATGAGGGAAGGCAACAGAAAAGCAACAGTAACAAATGTGAAAACAGTTTTACACACACACACACACACACACACACACACACACATACACACACACACACACACACACACCCCAATTGGAAAGGGAGCAGTGAGCTATTTTTCCTCTCCAGAGCTCTTCTGGGAAAACCCCAGCTGCCACCTTACCACCTTAGATCTTGGTATTAACAGCCCAGTTGCAAATTCCACTCAGTTGTGGGCCCTGGCAGGACTGGCTTCCTTAAGCGCCATTGGATCCATAAAGAAATGCTGCTTTTCCATATTGATTTTATGCCAGTCCCTCCCTATGAAAAACCCCGGTTGCTGCTCACCGGCACATGTGCCCCGAGAGCCAGAAATTAAGTCACTCATGTTTCTCTCTAGCCACGTGCTCCGAAACCATTTCTACTTTGAGGCTGGCATGTTCCATCATTCTCCCTTTAAACTCAGCAGCGTGACTGTCCCCCATGGCGGGCTGCACATATGCTCCTTTGATCTGCGAAATAGCTCATTCCTGGGCAGACTTGAAACTCCCCAGAAACACATGTAAAATACTGTTTGCAACTCGTGGGAGGAGTGTCCCATGTTGTTATTACTCCAAAACGGTTGCCCCTAGTCACCCTCTCTCCAGGCTTTCTTTTTCTCCATGAGGAAAAGAACTCTGGGCCGCAACTCTATAATACTAAGCAAATGGTATCTTGACTGGGCTACTGTGGGAGGGGCCATGACTGTGGAAAGGGGTGTGGCTTGGTTCCTGCCCTCTAGGGCTTACAGGATAGTGGAAGAAACAAAACATAACCTCCAAAGCAAAGTGAACAGCTCAGGGTCCAGAGAAGAACAGGCTGGACAGACAGTCTGGAAGAAAATGGCCTTTACTCTGAGCCAGACCTCTGGTGGAGGCACCCAGTGAGGCAGGGCAGGATAAGGGGAACACTGGTGAACACTGTCCCAGCTGACTGAGTAAGGGGGAGAGCAGGCATGGTTGGGGAAGATGGGGTGTGACCTGGAATGCCACTGTAAGGATATTTGATGTTGTCTTCTATGTAAATCGAGTTCTTTAGTAGAATGGGTGTAAGCTGAGCAATGCTTTAGTGGTTCTTGGCCTTCCTAATTCTTGACCCTTTAATTCAGTTCCTCATATTATGGTGAACCCCAACCGTAAAGTTATTTTTGTTGCTACTCCATAACTGTAATTTTGCTACTGTTATGAACCGTAGTGTAAATATCTGTTTTCCAATGGTCTGAGGGAACCACTGTGGTTGACAACCACCACTTTAGAGAAGCAAATCTAACAGGGTGTAGCTATGAGTTGACTGTGGAAGGTGTTATCTAACTTGCGATCCTGACCCTGGCTGGGAAGCAGTCTTCATCCCTAGTGCCCCATTAAAAATACTGGGCATAGTGCTGTGTGCTGGAGACAAGAGGGTCTCTGCCAGGCAAGCTAGTCCGTTTGGTGAGCTCCAGACCTGTGAGAGAACCTGGCACAAACAAAGGGAAAAAAAGGAAAAAAGAAATAGCAAGTCAGAAAGCTCCTGAGGAACACTCAAGGTTGTTCTCTGTACATAGGTGCACATGTACCCAACATACAAGCGTGCAACCTGTCCCCCCAGACACATACAAGTGCACATGCATACACATATATGCACACACATTTATGCCTCTTCGCTGTCATGCTTAGGGTGGGGACAGATACTTCACTGCATGCTGCTGGGACTTGTCTTTTTTCAAGCTTTGGACATAGCATAGGCCCCAGTGCAAGCTATGCACAGACCTCAGAAAATGGAAGCAACTGGGATTAAAAAGCTCCAAGCTATCTTGGGCACTGAACTCTGCTTTCCTTTACTGATAAAGAAGCCAGACTGTGCTCGGGTGCACGGTACTTACCCTGACCCAGTGTGAGACTTAGACGTCTCCATCTACATTGCAGCAGTGTCCCAGTGGTCTGTCCAAATCCTCCTTTGAAGCACATGCACAAGTCCAGGGTCATTTTTGGACATGTTCAGTAGCACCCTGACCTAACAGGCCTCCTTATTTCACCCTAGATACCCCTAGTGATGGTTTGACCTGAGTCTTCCACCTCATGGTAACAACTCCTTAATTCCTTGCCTAGCTGCTTTTTGTTTTTCGAGACAGGATTTCTCTGGGTGGCCTTGGCTGTCCTGGAACTCCCTCTGTAGACCAGGCTGGCCTCAGACTCACAGAGATCCGCCTGCCTCTGCCTCCCAAGTAAAACATGTGCCACAAACACCCAGCAACACTCTTATTTTTATGTCTAGTCATTGGTTGTGTGGCCTTCCTGTGAAGCTTTGTGTCCCTAGGTAAAGGCTCACTACCTCTAGAAGACCCTCCATGGTCTCAGGCTCCTCCTCAGGTAAAATGAGGCCTCCCTTGTTAGAGTTGCAAGCTGTCTGTACAGGGTGTGTCTCTATGGTGTTTTGTTTTTTGGGGGCAAGGCCTCACTATATAACCCTGGCTGGCCTTGAGCTTACTATATGGTTGAAGCTGGCCTTGAACTCCTGATCCTCCTCCCTCCTCCCAACAGGGTCTCACTGTGTAGCCCAAGCTAGTGTTGACTCAAGATCTTCCTGCCTCAGTCTTCTAAGTGCTAGAATTCAAAGTGTGTGTCCCTGTGCCCAGTTCCACTCATAATAAAATGGCAGCTGTCTATTTACGTGTCTGCCTCCCATGCCTCAGTGAGGAACCCCCTGAGAGGTAGGACTCCGAGCACGCACCCATAACTACCACAGTGCTTGGGTACCTAACATGCATTCAGTATCTGGTGAATGAATGAACGATGACTGTCGATGTGTGCCTCTGAGGTACATTTACTCATTTCATAACCGTGTATCTCGCCATTACCTATGATGGGCACCATAAAGTTCCTCAAATGTCAAAATAAACCTATGCACCAGAGTTCCAAATTATGCATGCATAAATTATGCATGCGGTGCGTTAACAGGCACACAGAGCGCAGAGAGCCGAGCTACAAATACCAGAGCTAGCAAACGCAGTAAAGTGTATGCCAGATGTCCCTGAAATCTACAAAGACCCAAGAACCAAAAATGACAGTTAGCTCCAGAAGCCCAGTAAAAGGGGGAGGAAAAGAAAAAAGAAAAAGACAAAGAAAAAACCTGCTCCAGCAAAAGAAGTAGCTCTGGGTTTGTTTGTTTCCGTCCTAACTGCAACAGCAGGGGGTGGGGAGGTAGGTAATGGGGGAGGGATAAGGGGTGCGGTGGGGAGGAGGGGTGGGGGAAGGAGGTGGGAGAGGTGGAGAGGTGGATAAGGGGAGGTGGGTGGGTCTGTGTTACCCCAAGTTCCCCAAAGATTGGCTCTTAAGAACCGGTGGGAAAAGGCATCACCATTCGTGAGTCAGGGATGGCTTTTCATTCCATTGGAAGTTGTTAATGGGAACTGTGTTAGCGGCCCCCCTTGTGCTCTGCCTGATAGAGAGACAGCAGGTTCACCAGAGCAATTCTGGAACCCTGATCACTGCCAATTAGGGTAGCATTGTCTGGCTGACATAATCAAGGGAGTATAAATATATTTATCATGATTGGAATGGAGAAGGGAGAGTGCAGAAAGATTGAGGCAGAAGCTGCCACCCTGTGCCTGGCCCCAGACTGGCTCAAGCCCAGCGTGTCGCCCAGCTGAACAAAGGTAGATGCTGGCCTTCTGAAGTGGAGGCACAGGGAGACTTCAGGATGAACACACCCCCCCTCCCCCCGCCAGAAGGGAACTTTTTTCTCCTTGTTTCTTCTTTTTTTTTCCCCCTCCTTACACCCACCCCTCCCCTCACGAAAGCTGAAAGGAGAAAGAAGCAGATGCCAAGTTGAGCACATTTTCACTCTGCCCTCTTGGCTGTGGCTCCATTGGCTTCTCTCTCTGCAGTTCAAAGTGCAGGAGGGGAGCGTGACCGCGCAGGAAACCCTGCCACCTCTGCCGCCTTGGGCTCCTGGCACTGCTGAAGACTTCCACTGCTGCGGGGCTTCTGCGAGAAGGCCTCTGATGTGTCTCAGAGCTGGGGTTGAAAGACCATGGTAAAAACAGTCCCCTGCAGTGGTCTAGAATCAGGGGGGGGGGGATTTCCAGACATTAAGTGGCTTATGAAAAGGGGTTCATTTCTGTCACATCTGGCCGTATCCCTGTCAGCCTGGAGAGTGGGTTCTGGAGAGCCCACCGCACGCACTTCAGAGTGCAGATACATCTCTTCCTCTCACAACAAATGGCTGGGGTCAGATGCAAATGTCCCAGTTGCACAGTCGGGAAGGACAGCAGGGACAGAAGCGTGCCGTCCATCAAAGGCGCAGCATTTCCCCCTCATCCTTTGATTTCAGCCATTTTCTCTACCTTGGTCACGTGTGCATTGTTCTCTCTCACCCTTTGATGGCTGACGTCCCTCTGCAATGGCACCACCCGAGTAAGGGGACCCCCATGTTTCTGGCTTGTCACATTTGGCCCAGAGTCTGTCCTTATAATTGCAAATTTGCTCTCAGGCCTGCCTTCCAGCATTTGTCAATTCTGTATGGAGGACATCCATGGGAAGGTGCAGGCACACCAAACACATCGTCCCAGTGGCAGAGGCCTTGCCCATGTTGACACAAACACCACAGCTTTCGTCTTAGAGGAAGCCGGATGGTTTGTTCTGGAGCCATTCTGAGTGACCAAAGCCTGGAACCATAGACAGGTTACCTCAAATCCCATGTTCCAATGTGGAAAGAATTTCATGAAGTCTTATAGTTTACAGAACAAAGAAAGTCATAAATCAAGGCTGATATAAAATACCCCCAGGGAATACATTGGTGGATACTCCAGGGAGGCAGGTACAGAGAGACACAGAGGAGGCTTTTCCACAGGCCCAACAGCTTTTGGGTTATCAGAAGCTGGTGGTCTGCTAAGTTAATAGACTCTAAAAGGGTTTTGTTTTGTATCTATTAGTCACGAGATGTTACATATGCCACAGCTGGTGGGCAAGAAATGGCCATTGCAGAGAGCTAGAACTAGCCCAGGATAAAGTAATGAGCCTCTCTCTGGGCCTGCAACATTCCAGCATCCCGACAGTACCGCAGTTCTAAGCAGTCTTCCAGTGTCTGCAGACACAGGCTTCTTTCTAGGAGTTCTTTGTAGCTGAACCCAATTAACTCTATTCAAATCATCCGGGTGGTGGGGGTGGCACTCCTCACTACCTGCCCTGATGCTCTGGGTTCTCGAATGAAAGATAGACACCCACCCACACGCACACACACACACACACACACACACACACACACATGCGCTCACATGCACATTCTCTCCTCTCTCTCCTCTCTCTCTCTCTCTCTCTCTCTCTCTCTCCCCCCTCTCATTTTAATATGCCTTAAACAGTTCAATGGCTAGGCCACTTCCAAACCTCCACGTGGCTAACACACTCCCCTCCGATATTCCTGAGTTATTACTTACTAAAACCTATATTCCATCCTGACTGCCCAGGACCCAGCCTCTCAGGCTGAGTTCCCAGGACCTACATGACAGCAATGTCTGCCACACCACAGGCATGGCTTCTAATCCCTTACTGGCATGACAGCTATCTCACTTCCTGCTCCTTCCTCAGTGCCTTACCCAGGATTCCTAAAGGCCGGCTCTCTCCCTGCCCAGTCACTGGCAACTTTATCTACCAATCAAAACCAACTGGGGGCGGGGTCCCTCGGTGTCTTACATGTGGGCATGTAGATTCTCGTACAATTTTAGGGACCAATTTAACATAATACGAGCAGTGTTAGACCTGATCCACAACAGTTCTTGCTCAGACCTAGCACCCACAAAGCCCTGGGTTTGATCCCCAACAACACATGAGCCAGGCCCAGTGTTGCATGCCTAGAATCCTAACACTTAAGAAGTGGAGCCGGGGGCTGGAGAGACGGCTCAGCGGTTAAGAGCACTGACTGCTCTTCCAGAGGTCCTGAGTTCAAATTCCAGCAACCACATGGTGGCTCACAACCATCTGTAATGGGATCTGGTGCCCTCTCCTGCTGTGTCTGAAGACAGCGACAGTGTACACACATACACACATAAAAATTAAATAAAAACTTAAAAGTCCATATTCAATCAGTCAATCAAGAGCTTTGCTAGCAGAGATGTCACTTAGAATATTCACTCTCCGTAAAGACACCTCTCTGCCCAGGTCTAGCCTTCCTCCTTCGGCAGCTCAGAAATTTCCCAGGCCAAACCCTCTCTCCAAACTGTCCAAAATAAATGTTCCCTTTACTTTTGAAACCTTTTTGTCTTCTTTTCAAATCTTAACAGGCAAAACACCTGGTTTGTTTCTTATTTTCAGTTTTCTACCGCTTGCCAGATATAGTGGTTCTTGGGAACCAGAACTCATTTGTCTCCAAGGGAGAAAGAAAGTCATTCTATATTTACCCGTTAGCAAATTACCACTTAAAGCTGAAACACAAGGAACTCTCTCTCCCTCCATTAACGATGGGTTATTTGCCTTGGCTGAACCCTGGATGAACAGCCACCCTTACCAACAAGTCTACGTCATTTTCTGTGTTGGTGAGTTTGTTTCCTAGAAGCAAGGAGACTTCTGGGTACTGGCTCTGTCTGATTCTACTTTTGAGAAATGTGCCTGACTAGAAATCAGTCTGATTCCATTCCTGGCACTTATGGAGGGTCTCCTGTGTTGGAGGGCTCTAACATCCCTCTGAAAACTTCTCTACTTACAAGGTGGATGGAGTCATCAGGAACGCTGGCTTCCTCCTAACCCATTGGCTCTCTGCCATGTAGACAATGAAAAGAACTACCAATTGCTAAAGTGACGTCCTAACAGGAGCTTGGGTTTGAACTCAGCAAGACCTGGGTTGGTAGGCAGTATGACTAGAAACACATACCTCCTTTTTTCTGATCCTTGCCTCCTACCCATGACACTAATGCGAACCGTAGAGCGACCTGTGCACCTTCACCATCCTCCCTGACAAGGAGACAGCCAAGTGAAGAGAGGGGCGCTTGGTCTGGTCACAGAATATTGGCGAGGACTACATGTGGTCTGAGGAAAGATTTTTGGCCTAAGGGTTTAGGGAACAGAAAACTTCCTAAATACATCAAACTCTTGACCCTTGAACCTTACAGCTTACACCATTCTGGTTCTTTGAATTCATGACACTTCTGGCTGTCAAGGAATAAATGAGCCAGTGGAGGCGCCAGGCTGATGACCCAAGGTAGCTCCTGCCATTGTCTACACGGCACAGAGTTTTCTAGTTTTGATACTGCGCGGTGAGCGTTAAGATGTCTCCACTGGAAGAAGCTAGATGGAAATGGACAAGAGTGTGTTCATTACATCGCTCCTCGTTTTGCATTACAGTTCCAAGAATGCAGCCCTTCGTGGCAGTGTAGGCCCAGTAGCAGAAGTGCCCACACACACACACAGTCAGGGTTTTAACAGTACTCACTGCTTTGGAGTAGTCCCCCAAACCCCATCTCTATACAGTCTGTGGATGTTGAGAAATGAAATGCCCTACCTGCCTAACCCTTCACCGGAGTCTCGCTTTTCAGATTCCTCCCGGATCCCTTCTTGTCTGTGTTCCCTATTTCAGGAAGTGTCAGGGCCATCAACTAAAATGTCCCCATGGTGGTGCTGCTCTGTCGTCCTGTCTAGCCACTTTCTCCGTCTTCAGGCACCCTTGCCTTCCAATCTCCACGTTGCCACCGGAGGCAAATGGAACCTCCGCACGTCCGCAGTACATTTTCCATGAAGCCCAAAGTCCTTGGCAACTGGATGAGACACTCCGTGACCTGCCTCCATGACCCCAATCACTCACCCCGCCTTCTGCTACTCCACAAGAACTACAATGAAAAGACTAGGACCCCATCTTGCCTTTGCTCATGACACTCTCTGTGTATATGTCCCACTTACTGGGCTCTCCATTCTGCCTGCCTTCCAGTTTGTAAGACGAGACTCAGTTGTCACTTGGTTGGGGGAGCCTCTCCTTTGAACTTCTTGACACTTGCAGTTTGGTTCCTTTTATCAACATGGCCCACGTCTTTGGTTGACTGATCTATCCTTCTGACAAAGCTGTGAGCCCCCATCCTCCAAATTCTAGTCCTTTCTGAGTCTCCCTGCTCAGCAAAAGTGCCTGGTGGAAAGTTTGGCTTGGGAGAGATTGTTGAATGAATGCATGAGGTACTGAGATAGATTTCCCCCTAGTGCTGGGGTTGTAGCTTAGTGGGTAGAGCATTGGTCTAGCAAACCAGAGACCCAGGGCTGTGATTCCTAGCACCACCTAAAGTATGGTGCCTGAAACCTCAGACAGTCCAGAGTCAGATGTCCCTTCTCAGCTCGAGGATGTACATCTGTAGTGCTGACTCTCAGGAGGCGTGGCAGTAGAGTAGCAAGTTCGAGGCCAGTCTGAGCTACATAGTGAGTTCTGGGCGGGTCAGAGTGATTTTGTGAGACTTCCCCTAAAACAAAGTAAAACAAAACAAAGAAAGGGTTCTGAAAGAGTTCTGTGAAGCCAAGCCACTGAAAATAACCTGGGGAAAGGGGGTCACTTCCTGAAATGAAGAGAAAATCTGGGCAGGGGGTTCAGTGATGAGGGATTTGGAATGAGAGAAGCGGGGGAGAAAGGGAGAGAGAGAGAGAGAGAGAGAGAGAGAGAGAGAGAGAGAGAGAGAGAGAGAGAGAACAGATGAACATTCGGGACTGTTGGTGGTTTTGTAACTTCCTCTAAGACGGTTTCAGGAAGGAGTGAGGTTCTAGGAAGGCACAGATCACACACAGAAAGGATGAGGTGTCGTCAGACATTCAAGGAGTATTTGTCACCAAGACTACATACATGGGCGATACAGGCAAATGTCAACCTGGTGGCTACGTGATGGGATTACTAATGATTTCTGGGGCTGGTGCCCAGGAATTCTGTGCAAATGCCAAAGAGGAAAGCATGTGAAACGATACAGGTATGAGAAGGTGGGTAGTGATTCTGAAATAAGGATACGAAATGCCATAAGAATCACAAGGGAAGCCTCGGAATACTGAAGAGGGTCTGGAGGATCCCGGCTCTGCCCACAATGGGTTACAAGAAGAATAGCTTAGAGAGCAGGAATTTTCCAACACACAAAACCTACCAATAATGGCTAAAGCCCAACTTTGACCCACAAGTATTAAAAGTCGCAAATCACCCACGGTGGTGGAGACACGACCGCCTTCCGAGGCTCATAGGATGCACGGATGAGAATACAGACCTCTGTGTACGACCCTCCCTCACACCTGGAGATTGGCCTAGTGGCAGACCATGTGCCTGGCATGCACAAGGCCCTGAGCTCTGTCCCAAGAATGCAGAAAATGTTATAAGAATTCCACAGACTTCCTTCCGCAGCTGCCTGTCTGATTGCTAGCATTCTGCGCAGGGTTCAGGGGCAGACTTCGGGTAAGGGGAGAAGAGTCAGGAAAGGGGCTGAGAGGGAGGCAGGAGCAAAGGGCTCCTGGCCTTTATTCTCAGCAGGACTCCCAGCTGCCACTTAAGAGATTACTGTGGAGTAGGTAAACATTCCCAGCACGCGCATACTAACAACTTATTTATCTGAAATTGAAGTGTAATTGGATACTTCGCGCAGTTTACCTGGCAACCTGGCTGGCGGAAGGAGCTTCATTTTCACACTCATCCCTCGTTAGCTGTGGGGAGAAATAAATATGTTAATGCTTTAAAGGTCCCAACAACCAATGCTTATTGCTCACACTCTACTAGATGGTAAAGATCAACCTTTCACTCCGTCATCCCCAAACACTATGAAGTTGGTATGGGTAGTCCTGTTTTTTCTTTCCTATGTATGTGTGTGTATATATGTTTTTTGAGATAGGCTTTCTCTTTGTAGTCCTTGCTATCCTGGAACTCTCTCGCTTTCTCTGTGTAGCCTAGACAGGCTGGAACTCAGCCTCCCAAGTGCTGGGACTAAAGGTGTGTGCCACCACCACCCAGTTTCTTACCCATTCTTACACTGTAGCCTATTCATGGCCAGCCTTCTATCAAAGATTCTCAAATGCTGGGTATTACAGATGTGACCCACCATTACAGACTTGTAACCCACGTATTGAGAAGCAAAGTCGGGATTGTGAATGTGAGGCCAGCTCCCACTATACAGGAAGGTCCTGACAGAAGGAGCCAAGGCTTGGTGTGTTTAGATAACTTTCTTAGAGTCGCATTGCCCACAGAGTTTGTGGAAGACCCAGGTTTACATAGCCTCAGACAAGGCTCAAAGAAGCATCAGAGAGAGTGGGGTTACTCACTGTGACAGAGACAGGCCCCAGTAAGACAGCTGATCTTAGACTAGGAATCTTAATATCAGATTTTAAAATGTACTCTTTGTTTTGTTACTCAAGCAGGATCTCTCTGTATAGCCCTGGCTGTCATAGAACTTACTCCTTAGACCAGGCTGGCCTCAAACTCAGAGATCTGCCTGTCCCTGCCTCCTGAATGCTGGTGTTTAAGGCATGCACCACCACCGCTTGGCTAGAAAATGCACTCTTAACTTTAGACAGAAACGTCTGTCCATGCCAAGACTTGCAGATTAATAAGAAGAGGAATGGGTTGGACTTCAGCTATATAGTCTGAGGCCGGGACCCTTGTACAGGGAGCAACCTGCATGGCCATACTTCATGGTATGGGCTAAACAGAAGGATGTTAGGGCAGAGGCTACTGCGTAGCTGGGGTATCTGGAGAACAAGAAGCCATTGCCGAGACTTGTTTGCTTCAGGTAGTTGGAATTCTGAAGTCAATTTTGAGAAACAGGTTGGCAGGGGTGGGGGGACTGGCCTGACATGATGATGAGAGAGGCTTGGGTGAGGTCATGTAATGATGTGACATGGACAGGTTCTGAATGGGAAAACAATCCTCAGAAAGCATGTGTCAGAAAGTGTCAGCACACAGAGGTCTTTGGTCCCCTCTGGTGGGAAGAGTGGGACATAGGAAGATAGAAGGCTACATACAGTGGCCCTCTCAGACACGAGAAAAGTAAACTCAGTGGTTTGCAAAGAAGCACAGGACAGGGAAACAAAACAGGGCAAGAGAAAACAGATGAGAAAGTAGATGAGCTTGCGGAGAGACAAGTGTGGTGAGGAGGAGCTGGTCCTATGACAGTATACTTCTGGGGACACGAGTGCCCATGGCATATACAGAAAGGGTCATAGGCATGGTCTGCTTGGTCTTTGGTATTGGGATTGGCATTTGTTACAGATTGTAAAGGAAAAAATTGTTTGTTTGTACCTGCTTTATGCTGGGGGTAGGGAAGGATAAGGAGGTACAGGGCTTATCTAGCTTGTAGCCTAGGTTTCATCCTCAGCACCACATGCAATTGGGTGTGGTCCACAAGAACACAACCCACAGAATCATCTAAGCAGGGCTCTTAGGGGCTCACAGAGACTGAAGCGACAACCAGAGAGTCTGTATGGGTCTGAGCTAGGCTTTCTGTACATACGTTATGGCTGTGTAGCTTGGTGTTCCTGTGGGACCCCTAACAATGGGAGTGGGGGCTAGCTATGCCTGCTCTCAGGACTTTTTCTCACTGGGTTGCTTTGTCCAGCCTTTATTTGAAGGTTTGTGCCTCATCTTATTTAACATGCCATGCCGAGTTCTGTTGATATTCCTGGGAGCTCTGCTCTTTTCTGAAGGGAAACAGGAAAAGTGGATCTGGAGGGAAGGGATCTGGATGGGAGGGTGCTGGAAGGGGGGGGGGAGGGCACTGCAGTCAGTATGTAATGTATAAGAGAAGAATACAGTTTTTAAAAACATTTTTTTAAATCAAGTGTGGTAGCACGTGCCTCTAATGCCAGCACTCAAGTGGAGACAAAAGGACCAGAAGTTCAAGGTTATCCTTGGCTACTCTTGAGTTTGAAGCCATCCTGGGCTACCTGTGATCCCGTTAAGAAGAGAAGGAAGAGAGGGAGACAGGAAAACAGATAAATCTTTTTCTATTGTGTTTATACTTGACAGTGAAATAATCTTGATTAATGGGTCAACAGAAGGAGGCTTTAGGTAAAGGGATGGAGCTCATAGATAACCAGTTGGCAAAGGTCACACAGCTGATTAAGGAAGGAGCCAGGACATTAATCCCACTGTGCCTCGCTCCAAAAGGCCATATATAGGTCATATCTAATTACTGTAGTATAAAGTCCCACAGTTCACTTAAGAAGAAAGAGCTGGGCCTGAGAAGATGGCTCAGTAGGTAAAATGCTTACCTTGCAAGCATAGGGACATGGGTTCAAGCCCCAGGACCTGCATTTAAAAGTCAAGTGTGTTGGGGCTGGGGATTTAGCTCAGTGGTAGAGCGCTTACCTAGGAAGCGCAAGGCCCTGGGTTCGGTACCCAGCTCCGGAAAAAAAAAAGAACCAAAAAAAAAAAAAAAAAAAAAAAAAAAAAAAAAAAACGCCTGCATGCCAACTGGACTGGTAGTTGACCAAAGGAACAGAAGAAAATGAAATAAAATGCTGAGGGCCACCTGAAGCTCTGTGTTGTGGTTCAAAAGTCCCACAATAGAAGTGACCTAGCGTCACCATCTTCCTGTCTAACACACCTGCATCCCTAGAGTATTTTAGCTCCGGAACAGCCAGCAGCCATGTATAACACAATTACCAAATGCTAGCAGCAGAGAAAGTAATTGGATCATCCTATTCCGCACAACCCTGCTCAGGCCACATCCTGAATACTAAACTCAAGTCCAGTGACGTATTCTGGAACTAGAGGAGGACTGAGATGAGGCCTTTGGACCTTGACCAGAGATCAAGGACAGGGGATAAAGGATTCTGGAACAGTCACACTGAAGAACAAGAACCTGGGGTTTATGGTGGTCTGGTTTTGTTGTTGTTGTTGTTGTTGTTGTTGTTTCTTTTTGAGCAATATTTGGAATGAGGAGAGACATTTTTGTTCGATATAGCAGACATACCAAATGGTTCACTTACGCTTTCCAACCAGGTTGCTTCCCTTGCACCCACACGCCCTCCGAGGAAAAACTCAATTGCTTTGTGAACTGCTTCCAACTTGGTGAGCCCAAAATTGGAGGCCTTCCTTGATCAAAACTGCCAAGAAAAAAACGAAAGCGAGACCAGCTGGCTGTGAGATTACCTGTAATCTCACCACTGGGGAAACAAAGGCAGAGACTCTGTTGGGAGTTTGAGGCCAGCCTTAACTATGTATCCAGTATGAGACCCTGTATGGAGATAGATAGATGATAGATAGATAGATAGATAGATAGATAGATAGATAGATAGATAGATAGACAGACAGACAAATAGATGATAGATAGATAGACAGACAAATAGATGATAGATAGATAGACAGACAGACAGACAAATAGATGATTGATAGATAGATAGATAGATAGATAGATAGATAGATAGACAGACAGACAAATAGATGATAGATAGATAGATAGGCAGGCAGGCAGACAGACAGGTGATAGATAGATAGGCAGGCAGGCAGACAGACAGGTGATAGATAGATAGATAGATAGATAGATAGATAGATAGATAGATAGATAGATCCATATTCTACAAGGCAAAAGCAGGTATGGCTTTCTTTAACCAAACTTATTTGAGGAAGGCCTACATTTTCCTAAAATGAAAAAAATTCTAACTCTATACTTAAGCAGCAAAATTTAAAATAGTATCCCTTTGACTGGGGTTTTTTTTTTTTTTTTTTGTCTTATTTACTGAATTTTTTTTTTGAGAGAGAGAGAGAATATATCTATGTATTCCAAATTTTGGGTTCACCAAATTAACAGTTCACAAAGCAATATCAAATTTGTGATTCTTCTACCTCAGCCTCCAAAGTGTTAAGGATTACAGGCATGTACCCCCACCATGCCCAGCTAATATCACCCCTTTGGTTGGCAGCTTTTAGTGCTTCTTCGGGGTAACTTGTTCCATGAAGCTGTCAGCACCCCTAGGTTTTCAGGGATAGACTTATGGACTGAAGGCAGCAAGTGACTGTCTGAGTTAATGTTCACTTTTGCAAGCTTGGAAACCAGTGAGCTGAAAAATGGCCAGCGTTCCGATGATAAATGGAGATTTGATGACACAAGGAAAAGTGACAAAAAGATTAAGGTAGCTGTGATCACGGAGTCTTCTGGGCTACACTTTTGTGTGTTGGTCAAATATGAGTGATGAGAACCTCGGGCATAGATTGGGAGGGAGGAGAGAGATGACAGGGAGTGTGTTTGTTATGTGTATGAGCAATGTTACAGCCCAAAAAAAGCACAGAGCAAAAAAAGATGGAGGGTTTTCAAACACATGATAAATATATAACCAACTTTCGGAGCCCAGATCAATAAAAAACAAACCCGAAATGGGCAGAAGGGAAGAAGAGGAGGAAGGAATGTGGAGGCCCCATAAAATCCTCACAATGTGTTTGAAGGGGGACCGTGACATGAATAGAAAATGGGAAGGAGAAAAGAAGACTGGCTTCTTTAGAAATCTGTACGACTGTCCCTTTCTTGCCCTTTACTTTTATCTACCTCAGCCGCTCCCGGTGCCCGTCTGACAGGGTTCACAAAATGCTTTCGGAGTCAGGAAGGTATTTGTAATGCTTCGTTTCCGTCTGGAGTTTCCCTGCAGCACGGTGCGTCTATAGACAATTGCTATGGCTCTAGGAAACCTGAAGGATAACAGAGCAGTCAGCCACAGATGCATCAGCCTTTCTCCCATTTCTATCCTTGCCTTAAAGCACAGGATTGCTGGGTCAGAAGCCAGCTTGACAGCCCAGTAGGGCTGTCAGGGACCTCTCCAGTAGGGCCAGTGAGATCTTGACATTTTAATGTTGCTGTTTCGAGGTTTTCATGGTGTTGTTTTAATAAAACAACAGGAGAACTTTAAAGCATACATTCTAAATATAGCCATGGTAAGTGACTAGTGTTTAAAGGAGAAAGTGAACTTGAAAACCCTTGAATGTGTTGTAGGGGGAGGGTGGGAGAGGGGGGGGAGAAGGCGATGGGAGGAGGAAAGGGGGAGGGAAGGGAACTGTAGTTTGTGTGAAGTGACACAGTTCCCATTTCTAAAATTGCCTTAGAGCCCACGATTGCCCATTCTGGGGTCAGTCAGTTTATTGCAGTCATTGCCTCTTTGACCAAGAAGTAATGGGCTTGAATTTCCATGGTCTGTGAGAATTGCTGCTGTCAATTTCTTAGCTGACAGCCTGCCACCCAGGAAGGTTCAGCAGGCCTAAGCTAGTTAGCAATTATCCTGACCTGGTGGGAGGAAGGCCCGTGATTTTGCTAGTACCAAAAGAGGCCCAGAAACCAAGTAGAGAGAGCACATAAGCCCTAGGAGCCATCAGACACACACTCTAATATCTTGCTTCCTTCTCCCATGTCTGCTCACTAACAACAGTAAGTGTTGAGCTGGGGGGGTGTAGCCCAGTGGTAGAGAGCCTGCCTAGCTCTAGTAGGTTTGATTCCCAGTTCTGCCCCTCCCCCAAAATTACAATCAGTGCCCACCAGTAAAATCCTTGGCACATCCTAGGCCACAGCACACACTGGCAGCTTGGTCTTAGCCAGCTCTTGTCTCTAGGCGTTGGTGAAACTTGGGTGGTGTGTTCCCTCCCCGGCTGTCCTGGGCTTCCTGTTCTAAGCCAGCCACACCACGCTCTCACTCTGGGTGTTTGGGCCGAGTGTAGAAGCCAAATCAGTTTCCTCCTTTCCCCTTGGCTAGTCAACCTTCTCCTCCTACCTAGTGAGTGGTCTCCATCCCACGCCACGGCTGTATCTTTGGCTAACACCACAGCCGGGGCTCGTGGCCAGGAGAAAGAAGTTAGCACCTGCCCAGGGGAAGTGAGGGGAAATGGAGGCTTCAAACGAGAAAAAAGGAGCATATGTTTGGTGGATTTACACTTTTAAAAGCAGTTTTGACATTTGTTTTTCTCTACAAAAAATGTTGGTGGAATACTCTGATGCCAAAATGCTTTGGGGAAAAGACACTATTCAGGCAAATGCCAGGGCTGAGCAGAGGTTGCTGCACTCACTTTCCCTGAAAGGTGGTGGAGCAAGGATGCCCTCTAAATCCTCAGAGGGGAAACTGAGGCACAGAGAACTAAACTTCCTCGGCCACCAAGTAAGCAAACAGGGGTTAAGGCAGGTTTGTCTGACCCATCTCCAACGCCCCACCACCACCACCCTCTGTGAGCCTCCCTTCTTCTGAGGCAGCCTCGCCTGACAGTTTGACAGGTTAAAAAAAAAATGGGGTGGGAGTTGTCTGAGTTTAATAGAACATGTGTGTTAGAGTTAAGGAAAAAAAGAAAAGGGTATTTTTCTTCGATAAAGTCTGGAGGTGAACAAGATAGTATGTGATAAGCATTTTTTTTTAAAAAGTTGATTATATAAGCCAGGCAGAGGGGATTACAGAGAGGGCGTAAGATAGTGATGAAACTGGGGTTTAGGCAGAAGGGGAGGGGACCTGCCTGGGGACAGCATCCTCACATCTCTCTTCCTTTCCACTTCCTCTCTTCCCACTCCTTCCTCCAAAACCAAAAAAAAAAAAAAAAAAAAAAAAAAAAAAAAAAAAACTTGCGAAGGAAAAAAAGGGAGCTAATTAAGAAAGAGAAATCCAGGTTCCCAGAGAGGAACACAGTCGCCATAATCACAGCGGCAGGACCTGCAGAGCAGTGGTTCAATTAAATAAGGATATTGGGGATTTCAGGGGCTCTCCCCGTGTGTACGCTTGTCTCCACGTGTGGAAATCATCCTGCTTTTATATGCACCCCACAACCTGAACACCAAGTGCCTCCGAACCCACAGAAAAGCTTCCCATTTGGAAATTAGAAAACTATGAGAGAGCCAACAGATCCTGGGTTGGCCAAGGTCTCCAGGTGGGGCCTGGTGATAGGGAATAGTGAAATGTAAGGTAAGGCCTGGAATGGCCTGCTCCCCCCAACCCCCACAGTGTCAGGGCAATGATGGACAGAGCCCCAGGCTTCTCCAGATGAGAAGAGAAAAGTATCATCTTCCCTGCCTGCCCACTCAGCACCTTGCTGCCAGGCCAGCTGCCCCTTTGTCGCCTGTCATTAGAGACAGCTCTGTTGGTGGCTTCCTGCAGGAGAGAAGCAGCAAGAAGATGAACTGTTATTCGGGGAACACACCTGCGCACAAGACAGAAATGGATGGGAGTTGGGGGTGGGGCCGAGAGGCTTCTATTCATAAGCCACTTCCTCTGGGTCTCCAAGACTGGCACCAGCAGCTCCGGGCTGATGAATTATTGTTCTCAGACAAGCTCCAGAGGGCCCCCCTTGAGTTCCATGTGTTCACCCCTGCCAGTCATGATAGAGGGGTTTGTGCTTTCCTGGGGCATAGGAGTGAGAAAATAATGAGGGCAGGAGAAAAATAAGAATCACCCTGTTTGCACAGGGCCACTTTAGAGGGGACGGAAATCTCAGCGTCCCGAACAGTAGTGGTTTTGGTGGCATGTGCTTTGCTAGTCTTGCCTTCTTCGGAGGCAGCAAAATCAGAAATGTTCATCTACTTTTCTGGAGGGAGATCACTCCACTGAGAAGGCTGTTTAGTCCCCTAAAAAAAAAAAAAAAAAAAAAAAAAAAAAAAAAAAAACCAAACCAACAAACAAAAAAACCTTAAACAAAAAAGAAATGGCGGAGTCTCTCACTTAAGTGGACCAATATCTAGAGGAATCATTGGCTACAAACCAATGAAGAGGGCCCTGAGGGCCACCCCTTAATGCAAGGCCACCTGCAGCCCTGATCTGGAGCAAGAGAAGAGTACCAGGAACTGTATCTGTCCCATTGTACTGCCCACTCCACTCTCTGGCCTTAGATTCAAATCTTTGAAGAAACAGAAGTGGATTCTTGGTAGAAAGGAATTCACAGGTCACTGTCGTAAAGGCTCAGAAGATGCATTAGAGACAATTCGAGAAGACACATTAGTAAGAAAACGTGTATGTCTTGTTAGACATTGGGCAAGGAGGCTAACATTTCCTTTATTTGAGAGCCCATAGTGTAGAGAAGCCAGGCCTCCTGCATCCCCCATGTTCTCCCGGGATAAATTGGCTTGTGCCTCTAGTCCAACAAAAGGTGACTGGGAGCTGAGGGATCATTGTCCCACCCAGTGATTACAGATTTCCAGGAGCCTGCTATCTATCTCTGCCTCTTTTTTTCTCCCCTGCTAAGCTAAATGCCCACCAAGGCAGAAAGGTCCCAGACAAGGCTGTAGCAGAGGAAAGCGATGCACACACTAGGAACCGGAGAGGTGGCTTAGTGGAGAAGGTGCTTGCAGTGTGGACCAGAGTTTGAATCCCTAAACCCACTTAAAAGCCAGTCAGTCGTTGTTGCTGCCTATAATCATAGGAAGCAAGAGAGAGGTGCTCCCTGAGGCAGGCTTGTGGGCTCACAAGACCAAGAGTAGCCAGAATTGATAAGCTCTGGGTTCAGCCAGAGACTCTCTGCCTCAATATGTACAGAGTGATTGAGAAAGACATCCAATTTTGCTTTTTAAACCTCCATATGAATATCTATGAATGCACGCACATATGTAAACCACGCAGACAAGGAAGGAAGAAAGGAAGGGAGGGGGAGGGAGGGAGGAAGGAAGGAAGGAAGGAAGGAAGGAAGGAAGAAGGAAGCGACACAATGTAGATTTTAACACAAGATCATTAATATATAATCCAAAAGTCAGGCATGCTAGCATGCACCTGGAATCCCAGTATTCTGGAGGCTACCTCAGGAGGATTTTGCAAATATGAGGCCAGCTCAGGCTACAAAGTGAGATGCTGTTTCTGAAGGGCAGGAGAAAAAAAAAAGGACAGAACCCTGAGATGAAAGGAACCATCTTCCCATGGTATTCAGAAGGAATTTAAACCCCCAAAAGTGTGTGAGAGAAGGTTGTGTCTAATTCTCTGCCATCCAAGCAAGGTTGAGTTTCCTAGGTGCTAGACTCTGAGACGGTTTATAAGCCTAACAACTCACAAGGGAGCATGGGGACAGTCACCAAACCTGCCTAGGTAAAGATTATAAGGCCTCAGAGGGGAAGGAGGAAAAAGAAAAGTTACAAGGTGCAAACCACAGTTTAGGGTGCACCATTGCCCTCTATTGGATTAAATGAGGCAGATTTCTTAAAGCTGGTGTGTGCTTCACTGTCTCTGGCTGAATTTGCTGTGCTAGTCATGGCACCTTGGAGTAGGAAAATAACTGTTCCTTGTAAACTTAGGTGCCCAGGTCCCTTCCCCTGATGGAATGAAATGTCACTCTGGTGGTACGTTATTAATTACACCTTTATGAATGCAACAAACACTTATGAAATATCTACTAAGCACGGCCTGGGGGTTGTGACTCTAAGAATAACACACACGGCTACTGCATACATCTTGGTTACGGGCTACACGCAAAGGACCTGTGGTTCTTACAGTTTTGTGGAAGAGATAACACAACAGCCAGGAAGCAGGCAGCCTATTAAAGATTCCAGTTCATGTCTCTGAACTCCTAACCCTCACTCCACTAGCTATCACCTCTCCCTTTAAGAAGTCTACTGCTGGGGCTGGGGATTTAGCTCAGTGGTAGAGCGCTTACCTAGGAAGCGCAAGGCCCTGGGTTCGGTCCCCAGCTCTGAAAAAAAAGAACCAAAAAAAAAAAAAAAAAAAAAAAAAAAAAAAAAAAAAGAAGTCTACTGCTAACCCTACTGTGGTAGTGCTTGACTATAAGTTCAGCAGGGCACGGGAAGCCAAGAGTTCAAGGACACCTTAGTCTACCTAAGCCAGTTGGAGATCAGCCTGGGATACAACGAGACCTTATTCAAACCCAAGAAGAAATGAATGCCAATGTTCACCGATAAACTATGACTGGAACCCAACCATACCCATTCATCTGTGGCTGACCTAGAGGCCACCACAGTACATAACAGAGACCATACCACCCCCAAAGCCAAAGGTATTTACTACAGGCCCTTTCCTGAAAAACACTCCAAGGTAGAACGTTCCGTCTCTATCAGTAGCTTTGTAAAAGCACCTTCAGAGCTGAGCGAGACGCCGAGGTAATGTTTACTTGGCCCCCAGCGTGGGGAAGCTAGAGGTGATACACAGGTGTGTTCCTTTTACGATTTAATGCCTACAAGCTCAGACTTTAAAATGGATCAATTAAAAGGTAGGTATTTGCATAACAAAGTTTCCTTTTCACTTCGTAAGGGCTTCACCGCAGGGCTCCTTTGTAGTGTAGAGTCTCTATAATACATGCTAATACGATGCCATTTACAGTCTATTCAGAATAACTTTCCAAGAACCTTCCCATTGTGTTCAGTGGGACTTAGCAGCATAAGGTTTCCTACTTCTGAACAGTAATTGAGTGACTGTCTGCAAGAGGGGCTTCACCTGCTTGCACCCAGCCTTTAGAGGGCTGAGGCAGGATCACTGCTTGAGCCTAGGTGTTCCAGGCCAGTCTGATTGACAAAGCAATACTTCAGGTGACCCCATCTCGGCATAATAATAACAGTATAAAGGCTGGAGCCTCCAAGTGTCTGCATCATGAAGCATTCGGGGTATAATTTCACCCCGATAGGTGACAGGTACAGACTATTACAGAAGACAGATTAATAAAAACCAATCAATATTTACTGAATTGTTCTAGCTCTTCTTTGCCCCCCAAACCCCAAAGTTCAGAAACGGTAAACTCATCACTGTTCTCTTTGTATCCTACGTAAATAAACTAACAAAGATCACATTGTGGCTAATGTTCTGATAAATGTGTGGTCAGCAGCATTCATAAAAAGCTCTCTCTCTCTCTCTCTCTCTCTCTCTCTCTCTCTCTCTCTCTCTCTCTCTCTCTCTCTCTCTCTCTCTCTCATTGCAAGACATTCTGCTGTCTGAATTATAACCCAAACTGGGGCACGCATTCAAATTAGAGCTGTCCCCAGCAAAATAGGAAGTGGTCTGGCTGATTCAATTTAGGACCCGGCTTCCTCTTCGGTTGGGTCCCGAGCCTGAGTCTCACTTAGCTATGTGCTGTTATGCAATTGCTCCTTTTAAGAGAGACATAAAATGGAAGCCCTGGCTATTCATAGCCAACTTAGGAGGAGCTGAAATTGTTCAAGAAGTTTCTTAGCCTGGTACCATTTTGATGAAAACTAGTTCTTCAAACAAATCTATTTAACGTGGCTTCTAAGTGGAGCCGTGTTGAAGAACTGCCTCGTGCCTTTTGTGGCGATGAGGTTCTAAAAGTAGATAAACAATTCCTTGTATATCAGTTGAATATTTTCCAGGGTGATCCCCCCCCCCGCCCCCATCCCTAGTAAAAGCAGCTTACAAGGAAATTCAAGGGCAGAGATGATCAGCCCAGGCATTTCTGTGTGGTGTCACCCTGCCGGGAGGCTGATCTGTGTCTCAAGGCTGCTAATGGAGAATGCGTGAGAGAGCTACAAAGGGCAGGAGGGAAGCTGGCTGGCATTAGAGCCCCACAAATGGCATCATCTGTGGGGTAGGGCTTGGGGGGAGGCTGCTGGAGGCGGCTGGCTGCCGCTGGAGGCTGCAGCTTCTCACGCTGTGTGGCAGGTGGCATTTCAGCCATTTCTAAAGCCAGTCCCTGGCAGGGAACCTGCATTGAGTCCATCTGTGAGGATGGAGAACTCTGGAAAGGGGTATCTCTCTTCATCTATCCCAGAGGTCAGGAGTGCTGAAATTACAGAGAACATCGTGAAGACACTTTTGAATCCAGGCTGCGCTCTCCCCACCTTCTTTCCTGCCTTCTCCCCTCATTCCTTTCACCATTACTACCTTTTTTTTTTTTTTTTGAAATTTAGTCATCTCTATATAAATATAGAAACTTGCTTCCCAGATGTAAAATGTAGTGGTGACAGGTGCAGACTATTACAGAAAATAAATAAATAAAAACCAATCAATATTTACCGAATAAACTGTATCGATAGTCCAATTTCCCTCTTCCCTAGCGGTCCTTGTTAAACTTTTCCAAATCAACACTAATGAATATACAAGAACCAAGAACTAGAAAAGGTCCATGCCTTTCAACAGCCAAACCGAAGGTGACAGGGACGGGAGGGAACGCAGAGCCCTGTGACCTCACCAAACCGCCCTCCCCCACCTTGAATATTTCTCTCCCATAAAACCACAGCCAAACAGATTTTATTTCACAAACGGAAATGGGAGTGGATCTCAGGAAGAGAAGGCTTGTTTAATTGGGTTTTCAGAGCCAGGATTAATATTACAAGCTGAGGGGCTGTGTGATACGTCCATACCTCTGCTCTGCCACACTACCAACCTTCCCTGGGGGAAGACAGAAAAGTGACACTATTCTGTAGCAATTTTACCTCAGCCTGGGCCTTCTCACCCAAGTGATTTACAGCTGCCGGGAGCCAAGCACTCAGGCTTGAGCCTCCCAAGCTCAAGGTCACACCTAGAGCTCACAGCTTTTCTCCTCTCCACTTTGTGTGACTTTTAAATACACTTAGCATTTGCCTCCCCTTGTTCTCACCTCGCTTATTAAGGTAAATTTGCGTGGAAATGGGATCATGGTTTTCAGGACCGACACCTGATCCCTCGAGGTGACCAAAAGCGTCTACTGTGGATACCATGATGGTGACCCCCGGAAGTCATGTCTCCCTGTGAACCAGAGACAAGGCTTTAATTAGGAAAGGTTCCAGAGTGGCAGCAGAATGGGGCGAGTCCATTCAGCAAAAGCATTAGCCTTAAGGAAGAAGGGCAGAGTATTCCTCCCTGCTCCGTGGGTCAACCAACGAGTTAATTTGCCTCAGATGGACAGATCTTGATGAAAGCGTACAAAAAAGAGCGTATCTGCGTTGCCACTACGTGGAGATAAGTTGTGACTAAAGGGAGACACGGAGTCAGCAACGGACGGCATTTTATTTGACTCCTGAGTGATGCTTTACTCATTGCCTTTGGAGATTGGTAATGGTCACCTCACACATCCGCCTTTCGGGGAAACAAAGCAAATGCAGGAAGTCAGCATCCTGAGCCCCTTGATATCGCCCTGCTTTCATCCTGAGTGAGTCGGCTCTAATCCGCCAAGAGCTTCCAGCTGCACCCTGCCACCTATTGCTGCTGCCTTCCCCGGATCTTGCTGAGAGGGATAGAAGTTCCGGAGGAAACTATCTGCATCCACAGTTTCCTGATCACTGAGAGCCCACTATGTCCAAGGGTTAACTTACTAACCCACCCAAAGGGGTTGAGAATTAGCGAAATTTTGTAAAAACCTAAGCGCTGAACCCTAAGTTTCCAGACACAGCCCTGACAGTAAGCAGTAAGCTGTTTCAGGAGAGGATCAGAGGATGTGACAGTCCTGCTGATTAAATGCCACAGTGAGGGGGAACAGCTTAGATGGGCAACATCGTCTTCTCTGCTTCGGGCTGCCTCTGCTGGGGAGAGATTTATCCCATAAAATTAGGACCGTCATTATTATCTTGATACAGGATGCCATGTAGCCCAGGCTGGCCTCCAACTCACTATGTAGTGAAGGATGACCCTGAACTTTTTTTTTTTTTTTTTGGTTCTTTTTTTTCGGAGCTGGGGACCGAACCCAGGGCCTTGCGCTTCCTAGGCAAGCTCTCTACCACTGAGCTAAATCCCCAGCCCCGACCCTGAACTTCTTACCCTCTGGCCTCTACCTCCTGAGTGCCGGGATTACAGGGGTGTGCTGTCATGCTGGTTTGTGTGGTGCTGGATATTGAATTCCTCATGCACGCTAGACAAGCACCCCATCAATAGAACTACCTCTTCAGCCCATAAAACTATCTTAAAACACAAATACTCTCCAGCCCTACTCTACGCAGTATTCACGACTATTATCTGACTCCATTTCACAACTTGATCCACTGGATATTAAGATGCCCATTCCAAAGATGAGGAGACTGAGACTCTCAAAGGTTTAATTACTTGACTGATATCATACAGCCATACACACACACACACACACACACACACACACACACACACACACACATACACATGCAGACACACACATACACACACGCACACCACTTCCACTCAGTTCCTTGAATTTGAACTTTTTTCATATTTAGCCGGATAGACAAAGTAAGTGATCAGTAGTACACGGGGGTTACTGCAAGACAGGTTAATTTGATTCAGAACTGTCTAAACTGAAATTTCTGAAATGTACCTGGGCTTATATCAGGACGTTACAATAAGCTATCGGACCAACTATGTTTCCCAGCTCAAAAAAAACGAAAATGCTTTCCTACTGTCAAACTGGGCAGAAGGATGCCGAGTTCCCCATTGGCCAATACTGTCTAATTCTCCTAAATGATTCAGATGTAAAAGGGAAAATGGCATCTGTCTAATTAACACTGCCTGGTTAAATATAACTCCTGAGGGACAGCCCCGGGACAGTGTTTACTGAGCAGTCTTTTCTAGCCCCCTGGGCCTCAAGTTCCAGTTGATAGCAAGCCTTCTGTCCTTATCAGTGACAAACAGAGATGGCCCCAGAAGCAGTGACAGGCCAGGGGCTGGCGGGGCAAGGGAGTTGGAGGGAGAGGGGCTGGGCTGTCACTGGCTGTATTTCCTATTTCTGGTATCTAGAGAATGATTTTGGGAACCAGATCTGGAAGGCTGCAGCAGCTCTTGTTGCAAACATGAGCTCCGGCCTTGCACTGCCTTCTCGACCGCCTGAGCCTAGCTCTCCAGCCTGCAGACATCCACTGGGCCACCCTCCTGCCCACTGCTGAGCCTGCCAGGCAGCACCATCTGCTCTGCAGCCCGTCCCTGGTGGAAAGACACAATGACCACATTGTTTTTCTTCCAGCTTCTCGTCAAGACATGGAAGCTATTGCCAAGTTCGATTTCATGGCCTCGGGTGAGGACGAATTGAGCTTTCACACTGGAGATATTCTGAAGGTAGGTGACATCGGGTCCCAGGGGAGCAGTGAGGGGCTGAGGGTCCCTGAGCCTGGTCATCAAGGCCACCTAGCAACCTACGCCTCTGTTGCTGAAAAAAGTGTGCAGACTTCTTTTTTTTTTTTCTCCCAAAAACCAGATGTGGGCACATGCCCACAGCCCTAGCACTCAGGAGGTAGAGGCAGAAGGATCAGGAGTCCAAGCCAGCTTTGGCTACATGGTGAGTTTGAGGTCAGTCTAGGTTACATGAGACCCTATTTCAAAACAAAACGGGGGGATGGGGGGAGCACCAAAGTTTTTCTTGGGTAATCTACTGACGACCTATGTGTATAAAAACACTACAGCTTTTGGCCAGTGCCAAGCCTTTATCCCATTAGTAGTGCCTGGAAGGCATACAGAGGAACAGGCCTTTGCTATAGGGAGGACACAGTATTACATCCCTCATCATGAGAGCTCCCCAGTGGGACAAACAAGAGTCATCATGTATATGTGCATGTGTGTGTGTGTGTGTGTGCTTGTATGTGTGTGTGCATACAAGTGTGTACGAAGATGTGCATGCACATGCATACGTGTACTTGTGCACATGTGTATGCATGCCTCTGTACATGTGTGCCCATAAGTGTAGAGTCCAGAAGTTTATATCAGGTGTCTTCCACTAGGCTCCTCTCAGAGACCTAGCAACAGCTTAGCCAACTACTGCCATTACCTGCTGGCTGCCACCAGGTGTGCCAAGTGCGTGCCGTTTATAAAATGACCGCCCCTCACCCCAGCTCACTTTCTGTCCTGGGTATTCTCTCTCCTCCTTTCTCTCCCTCTCTGCCCTCCACCCCACCTAGTCCCCCACCCTCATGGCTTGTTTGCTGCCTTTACTCCTTCCCTGGGGTCCTCAATGCTCTCCCTTCCCCCTAGCAAGCCCCTTTTATATCAGATCTGTTGCATGGTGTAATTACTCAGGGGCACACCTCGGTAGGAGCCCGCCTTTGCAGCCCCTCACCGCATTATATCTCATAACATCTTCCACCTTTGTTTTCCACCTTCAATTTTTGAAGCAGGATCTCTCGCCGAACCTGCAGCTCACCTGTTTGATTTAGGCAGGCTGACCCATGAGCTCCACTGATCCACCTGCCTCTACCTCCCCTGTGCTGGGATCATAGAGACATGCCTCCACACCCAGAGATCTGAATTACAGACCTATGCTTGCATGGTGGGCTATGAATTCAAGACCTTGATGGTGGGCTATTTACTGCCTGAATCCTCTGCCAGCCTCAGAGGTGCCATCTTTAAAGAAGCCTTGCCCACTTCAGTTCCATTAAAGAGAAGTCCACATCCCTCCAAATCGTTCCTTCTGGGCACCTGTGTGCTAGACACCAGGTTGGGTGACAGAAACTCAGAGTTGGTGTAAGTCACCCTCCTTCTCCCACCCGTGTCGTGAAGTGAGCAGCACACGCCCCTGACAGGCCATGGTAGATGTTCTCAGCTCAGTGCTCAGGAGCAGGGCTGGGGAACATGGGATTCTACCTTGAAGGGTAGGCCGTATGAAAGTGTGGCAGTGGGAACATCAAGAAACAGAAAACTCAAAGCAATGCAAGGCCAGGCTTCAAAGGAAAAAGGTGCAGGTGGAGGTAGCCAGAGAGAGGCAACAGACCTGAGGGTGGCTCGATGGAGGCCATGCATACCCAGTCACTAAGAGGCTCCTTAAAACTTGTTTCCGGGTCCCACTTGCAGAGCCAAAGTGGCCTTGGACTTCTTCCACATTCCGGGTGTCCATCCACATACTCCAAAAGTTAGCCCTTGTGATTTGCCAAGGAATATAAACGCCTGTCCACAGGATACGCAGGACTATGTGGTACACCTGTCTGACCTCAGGGCACCCTCCAAGAGCATTCCTCATCTCTTGTCCTCAGTCGTCCAGGTAGTCCCCTCACAGGTCTGAATCAGCAAGGCCACTATTGTGTCTTGCCACGGAGAATTGTGGGCTATACAAAGGCTCTTGCTGAAGTGTCAGAGGGCAACCTGGTTAGTAGCCACAGAGCACAGGCATGTAGACAAATGACTTCATTTGTCACTTAACTAACACACACACACACACACACACACACACACACACACACACACACACGCACGCACTTAGTGTATAACTTTCTAACTGCTTTCAGCTTGAAAGATCTTAGGCTGTGGTTGATCCCAAGTTTGAAGTCTTATAAGTTCAAGTAAGTTAGGCTACTGATTGAGGAAAATGTGGCCTTTGCATCTTCAGATCCTTACTGAGGTCACAGAGACCCTTGTCATGTGATGGTAAGTCTCTCCTCCCTCCTCTGTGGGGCACTGTGACCATTCAGATACTAGTACATAGAAGCGCCCACTGCTCAGCCTAGCTCCTGCCGCCATATTCATCATACACAGACCTAATGCCTTGCTTAAGCTCCCCTGTTATCTTCTGTTAGCCAGAAGAGCAAGAGGAAAAACAAGCAAATGAGCGTTTCCTCGGCTCTGTTCCCCAGGCTGGCTCCCTATTGATTTTCCTGTCCCTTTTGCTAAAAAGGAAACAGTTCTCTGTGCTGGGTGCCCTCCACTTCTCCTCTTGGCTCCATGGCCCTTTGAAGTCTGCTTTTATTTTTGTGTCCTGGTTGTTTCCTGTTGCCAGGATAAACCTGTCTAAAAGCAACTTGGGGAGGGGAGGATTTTGTTTGAAGTACACTTGCACATCCTACACTTGCACGTCGAAGTCCGTCACTGAGGGAAGTTGGGGCAGGAACTCAAGGCAGGAACCTGAAAGCAGGAACTGAAACAGAAGACTATGGAGGAGGAGGAAAGCTGCTTTTGCTGCTTTCACTGCTTTCAGACTCTTGACTTACTCAGCTACCTTTGTTATATAACTCGCCTGCCTAGGGAATGGTACCGCCCACAGTGGGCTGGGTCTTCCCGCATCAATTATTAAGAAAATGTCTCACAGACTTGCCTATGGGCCAATGTGATTTCAATTTTACATCCCCACCCCTCTTCCTAGATGACTCTAGTTTGTGTCAAGTTAACAAAAACTACCCAGCACGTGCTGCAACCTCCTTTATGACCTTGAATGTTCTACCAAGACACCCATGTGCCTTCCTGTTTTCTTGGCCTCTCAGATGACTAGCTGACAGCTCCTTGAAGTTGTTGCCTCCAGTCTCTTCCTTCTACAATCATTCCACACATTAGTCCCAGAAGGACTTTTCTTTCTTTCTTTCTTTTTTCTTTTTTCTTTCTTTTTTTTTCCCAGAAGGACTTTTCTAGAAGACAAATCAGAGACTCTATTGGCCACCCCTCTCCGGGGCTCTTTCCCCTTACTCGATGGCACTCCTATCCTGTTCTCTTTCCCCTCTCCTCCCCTCCCTTTCCTCCTCTCTTCTCTCCTCCCCTCTTCTCTCCTACAGGTCTTGTTTGTGAGTGTTCCTGTCCTCTCTCTAATCTGATATATTCACTTCCCTGAAGCTCTGTCCGTGCCCTTCTGATTCTCCTTCTTGCTGAGAACCACCTCACCCCCTTCTCTGACTCTATTCTAAAGGTGCCCCACTCTGTACCTTGCTCCCCCACTAACCTCTTCCTTGAACCCCAGAACCAGTTGTCTGCCGGACGTTACCTCATAGACTCTAGCTCCTACCATCGGGTTCACACGACCCCCTAGACCCACCCAACACAACTTCCACCCAAGTCATTCCTCTGTCGGTAATCAAAGTAGCATCAAAGTCCAGTCACCACACACCTCTCTTGCCAAATCCTCGGGACTGCTGCCAGCTGAGTTTCTGTTGCAAGCCTGGGCTGGCACAGGGGATGCGTGTACTATCGTGGCATCCCAGCAAACCTAGGGAGTTGGGAGCACTTTCTCCGTCCATCAATGTGAAACGGGGAGGCTGAGGAATTAAACAACCTGTCAAAATCACACAGGTAGACAGTGACTGAGCCAGGGCCTGCGTGGAGCTCTCTCTGTTCCCTGTGTACTATTTCTGTTCTAAATACATTTCTTTCCCTAAGTCCCCCAAGGGAAGTCCTTCTCCATTAGAAAAAGAAAAAGTGCGAAGCTGGAACAAAGGAACACAGGCTTGTAACCCCATGAATACGGATTCAGTTCCCAACCTGTGAGCTATGTAGCCAGGGCCTAGGCACCACCGCTCTGAGCATCAGTATTGGCCTCTGCGAAAGGATGACCTCTCCTGCAGAGTCTAGGAAAGGAATGAAAGGGAATGGCCCTGGTCCAAAGCAGATACTGAGCAAGCAGTGGTCATATTATCACGACTGCATACCTTCCTGCTCTCTCGGCCTCTCGGGTAACTGGCCAACCGTCATCTGATGTCGTCATCTCCTGTCTCTTCCTCCCTCGATCATTCTTACACACTGGTGCCAGAAGGACTCTTTCCGAAGACAAAGCAGATCAGATCATTTCCTTGCTCAAAAGCACTTCATGACTGCCATTACCAACTTGTTGAGATCTAACCTACTATCCAGTCTCACAGGCAGGCCCGTGGGTGCACACGTACACACAGCACACATCTTTGAGGACACTGTCCTTGCTCCCCTCTGTGGTATGCATCATCTTATCTCAGCCCTCCCCTCCCTCTTCCTCCAAGTGTCCTTTTGAATTCAACCATCTTTCTAGAGACACCCCCCCCCACCTTTCCTGATCCTCTCCCTTCCTTACTCCCCATGTTCCAAGCAAAACTAAACCTTCTTCGTTATATTTCCTAGGGTCTCACACTTACAATATTGCCTCAGACAAGCTGTACTTCCAGGGCCATCTGTCACTACCACAGTTCCTTACCACATGTGATCTTAACTGCCCGTTTGCCTGTTGGCTACCCCACTGGCCAAAGTTTTGTAGGGAAGAGGGTTACACATACTTCAGCATCTCTAGGAGCAGAAAGTTACTTCGAAACAATGTTAGATGAGTGAGTGAGTGAATGAATGAATGAATGAATGAATGAATGAATGAAGAATGGTGGTTTGTTCTTCCATTGAGAAATTCCCTGAGAGCAGAGAGACTGTACCTTCCCAGCATCTACCACAAGCCACGTCCCCAAACAGGGACCCAGTACATATGCCCTGACCTGGGGAACGGCCATTTATGTGGCCACTTAGTCTCCTATCAGCAAGCCAACTTGGTCCACCTTTTCCAGTTCTGCACATTTGCAGCCATAGTGGTTAAAGAGCAAACCACAGAGAGCCCGCGCTAGAGCTCTCATGTCTGAATGGTGGCCATTAGTGATCATGTCAGTCATCGCTAGCCTGAGAAAACACGCCCAGGGACCGCTGCAGACCATTTCAAGGACAGCTCTTGAGTGCCCTAGAAAGTCACTTGGAGGTGCTCAGGTTGATTGGCCTTCAGCTCGAACGATTAAGCAGACTTTTTTTCATTAGAGAAGTACAAAGACATGTTTGGCTAGCTTACCGGCTATTCTCTCCTGCCCCTTCTCTGCCTTCCCAGCTAAAACAGCAGGCGCTTACTAGATGCTGACCCACACGGGATAGCAGACAAGATGGTGGATGAGGAACCTCTGCCAAGCGGCTTGCTCCTTATTCTCCAGGGAAATAAACACTTGGAAAGGACATTGGGGATCACACTCCTCGAGTTTGTACCTGTGGCTACACAGGGCACAAATCTACATTGGGATCTGCCTGCAGCTCTGGGAAACGGCTTTTGACCCAATTTGTTCCTACCTGTTTCTATAATGTGTCCAAGCCGACCCCATTTCTTCCTACTAAGGGAGGCCTAAAAGCACTGACTTAATCCCACACAATTAACCTCCTTGATGCTCTGGCTTTCCAACGTGCCTCCAAGAGCTGCCCTTCCGTCCAATCTTCCATCCTTTCCCAGAGAAACGCCGGCCTTTCTCTTCCCATACCTAGCCTATTCTCAGGCCATGTAACCCAGAAAATTATTCTCCTAGGGAACATCTTAAGAACGACAACACAGCGATTTAAGTGTAGAACTTCATGTGTTTGGGCCGCACTCTTTGCCCGGGCTTCCATGAGGGATACAAAGAGATAAGGGAACTGATTCGAAGAGATGAGAACAGGAAGCTTTGGGGCTCAGGGCCCACAACGGCAGGAGGAAGTCACCACCCCTCAAAAGAAAAAAAAATAAACCATTTTTCTCTGCAGAAAATGAGAGATTAAAAAAAAAAAAACCCTCTCTACACCATAAAAAGGCCTGTAAATTCACCTCTCTGGAAACACGGTCTCAGGCAGATCAAGCCCCAGGCGGCAGAGACAAATGGCTGGCAGCCCCGGACAATCTTTAGTTTCTACAGGAGGTGGATGAGTGCTAGCCATGATTACTTGGATTGTGGCTGGTTTCCGGTCAGAGAGCAAGCTACAGCGTGTGATTCCTGTGATTCGTACTGTGATAAGCCAATTTCCGAACGGCGGCCTCTTTCCCCCTCACCTCTGCTCCATTAGGATTTGATGTTGGTTACCCTGGCCAACCCCCACCTCCCCCAGGGTTGATTGTGACAGGAGAAACTAATTCCAAAGCTGTCAATTCCCAGAGCAGCGCATGGAGGGGAATGTTCTTGTGCTTTTTCAGTGGATACGAGATGCCACTGCTGAGTTTCCTAGCCTTCCCTTGACCTAGTTTGTGCCTCCCCGCCCCCTCACTCCCTCAGCACACACAGACCCACACCCATCCTCAGCAAAGCTGAGAGACACATTTGATGTTGGAAAGTTTTCTGTTCTCAGCAATTCTTGAGCTCAAATATGGGACGTGCTTTAACTGCTTCAGAAACGAATGATCACAGCCCAAACATTTATGAACAATGCTTGCAAGAATTACAAGCCCTTCAGGGTTGGGGATTTAGCTCAGTGGTAGGGCGCTTGCCTAGGAAGCGCAAGGCCCTGGGTTCGGTCCCCAGTTCCGAAAAAAAAGAACCAAAAAGGAAAAAAAAAAAAAAGAATTACAAGCCCTTCTATGTCCATTAGAACTGGAGTCCTCGGGGTTGGGGATTTGGCTCAGTGGTAGAGCGCTTGCCTAGCAACCGCAAGGCCCTGGGTTCGGTCCCCAGCTCCGAAAAAAAGAAAAAAAAAAAAAAAAGAACTGGAGTCCTCCCTCATAAAGATAACTAAACATATGTGTGTGTGTGTGTATGTATGTATGTGTGTATACATATATTCATACGATGTATATACATATGATGTATATATATACACACATATGTATGTATATATGTGTGAGTATATATACATACATACATGTATACACATACGTGTGTGTGTGTATGAATGTTTTGCCAGCTTGGTTAATCCCAGCAACTGGGAGGCAGACACAGGCAGATCTGAGTTGGAGGCCAGCCTGGTCTACAGAGCAAGTTCCAGGGCAGCCAGGGCTACATAGAGAAGCCCTGTCTCGAAGGAAAAAACACAAGCCAGAGCTCAACCTGTCCTCACCCAAGGTCTGTAAGGCTCGAGTGAGCTGCTGCATTTCAGATGGCTAATTGATTTGTCCTGTGTCACACAGCTAGTGACAGAGCTCAAGCTAGAAACCAGGTTTTCCTGTTCCAAACCTGATGGCTCTTTTCTTCCACCTCAGCAGTGATCTTGGAGGCAATGGCGCCCCTGTTTTAACCCCAGCACTAGAGAGGCAAAGGCAAGCTGATCTCTGTGAGTTCAAGGCCAACCTGGTCTACATTGTGAGTTCTAGGGCAGCCAGGACTACATCGTGAGGCCCTATCTCAAGAGAGAAATTAAAATGTGGAGTCTAGGGCTAGGGATGAAGTTCAGGGAGCAGAGAGCTCACGGGGTATGTGGAGAGCCCTGGAGACTTTTCCCAACACAGCATAAAACAGATGTGGCGTTGTTTGCCTATAACCTCAGCGCTCAGAACATGGAGGCGGGAAGATCAGAAACTTCCGACCACCCTCGGCTGCCTCAGGATTTGGTGGCTGAAACCCTGTGGGAGGAAGGAAGGGAAGGAGAGAGGGAGGGAGGGAGGGATGGGTTTCTCCAGCATTAGCTCTTGATGTGGAAGAGAGAAATCCAAGGAAGTCAGGACTTCCACACCTACCCTTCCTGGCTGAGTCTTGGAAACCCCAGTCCCCAGCCCCCAGCTCTCTCCTACGTCCAACACATACATCCACAGCGCCCACCGCTCACTGAGTGTTTCTTCTCGGTTGAAGAAGTACAGCCGGAATTCACCCGCTACAAGCTGAAACCCACGGGTCCCTCCTGCTCCTGCTCCTCTCTATTTCAGAAGAGACATCACCACCCACTCAGTCTCCTAAGCTAGAAACCCAAAGTTTTCCCAGAATCCCCTTCTCTCTCAGCTCCCCTAAATGGTTACAAAATCCTGCCGGCATTTACTTCCTCAAATCCTCCAAAACAGGTCTTTGCCTCTTCTTAGCTCAGACCCCATTGTCCCTTACCGGGTGGGCTACACCCATCTCCCTCTGTCCTTCCCCTGGTTTTACTTCACCCCCAGCTCCTCTTCCAAGCCCCTCCTCAACTCTCATTCGTACTGTTATTTCCTGACTAAAAACCTTTTTATCAGTCTGAAGATAAAAAAAAAAAATCCAGAATTTCCAACCATGGGCTGCAAGGCCCTGTGCTTCTAACCTCCTCCAGCTAATAAAGCCCAGCTAGAGCAAAGCCATCAAACTCCAAGAATGACCTCAGATGAGAGTCTTGGGTCATCACAGTTGGACCAATTAGCTCATCTGGCTGCCTGGGGAGGTCTCCCTGCTGTCTTTCCCATCTTCCCTCTGCTCTTCCTTCCACCCTAGCATCTCCACCCATGGAAACATTTTCAGCTACAAGAGAGAAACAATAGCAAAGAGTTAATATTCCTTCAAGCCCAGGAGAGGGGGTAGGGGGGAGGGGGAGGGGGCTGTGGGATAGTGACTCCAGAGGCTTGATGGCTGCCATCAAAGCTTTCCCAGTCTCTTATGCTGCCATCCTTGGGTAGAGACACTCCCTGTTCTAGCCTAAGCCCACATTCTCTGGAAACTTTCTCAGTGGGGATGGCAAAGACTTTCAAGGTTGTCTCATTTGTTTGTTTGTTTGTTTTCTGAAATCAATACGGCCATGTGAGTGGCCTGATGCAGGTGACCATATGTGGGTATCAGTCACAGAGGTCCCTGTATTAACAGAAGAGACCCTTGGTTTATCATCTGACGCTGTTTACAAAGGGCAGGGCAATCTCCGTAGAGAGTACCCCTCCCTCTCAAGTTCTCATTGTGACCACACAGCTCAGGCAGGCCTCCAACTGACAGAAATCCTCCTGCCTCACCTCCCTGAGTATGAGATGACAGGCATGAGACACCGGAACATACCGGAACTGTCATCCCAAGTATCCTGAATTCCATCCCCACCATTTTCAAAATTCAAAACGGGAGTCTAGAATATAAAGCATTATAGTTTAGAAAGCTGGTCTCACTTGGATATCTAAGCTTTAATAGTTTTTTTGGTCAGACATGGTTTTTATACCTCTATAACCCCTAGCACTTGGAAAGTAGAAGCAGGAAGATCAAGAGTTCAAAGCCATTCCTCATAGTGAGTTCCAGGTCAGCTTGGCTACATACGGACTTCTCTCAAAAAAAAAAATAATAAGGGATGAGTTAACAGATTGGTGGCTGACAAGACAGCTAGTAGATACCTTTGATCCCTGGTGCCCACAAAGTGAAAGGAGAAGACTACCAGAAGTTGTCCTCTGACCTCCACAGACGCACTCTGGCGCACTTGTACGCACAGACAGATGAATGCACGCACATAAAGACATGTAAAGAACTAAACTTATAAGAAGGGATTCAGGGCAGTCTCTGAGCACCAGGTCTGAGCTCTGATAGGGTGACATGAGTGGGGAAAAATAATGATGTAAAGAGAAGCCAAATTCTAGAGAAGCAAGCCATGCTCCACCCTCCTTCCCACTAAGCTCTAGGGCCGATATCCCATCCAATCCCTTAGGCTGATTTTCCTCGAGGCTCTGCCGCCCCTTCCTGCTGCTCAGTGCAGCTCCTCTCATCAGAATTCTTTGTTCTTTTCCTTCTAGATCCTAAGCAACCAGGAGGAGTGGCTCAAGGCGGAGCTTGGAAGCCAAGAAGGATATGTGCCTAAGAATTTTATAGATATCAAGTTTCCTGAGTAAGTATTTCCAGCCTGCCAAGATGGGTCAACCCACACATGCTCCCCTTACTTTTTCAGTCGTCACTAAAATTATCTATGCATACCCAAGGAACTGTCAGAAATGGCTGCCTCTGGAGATCTCCCTCCCCAGCCTCCAGAACCCCGCAGCGGAAGGCCAGGGTGGGAGGAAGATTTATTTGCATGGCATCACATTCCCTTCTGAAGTTTACACCATGTGCATGAATCGCCTATTTAATTATATATATATATATATACACACACACATAGAGAGAGGGGCGGGGAGAAGGGAAGCTTGTTAACATCACCTATAATGAATGCAGTTGCAGGATCTCCTAGAATCCCAAAGGGGGCGCTGTTGGACATCACTCGTCAAAGCCATTCCCGCAAAGTTCTTGACTGCCTAATGTTGCCTTCCACCCTAAGCAGGGAACCCAAACTGTATGGGCCTGCTCACCCCAGTCCGGGGGGGGGGGGGGGGAGGTGGAAGGGAGGATTCCCTCCAGAAAGAGGAAGTGAAACACAGATTGGGCTGTGTTTGTCTCAAGAATTGACCACAAGTGTTAGATTGAAATCTAATCTTGTCTCAGAGCCAGGGTCAAGCCCCAAGAGTATAGGCTTTGTAAGAAAATCATAGTTAATATTGGTGACTCAAGCAGTCACCTTCCATGACCCAGGAGAGACCATTGAGCCAACAGGTTGACCACTGACAAACCCCCTCCCCCATGGGCCCTTAGCGCTGCTGTCATCCACCAGGCGGCCACTTGAGGCCACTCAGTCTCCCACCTACCTCTCAGCTCTGCCACCTTCCTCCCAGGTGTATGGCTGGCGAGGGAAACCACCGGAAGAGAAGCACCTTGATCTCCTCCCCCACCCTCAGGCCCACTCCCACCAGGCCAACACCCCCTGCTGCCACATTCAGATGCAGCTGCCGGGTGCCTCCGCTGTAGACACTCCCAGTCCCACCACCCCTACTCCCACCTACTCAGATGACCAGTTCACTGTAGTCACCTTGTCCTCGGCCAAAGACCCAAATGAAAAACAGAACCACAAAACTGTTGCTCCCAGCTCCTTCCGGTTTCTCTTACGCTCCCTCAAAGGTGTTTGCTTTCCCTATTACCAACTCCGTCCGCACACGCACCCATCCTTCGAGGAACCCCCAGACTCAAGAAGGTCCCAGCCAGCTACAGACTACAGCCTTACTTTCTCAGCCACCTTGGCAGCATGGGACCGTCTTCCCATTAGAACATTCTCTGTCACCTCCACAGTGCCTCTTCTTCTGGCTTCCTCTCCTTGGTCCTCCAGTGCCCTGGCTTCTCCTCTTCAGGCTCCTTTGCTACCCTGCTCCCCCCATCCTCCCACCCCATCCCCCATGTTGTCTCCAGTAAACCTTTCTTATTACCATTTCCTTTTCCCCGGTGGTGTGTATGATTATACCATATGCGGAGGCCAGAGGATGCCTATAGAGATATCATCCACCTCTTTTGTGACAGGATCTCTCACTGGTCTCTGTCGCCAACCAGTGAGCCTCAAGAATCCCCCGTGTTGGTCTCCCCGGTGCTGGTTAAGGCGCCCATCTCCATGGCAGGCTTTTATGTGGGAACTGGGGACCATAACAATTCAGGTTCTCATGCTTTCAAAACCATCTCCCCTGACCATTTTAAATGACTTCCCACCCCCAGCATCCTGTCCATTTTGTTTCCATTTTCTCTCCTGGCTCACCATCCCCTGGTGTGCCATTTTTTATTATCTTGTTGTTATTGTGCATCTCCCAGGCCACCTAGAATGTTAGTTTCCCGAGAGTCAAGTCACTTGTCCGCTCTGTTCACCACTATTTTCCTAGCATCAAGAAAATGGTCCCGAGTGTTCAAAGGTGGTCAGTAAAAGCCGCCACACCCAGCCAAGGTGGAATAAAAGGTTAATTCCAGCATCTGCGGTTAGAGGAAATAGAATCAGAAGTTCAAAGCCAGCCTCTAACATATAACAAACTTAAAGTCAGTCAGGACTACGTGAGGCCCTGTCCCCCCAAAACAAAAGTAATAGGTTGGGTGTGGTGGTGCACACCATTGATTCCAGACATTTGGGAAGCAGAGGCAGCCAGATCTCTGTGAGTTTGAGGCCAGCCTGGTCTACACAGTGAGTTTCAGGATATCCAGGATTGTATAGAGATATACTATTTCAACGTAATTAATTAACTAATTCAAACAAAAATATAAATAAAAGATGTCAAATAAAGTGAAAAATAAGCCTTGGAATAATAAGGAAGATTGGAACCCTGGCCACTTGTGTCCAACAAAAAATGTGTGGAAAATTCTGGAAGTCTTTAAAAAAAAAAAAAAAGCAACCAAAAATCTCATACTCTATTCTAGTTAGAGAACATAGCCTCTGCCTTTCCAAAGGTCTCTCTGCCTGTTGCCTCTGGTATAAACTTCCCTCGGAGCTATGGCTGCGGTGGCACACACCACCTGTCTACTCCTGTCACTGGTGTGTGCTCTCCATGTGGCAATCAACTGCTCAGCCCTACAGAGGTGTGGGACACCAGAAACCCCAGGCTCCAGCCTACCGCTGTGGCCCAGGTCTGGAGAAAGAATGTCCCTCCTGTCATCTGAGTCTGGAGTCAGGGGCCTCAGATCCTATGAAGCACAGAGGCCTCCCCCACATTCGCCCTAAAGGGACTTGAGCATTAATTAGCCTTTCTATGGCAGCAATTAGAGCAGCCACCTAGAAGCAATGTGACAGGGTTCAGCCTCTACCAGCTATGACAGAAACCTCCATTCTGGAGTAGAGAGGAGTTTGTGCTCTCCTGTCAAAGCTGCAGCCACTGTTCGCCTAACCCAGTACGTTTGACTTTTTGGAACATTCCGGTCACTTTCTCCCTGACTGTATGCACTCTGGGAAATTTAGTTTCTCTTCTATATCTCTGTTTCTTCCATAAAGAATCATCCGACCTGGATTCATATTTTTAGGTGGATGGCCTCGAAGGGCAGGGAATGACTCACAAAGAGAGTTAAAGAAGTTGGCTGTAAAGGTTGCTGTTAAATTTGCTCAGCTCCAAGTGTTTGTAAGATTTTCTAAACACTTGGCAGTCTCTGCTGGACACTCCAGTGTTAGCCCAAAGAGCCTAACCCCTGAGCTAGAACCGTCCCGAATGTTCCTGGGGAAAAGTGCCCGGCCACTGACATCTCGGGAAGGGAATGGGTGCCCAGGCCTTGTCTGCCATCCTGGCCTGGCCCCCAGCCCCCATGCCTGCAGCAGCCCTTTCTACCCCATGCATTCTCTGCTCTGAAGTCCTTCCCTGCTGACAGGTAGCTCCACCCCACTGTGAGCCAGTCCCACACGGCCCCCATTTGGGTACAGCAGCAAACTTCCATGATTCAAGTTTCCCAAGCTAGAGAGAAACTTCTTGAAGGACATGAACAGAGAGAGAGAGAGAGAGAGAGAGAGAGAGAGAGAGAGAGAGAGAGAGAGAGAAGAGCAGTGGTCCATTGCTTCCCTGAAAGCAGTTAGCTGCCATTGCTTGGTTTTAGAATGCATGCCCCAAACCCTGACTCAGGGTCCCTGGCCTCCTCCCTTGAGTCACCGCTTCTCCATGTCCCTTCTCCCTCCGCGCCACCATCATGTGTCTCCAAGAATTCTTTTGCCCTGTCTTGCGATAGGTGGTTCCATGAAGGCCTCTCTCGACATCAGGCAGAAAACTTACTCATGGGCAAGGAAATTGGATTCTTCGTCATCAGGGCCAGTCAGAGTTCACCAGGAGACTTCTCCATCTCTGTCAGGTACTGGCTACTCCTAAACCCACCTTGATCCTTCTAATCCTGCTGAAGCTGGGAGATTATCCACTGATGAGAAACATGTGTCCTCAACAAATCCATACTTGGATTTCTGTTCAAAATGACCTGGGTCGTGGTCATTTAATTCCAGCACTCAAGAGGCAGAGCCAGGCTGATTTCTGTAAGTTCAAGGCCAGCCTGGTCTACATAGTGAGTTCCAGGACAGTCAAGGCTGCCTATTAAGAACAGTTGAAGAGAAAAAAGAACGGTGTGCGTTTATCTGCTTCTCCGTACTGCCCAGGTATTTTCAGAAAGCAAGTTGATCCGCGTTATGTGTGTGCTCTGAACAGCACCGGACACCCTGCAGACATCAAGGAGTGTCTGTGGAAGTAGGAGAGGAAGAAGGAAAGAGAACTCCCACTTGGCTATGGAAGTTTACATCTTAACCATTTCTGTTTCTGTCAATAGAGGGCTGAAGAAAGGCTGGAGAAGCAGAAATCCCAAGGTCGCTCTCCCCCAGCAAGGTCACAGCAAAGCAAAAACTGAAAAGAGCAGGGTAGAAATGAAGGAGGCCCCGGGTGAGGGGGATCAGAAAGAACTTTGACACTGTAACCCTTGTGTCTCACCTTCCAGGAAGTGACTCAGTCCAGACAGGGACGTGACACAGACCTGAACTGAGAAACCCTAGATCTGCATGCAGTGTGTGTGGTCAACGTGTCAAAGACTGCAAGTCAGACTTGGTGGCCATGTAATGCAAGAAATGCAGCTCTTAACAGAGGAGGCCAGAGCCTACCCAGGCCACACCCCCTGCCTGGTGAATTGACAGGCAGCACTACCATGCCTTAGTTGATAGGTTCTAAAGGTGTGAGGCTTTATTGCTTCCAGTGCAGAAATCTAATCTCTGGTGATAAACTGGCTGCTTTGTTATTTACAGAGAGAGAGAGAGAGAGAGAGAGAGAGAGAGAGAGAGAGAGAGAGACTTTTAAAGCATAGGCAGGAAGGACTAATAAACAGTGGGGCAGTTGTCTCTAGGCATGTGAACCTCAAGTGTGCCTGCAAATACCTTCGTCACCTTAATGTCACCAACCTTGACATCTTCTAAAACAAAAGAACACATATATGTAGAGTGTGTGTGTGTGTGTGTGTGTGTGTGTGTGTGGTGCTTGGGGCACATATGTGCACATGTGGAGGTCAGAAGATATGTTTAGGGACTTGAGGCTCTCCTTCTACCATAATGTGGATCCCAGAGACTGAACTCGGGGCATCAAGCTTGGTGGCAGGCACATTTACCCACTGTCTCAGTCACTCTTCTGTTGTGAAAAGACTCCATTACCGAGACGACTCTCACAAAGGAAAGCATGTAACTGGGGGCCGGCTTCCAGTTTCAGAGAGCGAGCCCACTATCATCACGGTGGGAAGCATGGCAGAGAGCAGGCAGACATGGTGCTGGAGAAGTAGTTGAGAGCTACATCCTGATCTGCAGGCCAAGACAGAGGGCTGGAAAGATGGCTCAGTGGTTAAGAGCACTGACTGCTCTTCCAGAGGTCCTGAGTTCAATTCCCAGCAACCACATGGTGGCTCACAACCATCTGTAATGAGATCCGATGCCCTCTTCTGGTATGTCTGAAGACAGCTACAGTGTACTCATATATAATAAATAATTCTAAAAAAATAAATAAACAAACAAACCCTATTTTAATTTTATATTTCGCTTGTTTGGTAAAATTTTGTGCGTATGAGTTTGGCATGTATGTCAGTATATCATGCGTATGAAGTGCCTATGGAAGCCAGAAAAGGGAGTTTGATCTCCAGAAACTGGAATCACAGGTGGTTGTCAGCCACCATATTGTTGCTGGGAATCCAACCCCAGTTCCCTGGAAGAGCAGCCTGTACTCTTAACCACTAAACCAACTCTCCAGCCCCAGTCAAGCCTGTGTTTAAGGGCCTCAGTCACAAACTGCACCGAGCGATTTGTTAGCCTGAAGTGTATCTTTTGGTGCCTTTGATTTTCAGAATCTTGACCTTGACATTTTCAGCTAGGAGTTATGGGTCATATTCTTGGACTGACATGAATTGTATACAATGTTTAGCCTAGACTTACTTCTCCCAGAGTTTTGCCTGGTACTGAGGCAAGGCAACTTCTTGTGATCATTAGAGTATTCTCCACACTATCTTTTGAAAACATGTACCAGACATCCCAAAGCAAAACCACTTTTATTTATTCGTCCAGATACCGTATGGCATGGACACGAAAGGTTAAGAGCCTGTGATGGTTCTCTTGCTTAGCCTTTGCTAAGTCACATCCCCCTCTTTACTCCTCAGTACCAGTAGGCCATCCTACATTATAGACACGGTGTCAAGCAGCAACGTGATGTCTCTTGGGATTGCTAAGAGGGACTGGTTGCATGATTATTATATACAAGAAATACTTCCTCCTGTATGAGTTGGGATGCTGTACCTTGAAGAAATGGCACTGTGAATATCCCAACTCCTAGGGAAGACTAGCAGTGATGGCCGTGTGTCAGTTTCTACCCCAAATCAGTTGGGTAGCTGTATATAAACTTTGACTTCTCTTGGCAATGAACAGAACCCAGATTAAAGAAGAGAATAAAGGCCAGAATCCCCATCCCCTCCAAGCACAAACCCCTAAACTATCCCTAGGAATCCCCTACTGACCTTCAGAGGAATCTCGACTCTCCAAAGCCCTTTACCTCTTGACCACTAGAACCAACCACTGACAGCACTGAGGCTCACACAGCTACAACACACCAACGCAAGTCTGTTTGGAAAACAAAACAAAACTTGATAGACAAGACTTAGCTGTGGAGAAAGACCAGAGCCGAGAGTAAAATCTAACCCCTTATTTTCATCAGACAGTTATTCCGATTTCTGCAGACCCGACTGGTAGCAAAAGGAACGGATGTAAAGGCAGTCAGCAAAATTACCCAGCACAGCTGGTTCAGACAGGGTGTTCTTCTTCAGGTTTGTTACCTATTGACCTTGACTAAGCCCTTGGGCCTCTCTCAGTCTCGGTATCCTCGCCTGTAAACCAGGAAAGGCCAAACTATCCTCAAGGTCTTTTCCAATTTCTGTACAGTGTGTTTCCTCCCAAAGTACAAACCCGTTATAGTCTTATTTATACAAAACATAAAGTAAACCCAGATCAAGACGATCTCATTGCATAGAGTGATTAATTCCTTAGGGGAAAGGGTAGCCTCTTACCCGCCGCTCAGCTCTAGACTTAAATGAGGTGGGTCGAGCCATTTCTAATAGCTGGGTCTTTTACAAAATCCTCTTCTGCAGAGGACAGGACTCTGCTATTGCCCTCTTTCAAATAAACATTATGAAAGGTCTCTGATTGCTTACTCCTTACTGGGAACGGATCTGGAGAGATGACTCAGTGGTTTAGAGCATAGAGTTCTGGCAAAAGATCCCAACCCCCACACCAGGGAGTTAACAACTGCCTATAACTCCAGCTCCAAGAGAAACAACTTCTGGCTTCCACAGGAACCTGCACACACATGGCAGTCACACAGACATATATGTAATTTAAAATAAGACAAAATTGTAAAGGCATTTGGAACATTTTCCTTTTCTTGACCTACCTTTTTCTACATATATTTATTTGTTCGTTTGTTTTGTGTGTGTGTGTGTGTGTGTGTGTGTGTGTGTGTGTGTGTGTGTGTGTGTCAGAGGACAACTTGGGGGAGGTGGTTCTTTCCTTCCACCTTGTGGGTTCTGTGGATCAAACTGGTTATTAGGGCTAACAAACACCTTTTACCTGCTAAGTCATTTCATGAGCCCCCCTTTCTTCTTTCAAATGTTGGTCTGGCACCCAAGACAGATTCTAGTTCGCCTGATCACCTTCTGTTGATGGACCCTCCCACTACTACTAGACCCTTCTGCTTCTAGAGCATGGTTCAGACTGCCTGTATATAGATTGCCTGCTGTAGAATGAGCAGCTCTTCTGTGGCGTGACGGGGCCACTGGCCTCTTAAATTCTCAGCAGCTAATTGCCTACATGAGACCTACCTGAGATGGTGGGCTCATGTTCCATCATGAAACGGGGAGAAGATCATAAGGCTATAAAGGCAGTTAATAGAGGCTGAGGGAAAGAAACATTCTCTTCCGTGGTATGTTGTTTGTGGTACCATAAGTATCTCTAAACTCTTTGGTTGACAAAGACAGACTAGAGTGGAATCATTACTTCATTCTGTCATTGGTGCCCTGTCTAGGTGAAACAGATGCTTATGTCATTCCCTGACCCCAAAAAAATGTTCACAAGATGCCTGTCCAAACAGAACTTCCCCAACCCTGGGTGCAAACAGAACCCTCAGCAGGGGTATTGTTTCCATGCAACATACAACTTGAGTTTGCTTGATCTCCAGGCATGAGGACGATGTTCAGCACTTCAAAGTCATGCGAGACACCAAGGGCAATTACTTCCTGTGGACTGAGAAGTTCCCATCCCTAAATAAGCTGGTGGACTACTACCGGACAACTTCCATCTCCAAACAGAAGCAGATCTTCCTTCGGGATGGAACCCAAGATCAGCAGGTACGCCTTAGGTTCAGATAGACTCCAGGCCAGAGATTTTAGGTAGCCTGAATTCCTGTCTAAGACACACACACGCGCGCGCGCACACACACACACACACACACACACACACACACACACACACACACGAGAAAAAGGAAAAGAAAAGAAAAGTATTCTGATCCAGCCGAGAGCTGATCCCAGCAGTCAGATCTCAGGTTTAATCCGAGCTGAACACTTCCTAACACCTCCTAGCTGTGTGGCTTTAGAAGGCCCTCAGATCCTGTTTCCTCATCCTTTAAGACAGCATAAACACAGGGTTCAGGAGGTTATGAGCATAAGAATCTGATGTCTCCCAATCTCTCCCATTACTCCTAACCACACGTTACAAAAGACTGTAGATGTTGGCTCACATTGCGGATGCTGTCGTCTAGTTCTTTGTGGGTCTTACACGAGTGTTCTCAGCCCAGGTCTGGGGTTGCTCAAGGGTCAGGACAGCAGTAGTACTACAGAGTAGCCTAGGGGCCAGGTGTAAAGCACCAGGCAGTTTCCTGGTGGCCTCGAGGAGAACAGGGACTGCATAGGTTTAATCCTGACTTCATTCCTAACTACCTGTGTCACCTGATCAAGTTCAGAACACTTTCTGAGGCCTGCAGAGGTGACTTGCTGCTCTTCTAGAGGACCCGAGTTTAATTCCCAGCCTCACGTCACACGGCTCGCAACCACCAGGAGTTCTAGGTCCAGTGGATCTGATGCCCCATTCAGGTCTCCTTGGGCATCTTCACACATATAGTACACATATACACAGACATGTACCACAAATAAAATAACTTTCTGAAGCTGGGTACGATGGTACATGACCATAGCCAGCACTTAGGAGGTGGAAGCAGGAGGGTTGCAAGTTCAAGACCAGCCTGGGCTACATAGTGAGCTATGGCAAGCTAGACACTGCCAATAAACAAACAAACAGCATACGAACAAACAAAAAGACACTTTCTGAGCATATGTTTCTCAGCATGGAAAGCACAATAGTGTCTCTCTCGCTGGGCCCTTGTAAAGACTGAGGATGCTGTAACCACAGGCTCTGCCGCAGAATCTGGTCCACAGCAGGCAGGGACCAAAGAAGTTACCAGGTCGCACAAGGGCGCCCACACACATGCGTGCAGGTGTGCGCACAGACAAACTGTTTTTCAAAGAAAGGAACACAGGCACAATCAAGGAAGGAGCCTTGAGTGGCCGATCTGGAATCCCGGGGACAGGCGGTTTGAAAAGGACACGCGTGCTTTTGGGGAAGTAAGCCCGCCCTTCCAAGTCACCAGCTGTTCTCAAGGCTGGGGTGTTGGAGTCCTTAGAGAAGAGGGCGTTCCCAACCGGAGCACACAGAAGTTCAGGAAAGAAAATAAAGGTCAGTGGAGATCTCCTGGTTTACTCTAACCAGGAAACAGACAGAAGTATTAACTCAGTAGGATGCGGTGCTCAGAGATAAGAAAGGCAGTATAAAGTTTTGTTAAACTGGCTTAAACGAGCTAATATTTGCACAGCGCTAGTATTTACGGAGCCCAAGGCTCTGTGCAGTTGTTTGTTAAATAAAAAATGACAATAAAGTATTTCTGCTCTGTGAGCTGTCAAGTGTGAAACAGAGAGACCTGGTTCCTTCCTGGCACATGGGGCACCAGCCTTGGTTTCCATGGTTCTGCCAGAAAGTTGCTGTCTGGGGTGGCTGTCACCAGGCTGTAAATGACAGCTCCAGGCGATGCAAAGTCAAGAGCAGAGATATCTGGAGGGTAGGATGTCCGGCAGTTTGGCAACAGGTGACCACATGCGGATTATTGGTCACCTGATCTTGGTTGGCCTTTGCTTTCTCTTCTGAACCCCTGTGTGCTCATGTCCTCTCATGATTGTAATATGCCAGTCCTGAAAACAGCTATGGCCTGGGAGAGAGCACGTGTGTCCTTTTCAAACCACCTATCCGTCTGTCAAATAGAATAGTTAAGCTTGACTACAGAGAGAAAAACAAACCCAGACCAAATGGATTGGGCAGAGACCACATGGAAACCGTTAGATTGTCAACCAGAGGCCTGAACTTCCTCAAGTAGGGAAGACTTGAGAATTCGGAGGCCACTTTTAATAAAGAGGACGTCTAAACCTTTGATTTTCTTTAGGATCTACCACCACCACACAGTGAGTGCCAGAAGAGAGACAGGAATGGGAGAGCTAGGGAAAGGATGAGTCTGGATCTCCTGTTTTCTCTCCCAGGGTCACCGGGGCAACAGCCTGGACAGGAGAACCCAGGGAGGCCCTCCCAGGGAGGTTCCAAGTGGGACCGCAGGAGAAGAAATCCGACCCTTGATGAACCGGAAGCTGTCAGACCACCTTCCTCTGGGTACCCAGCAGTTCCACCCGCACCAGCAACTGCCCCCCCAGTTCCCACCAGGGCCCCAGCCCCCTCCACAGCAGCGCTATCTGCAGCATTTTCACCAGGTATTTGAAGAGAAGGAAGGGACAAGGGCAAAGAGCGAAGGCTGGATAGTGAGCTCCAAGTTCATGAAGAGACGCTGTGTCAAAACACGGAGACGGAAAGATATTGACTCCCGGGGCCCATCCCCCAACACACACACACACTCTCTCTCTCTCTCTCTCTCTCTCTCTCTCTCTCTCTCTCTCTCTCTCTCTCTCCCCCCCCCCAAGACTAATTCTCCTGTCAGCAGCATTTCAATTCCTGCCCCTTAACCTGTAAGAAGAAAAACGGATTAACACCTGCACAGCCTTGATTGTTTATCTACCTCTGCCTGTTCCAGAAGGGAATTGCAAGAGGCTTACAGAGATGGACAATACAACATGATAACATTGGTCTACATTCTTCCACTGGGCACGCAGTCCTTTGTAAGCTGCCTCTATCTACTTTCCCAGGCCCATATCCTGCTACCAACCCCTGCTACCGAGCAAACACGCAATCCAGCAAACAGCACCACACTTTGTCATTGGCATGGTTCAGTGCATTTTCTCTCTCTCTGTCTGATGAGTCTTTCCTGGCCCAGGCATCACCTCTTCCCAGATGCCTTCCATGATCTACCCAGGCACACCTCTTCCTGGATGCCTTCCATGATCTAACTGGGCACCCCTGGACACTTTTGTTCCTGTTCACCTAGCACATCACTGTATATGGTTCTTCCTCTAAACCAGTAAACGTTCCTGATTTTTTTTATTTGTAAATAGGAAAAGAACCATACAAGCTAGGTACGGCAATGCATGCCTACAATCACCACATTTAGGAGACTGAGGCAGGAGGATTAAAAGCCCAACTCTAGCCTGGGCTACATAGTGAGTCCAAGGTCAGCCTGAGCTACAAAGCAAGACCCTGTCTTAAGATTAAAAGAAAAAAACTAGGGCTGGAGAGATGACTTAATGGATAAAGTGTTTGCTAGGCAAACCAGAGGGCCTGAGATCAGATTCGCAGCACCCACAAAAAAGCTAGCATCGGGGTGCATCCTTAACCTCACTGCTGAGGCAGATCCCAGGAACTCACTGGCCAACCAGTCTAGCTGAATCAGTGAGTTTCAGGTTCAGAAAAGACCCTTCAAGTAGACAGAGAGTGACAGAGGATACCCCCCATGTCACCCTCAGGCCTCTACACTCACACATATACATAGACTAATGATGATGATGGTGATGATGATGATGGTGATGGTGGTGGTGGTGGTGGTGGTGGTGGTGGTGGTGGTGGTGGTGGTGGTGGTGGTAGTGATAATGATGATGGTGATGATGGATGGATGGATTGCAATCCTGAGGCCTAGGTAAACACGACTCCCCAAATTACTGCTATTTCATTGAATAAATGGAGGCCATCATCTTTGCCTTCAGAGTCCAAGATCCCTTCAGATTCCCCCTTGTGCCCTTTCCAAGATGAAGGATGATGATCACAAGTCTTCTTGGGTGTTAATTCTGTAGACAGCACCCCAAGCAAGGCACAGGGTAGGGTAGTCTGTGACAGCCACCCCTACCGATCTTGCACCGGCCCTCCCTTACCTGTCTCTAGGACCGTCGTGGAGGCAGCCTGGACATAAACGATGGACACCTCGGCATTGGCAGTGAGATGAATGCCACCCTGATGCACCGGAGACATACAGACCCCGTACAACTCCAGGCGGCAGGGGTGAGTGAGTAGAGAGTGGGAGGAGGTGTCTCCAGAGAGGGTTTATTTAACCTGGCTCACCCAGGACGCTGTTTTCAAACTTTCTGTTGAGGTTTCACCCTGTTCTCCCTCCTTTGGCAGTGGGGGATGGGTCAGCTTTATCCCTGTGATCCGGTACACATGGTCTCAGGACCTCCTCAGTGATAGGGTGCTTACTTAACATATCTGAAGCCCCAGCTTCCACCCCCCTACCACAATAGCAGAACAAGACCATATCAAGAGCAAAGGTAGTAAATCCCAGGAACTTAGTGCCCAGGGCTGCGCATGCCAGGTCTGCTTTAGATCTCGGTGTGGTCAGCCTTTCAGAAGGGCTTAGAGGACTCAGGATAGATCTAGAAGCTCACAGTTCCTCTGTGTAACAGTTGTACCAAAGACCAGCCTAGTGAGCTCATCAGAATGTTTCCTGTTTCCCTTACAGCGAGTGCGCTGGGCCAGGGCACTCTATGACTTTGAGGCCCTGGAGGAAGATGAGCTGGGGCTCAGAAGTGGAGAGGTGGTCGAAGTCCTGGACAGCTCCAACCCGTCTTGGTGGACCGGCCGCCTGCACAACAAACTGGGTCTCTTCCCTGCCAACTATGTGGCCCCCATGATGCGATGAGTCATGCTGGGAGGCTTAGGGGCTTTTCGTCTGAAGCCTCCTGCAAGATGGAGGCAAGGGGGAAAAGCTGAACTCAATAACTACACATACATGCATACATGTGCATGTGTGCACCTGTGTACACACAACATGTATATGTACGCCTATGTCTACACACAACAGTTTATAATAGTAATTTATTGGCAGGCAGGGTTGGCTCGTTGACCGGCGTGAGAAGGAACTCAGGTGGAGAGGGGGGCATTTTGCCTGACTCTTCTCTGTGTGAGAGGGCAGCGGGGAGCTGGGAGCAGGGGAGGGAATCGTCTTTTCCCAGCCCTTGAACTTTCACCGGCTTCTTTCCTGGCTTGGGAATTGTCTAAGAGAGCAAGCAGCTAAGCAGAGATTACACCCCAGGGATGAACGTACAGCATGGGGCTGGGCTGGGCAGGGCATGTTAGGTAGTTCACCTGGCCCTGTCCACTTACAGGGCAGTTCTCCTCTTCTGCCCAGAGCAGGGGCTGTGCCCTGAGAATTAAAGTGTAGCAGATGCAGGGCTCTAGGCACCAAGCAAGTCTGAGCAGGGAGGCGGCAAGGGTGTGGTTGGGAGGCTCCGCTTGGTGTGGGAGAGCCCTACAAGCTCAGGCCTAGTCGATGACTGGCTGGGACTTTTACTTTCCATCAGAGACTGTCCCTTGGGTAATCCTCTTCCTCCATGGCTGACAAGAGAGTTAGAACACAGGAACACTGCAGAACCTAGTGCTAGGGAACACACAGGGGTTCTCCACAGGCCCCTGTGGCTTACTTGAATGCAGTTTCTGTTTCCCCAAGCTGCAAAGAAAACTGCAGCCTAAATTCTTCGAAGTGCTTGGAGAAGGCTTGGCTGAGAATGTGGGATGTGTCAGCAGCCTCACTCTGTGGTAACAACAGTGTCTCTGTGGAGCTCAATTGGGTTTTGCTCCTGGTTTTCGGTGGTTGTGCCAGTGGACGAGAGGGAAGCCAAGAGCACTGACTGCAGATCGATAGCTAGACTGACAGACTGACTCTAACCCTCACTGGAGCTTCATGGAAACGAGTTTCCTCTTCTGTTTGAGTGCTAGGCCTCCCCTAGCCTCCCTCCACCTAGGAAAAGGAACCCCACTGCCGTTGTCCCTCTGTCACCTTAAACTAGAATTGTGTGTCCTGGCGCCCAACCTCGGAAATAAAGCACAGAGAAGGACATGAGAAGAAGCTCGGTGCTTTTGTGGAGCCTAGAAGATGTCAGAGCAGAAGGCATTTACAAGGGTGTCGGTGTAGTCACATTCGGATGTGTGTATGTTCTCCGATAGGAGAGGAAGAGCTGGGGCGAAAGCGATGGGGGGAGCGTATGTGACAGAGGGGGCCTGTCTCCATGTCCTCCCCTGCTTTAGGGAGGGACTGGAGGGCATCTGTTACTGAGGGAGACAAAAGAACAGTCTGTGACTCACGAGTCACTGCAGTGTAGCATACACTCCGTCCCTTGTGACTCTGATTCAACAATCCTCTGATCCCTGGGCTCCCTTTAGAGAAAGAGAGGGACCAGGAGGGGAGAGAACATAGCCTGGAGGTTCAGGGAAGCAGCGCAGGAGTGAGGAGCAGCTGCAGCCCCGGGATGGGAAAGCAGGGAATGTTGTCAGAAGATGGGTGACAGGGAGGGGGGCGGCATCAAGTGGGGCAGTGAGAGCAGGCATGGGCAGCTGGTACAGAAAGAAGCCTCCCCATCCCACCCCCTACCCCCAGTGTAGGTGAGGAAAGAGTGCATCGCAGGGAGGCAAAGAGCAGAGGAGGCGCCAAGAGGAAAAATGAGACCGGAAGCTGAGGCAAAGTGGGCCTGATCAGCAAGCTTGGTAGTAGGTGATGTGATACATTACAGTAAATAAACGCCAAAAGTGGTGTTTGGCTTTACAGTATTTGCAAACCATATGCTTTAAACAGCCCACAAACTTCATCCATTTGGCTGATTCTGTGGGAGGAGCAGCCCAGGCTGAGGCAGAGATGACTAGCTTGGTTCTGGTCTAGTTACTATGCCTGAAACACTCGTATGAGAATACAGTAATAAAGTTTTGCCAGTCTGGATCTGGTGTCCATGGGGCACAGCCCTAGGAGAAGGGGGTACTTCCTACTTTGGGGCAGCAGGGGTGATAGGCTTGAAACAGAGTTTCTAAAACCCCTGGAACGGGCTCCTGCTAGAAGCTCTCCTGGTGGGAGAAGGTAGGAGAAATGTTTACTGAGGTATTATCTTCAGCAGGGCTCAATTCAGAAGGAAACAGGAGTCACCCAAACCACTGAGGGAGACCAAGGACTCATAAGGAACTGAGTCAAGAAGACCAAACTGTCTACCTGGGGCTCAAATCTCCTTGGCTTCTGCTACTGCCACTGTGTATGTGGGGGGCATGAGGCATCATACCCCCAACTCTTATCTCTTATCTACTTTCTACATGCCAGCCTCTCAGAGGCAAGGGAGTGTGTCCACCCAGTGCTTCTCTCTGGCTGCACAGCCAACTGCCAGCACATAATCTCTGATTATGGCCGCCACACCTTAGGTGCGACCTCATGACATCTGAGCAGAGAGCTTCCAGAGAAGAGCCAGTTCCTGTTGGACCAGTTAGGGTTTCCTCCCCACTTGCTGGAAATTACTTCATTTGGAATATCCAGCAGCTACCGTGGCCCACTCACCACTAGATGGTCTCGGGCTGATCTAAGGAAATACTTCTCAAAATCTCAAGTGCCTGAGTGTTGTCTGGGGACCGTGTTAAGATGCGGGTTCTGACTCAGCCTTACAAGCTAACAAGCTCCCAGGTGCTTTGATCAGCAAGGGCTTCGGCCTCACAGACCTAATTGGATTCTTTTTCTGGGGATATTCAGCCACTGCTCTTTGTTGCTAGCGAATAAGTCACTTTGGCTTTGGGACAGGCACAACTCATTACTGTCTTTATGACATCATTTCTGTTTGGTGGCCGGTGACTTCTTTTTGCATCTTCATCAGGAATCAGAAATTTTCCAAGTGACAGGCATTTGGCTGGAGACTCCAACAGGAATTCCCGACTAGAAATCACTTTAACAGGAGCAGAAGCTGTAGTAGGTGCAGAAGCCTTCTCCGGAAATCCTGAAGGAGAAAAATCAATGCCCATCACTTTGGACTCTGGGCAAGGCAGGGGGGCATCACTAGATCTCAGCTCACAACCCACACAGGGGACCGATTGGCCTGGTCAAAATAATTGCATAGCACAATTATTTTGTCTAGTTTCGACGTGACTATCTGTAAGACGAGAGTGTGAAGAAGATCTAACACTGCAATTCTTTAAAACAAATTTATTTTTGTTATTGTTTTTCAAGTCCTTCCACTTCATCTCCCAGCCACGGCACCCTTCCGTCTCCCATAGCAACTGCACTGTCCTCTGTGCTTGCTGCCCTGCATTCCTTCCTGTGCCTGATACACTCTCCACTCAGACATCAAGGCAATCTTTGGTCAGACAAACCCAATCACACCACTTTTTTCTTCACAGGCACTTAGCCTTGAACCTAAAATCCCAACTCAGTCCTACAAGGTCTGGCCCCTTCAGGATCTTCTCTCCAACCTTCTCTTGCTTTCATACCCTTTCTCCACTGTCCTTCCTCCAGATGGCTAAGAACCTTCGGGGGAGAGGGTTCATAATTGTGGGTCCCTCCCAGGGTGCACATCCTGTGCTTTCCATCTGACTGCTGTTCAGACTTGGGTTTACACGTCACTTCCTCTCATAACCACAATGTGAAATAAAATATCTCTTTAGATTACCTCTCGAGTCCCATGCTTTTCTTGAACACCATATGCACTAGATTGAGTGGTGGGACCTCTCATTCAATTGAGGCTGTATGCTTCTTGGGGTGGGGATTGTTGTGTTTTGTAGATGCTGTATGTTTATAGCACATGGGGAAGGTATCAGTACATATGTGTGTAATGAATGATGTTGTGTTCTTCCAAGGTGAAAACCTTCATCTTGGAGGGAAACTCAGGCATAAAATGAGAAAAGGGGGGTGAGACAAGACGTTCTAAAGGGAGGTGAAACACTTTATCTTACAAGGAAAAGAAGTTAAAACAGGAAGTAAAAACTCAAAATACCTTCAGGAAGTCCCTGAAACTGACTAGATTAACTAGGCCACTCTCTCCACAGTAGTATATAAGCAGAAAAGACAGCTATAATGCTTAGAAGAATCTGAAACAAAGCAACCTAGATTAAGCAAAGACCAGCCAAAAGCCCGGAAAAAAAAAAAAGAGAGAGAGACCAGCTAAACTGCCTGGAAGAGACTCAGACCAATCGAGCCACCAGAAAGGACACTCTCCAACCTGTTGAGCTACCTGAAGGTTGTGCAGTGAACTCTGTTTCCGGTTTTCAGGAGCTATCACCCATGTTGGGGTGGGGTTGGCTCCTGTAAGTTATCCCTACCCTTGCCCCTGTAAGTAACCTCAGTAAACTCATTGCTTTAACACACTGGATGTTGGTGGTATCTATACTTTGGCCTATCACTGGTTCCCTGTCTGGTTGAGTAGACATTTGTTCATGTCTTCCCGGAATAGTCAGACAACAATGAACAAGTAGTAGGTGCCCAATCTTGTCTATTCATTCACCCCAAGTGCCTGAAGCTTGCCAGACCTACAGGTGCAAACAAAGGGGTTTTCCATGTGACGTTCATGTGGTTGAAGCTTTTACAACTTCCCTCAGATTCTCCTCTGGGTACTTCTAGAGTTCCTGGGTACTTACAGAGTCCTGTTCCGTCTGCTCCTGTTCATCGTGCCATGCATCCTCCACTGACTATGTTTTGGATCACCCCGATCACATGTGCCTGATGGTGAAATGGTGTGATCCTTTAGGCTATGGAATCAGCCCTGGGGATCCATGTGGGCTGAAGAATGGCCCATGCCCAGTTCTAAAAGTATACCACAGCTGGGCTGGGTCCCTCACAGTCTCCCATGAGCTGGTTGTGCTTCTCACCTGAGCCTATTAGACGGAACAGGAATGCCAACCTTCCCCTCTCTCCATCTTGTGCGCTCTCCCTCCTTGGTGCACATTGCTTCTTCGGGTGGAGAGAACTGCCCCATGCTGCTTCATCTGTGCACATAGGGGCCAGTGCATAGCACAGTTTTATGTTGGAGCTTGGCCACAGTTAGGTCATTAAATCAGCAAGTGTTTATGTAGCATCTCTTGGGGTCTGATGAGATCAGCCCCAGAGTTCCTCGATCTCTTCTCCCTACTCTGTCCAATCCACGGCTCCCCCACAGCTGCCTCATTTTTCACTTTATTCCCAGTAGCTACACTGGTCTCTGCTCTGGCTCCCTTGCTTCCTATCCGACCTAGACCCCCACTGATCTAGCCTCCAATGGCTGCCAGACAGAGCTTATGAACATGTAAAGCAGATGACATTAGGCTCTTGTGCAGATCCTTCAGGGGCTCCTGTAGCTCTCAGTCTCAAGTCCTTAGCATTCCACCCAAGGCATTTGTCATCGGCCTGCTGCATATTTGTTCAGTCACGTCCCCAGCTCTCCTCTCCTGAGCCTTCTCAATCAGCCCCACTGAGGTCCCAGGATGAGTCATCCTATCTCCAGCCTCTGACTTTCCCACCTCCTGTCCCTTTTGGTTGGACTGTCTTTTTCCCACTTTGTCGTTCACTGTTTTTGTTCTTTAGAATGATGATAAATTAGTCCTGCAACTGTTCTGTTCAGTGTGGTGGCCACACACTATGTGTCGCTATTAGATACTTGGCTGTTGTACTGTTTTGAAGATTTATGCATGTATGTATGTAAATAAGTGCTCTATTTGCATGTGTGCTTGCATGACAAAAGAGGGCATCAGATCCCATTACAGATGGCTGTGAGCCACCGTGTGGTTGCTGGGAATTGAACTCAGGACCTCTGGAAGAGCAGCCAGTGCTCTTAACCACTGAGCCATCTCTCCAGCCCCTGGTTATTATGTTTTAAAATTTTTATTTAATTGGTTTGTCTGAAAGGGCCTTGAGTTGGATATGTAGCAGGGGATGACCTTGAAATTCTGGTCCTCCATTTCTCAAGTGCTGGGACTATACCCATGTGCCACCACACCCAGCTCACAACTGATACTTTAAACCAAGTGAATGCAATAGACTTTCGTGGTGAGTGGCTACCTTACTAGGACGGACGAATGGGTCCACCCTGCTCTGCTTCTGTCCCAGTACCCAAAACACTAAGCTATAGTGGATGATTTGTTGACTTGCCTCCACACCTAGATTGGATAGTTCAAGGCAAACAGATCACAGATCAGCGTGTGGCTGATACATGAACGCAGGCTCTGCTGGTAGGGCAAGCAGCTCTGAGAGAAAAACACTGATTAGTGTTCGCTCCCAATTCTGTGATATAGAATCTGCGGGTCAGAAGAACGGGAAGAGAAGCACAGCCTTCAAGAAAATCTTTGCCAAAGACAATGTAGGGAGGGAGAAACCAGAAAAGGCAATAACATATCTACAGTTTTGTATAAAGGATCTTATTTAAATTTTAATATTATATTTATATATACTATGAAGGCTAAAGGGAAAACTGTGTGTCAGGAGGCAAGAGAGCAGCAGGAGGGGCAGAGAGGGAAAGGGGAGGAGCGTGGAAAAAGGAATAAGAACTCAGTGTAAAGATATGTATGAATGAAGATGTCACAACAAAGCCAAAACAGCAAAACCTTTTCGAGTGATAAAATAAAAGTAAAAGGGTCAGTTTGCTAAGGGTCGCAGGGGGTGGAGGAATGATTGGACCAAACACGAGTACCCTCTAGGACAGGTCAACTACTCTGTGTGGTATACAGAGTAGGTACATATCTGTTTTGTGAAACCATGGAAACGACAGCAGCAAGTGTGACCCCTGACATTAGCTGTGGACTTCGGGTGACAATGCTTCAGTACAAATCCATCAATTACAGAAAACACACCACTCTGTCACTGGCTGTTGAAACTAGGGGAGGCCATGCATGCCCTCTGGGGAGCTCTGTATCTCCTGTTATGCTGTGAGCCTAAAATCGCTGAAAAGAAAATTCTACAGATAGATAGATAGATAGATAGATAGATAGATAGATAGATAGATAGATAGATAGATAGATAGATATCTGTCACCGTGGAGGACTTCACTGAGCTTGCAGTGGGGAAGAGACGTGTGTTTGGTTGGTTCTGGGGAACAAATGGAAACCCACTGCAGGATGACCTCATTCCTGTTCCAGTAGAGCATCCTAGGCGTGGGAAGGTGTGGAAGGGATGTCAGATGTGCAAGAGGCTGGGCATGCAGCTGCAGGTAGACCATGGATCTAGCCTGGAGATAAAAGACTGGGGAGTCGGTCCTATCTTAGATGTATTCAGAAAGACACATGATCAGTGATTTTTACCTGGGGATGTTTGCTTGTTTGTTTGTTTCAAGACCTGTCCCAGGCATCTACCGAGAGCCCCACTCAGTCTCAACCTGAGATGGCGATCATGGAGCCTGGACCGGAAGCACTTTAAACACAGGTTGCCATATCTACCTGAATGAGGAGTCTAAGAGTGGGCAATGCCTAGCTTGCTTGCTTCACGGGTACAACGGTGCCATCCCCTGATCCCTTGAGCATCAGCGCCATCTCCTCTCAGTGGCTGTTGCAATTCCCAGTATGGCAGGCAGACATGGCAATGTCTGGTGAAGAAGAGCTCCTCCCCACCCCACCCCCAAGTTTAATTAGTGGAATAAACCTACCCAGAAGTTCTCAGCAGCCATCTTCCCAGATGCCACGGGCAACACCGGATGCCACTCCTCAACCCGACACGTCCAAGAGAGTGAGCCAACCATCACTGGCTTAGCCTTTAGAGAGAGATCCTATAGAAGGCAGAACCCGGGAGCCCACGGGGAGGAGATGCAGGTGGGTGGTGTGGAGGATGACTACTGAGATCAGGTACACAGGAAATATTAGAGGAAGAACCAGCTTGTTTATGACCAGCAGGCCATCCCATAAACATTTTCTTGGCACAATAAAGGGTTAAGAAGGAGGCTGAGTGATTAGCCCTCAGCTTCCCTGAAAATGAAGCGTCAACACAGATGTCTATAGCCGTCCACCAGCCTTTCTCGATGGACTCCTTCATCCGCACTAATTCAACAGAATCAGCGCTGCACTCGGGGAGGGGGATTTGTGTCTGCTCCGTGGACAAGGTCCGGGCTAGCCTGGACTATGCCGTCGCATTCTGCTGACCCCGGTGTGAAATCCCTTTACCTAGGTGCTTCCAGTTAGCCCTCTGTGCAGGTCATCTGTGGCCATCCCATTTCTCTACTTCTGAATTCCCCAGGGGAGGCAGCAAGTGGCGTCTCATTCCCCAGCTCTGACCTGGTTATGGGGAGTTGCTAGGAAACTGCTTCCCACGCTGGAGGAGGCTTAGTTACCATGGCAAGTCCAGATGGGTTGGGGGGGTGCAGAGAAAAAGGAGGGGGTATGCACAGCAGCCTTGGCTGTCCTCACTCTCTCCAGAGCTACTGGAGTTTAAAGAAGTGCTTTAATTTGTCTGAACCTCAATTTCTTCATCCGTAAACAGAAGGCGTGGCTGGTTCTCTTCTTGCTCTAAACCCTTAGTGTGTGTAAACAGTATATATGTTCTGTGAAGAACTGGTCCACAGGCCCCTCTTAGGCAAGGTACAACCCAGGATGGGTGCAGACAAGGAATGAAGTAAGTGTCTCTTTTAAAAAAGCAATAGAAGGATTAGCGAGTATGCGTTTCCATTAAGAACTTGTGGCAATTTGGCCTTCTATTGGTAAACTTAACTTCTTGAACTTTTGTTTGTTTTGAGACAGGATCTCATCATGTTGTCCTGATTGGCTTGGAACTCTTCATGTAGACCAGGCTGCCCTCAAACTCAAAGAAACTCACACCTCTACCTCTCCTGTTTTGGAATTAAAAGAATGAGCCACCAAGCTCTGAGATCTTGGGGCTCCCCAGCTCCATGTCTGAGCCTGGAGTTTGGCTCTTTTTCCTTCCTCTTTCTCCACGTCCTTTTCTCTTTCTCCGCTTACTGGGTATGAAACCTAGGGCCTCGTGCACACGGGGTAAGTGCTCTACCTTTGCACCACATCCTCTGACACTCTAGTCTATTCTTTTGTTTGTTTTGCTTTGTTGTTTGTTGTTGTGTGTAGCCCTGGCTATCCTGGAAATCATTTTGTGGAGCAGGCTGGCCTCGAACTCACAGAGATCCACCTGCCTCTGCCTCCAGTGTGTTGGAATTGAGGGCGTGAGCCACTACTACCCCAGCTGCTTCATTGATTCTTATGCTCACCCCAGGACACCTTCCTCAGTTTCGCACCAGTGTATCAGGGTGCCTCTCTTGTCAGATATCCCATGGCACCTCCAATCTCACATAGTCTAGAGGGTCCCTTTCCTGGTTTCCCACATCCAAAATGAATATTTCCTTTTCATTATCTTCCTCTTCTCACAGTCACTGGACAAAAAGAAAAAAAAGGCTTCCTCTGTCTTATTCCCTCAAGTCCTATCCATCCCTGATTCCACCACCCTCCCTTCCTCACCACTGCCATTCTGCATTGTTTCAAGAGCTTCTCCACCAGTGTCTTGTTCCGGCCCCCACCTCTGTGGCTCATTCTGCTGGATAATGTTCCCCATTATCCTTACTCTTGGCTCCTACTGTGAAAACACATTTCTTAGTTACCTGCATAGGCTCCCCAGGTCCTCTGTTCTCACCTGGTTGCCACTTTCTCCCAAGTGTCTTTCCTGAACTGCTTTGTCCCTTCCTGCATACATACACTGTGTTAGTGCTCAGACTCAGGCCTGAAGGTCTGTGTCCCCAAGATGTAAGGTCCCTGATAGCCTCGGGTCCGGGATGTAGTTCAGCACTGGAGTGCATGCCCACCTCGGTGAAAAGACGGAAGGCAGGCAACTCAGCTGAACGTGTGTCTTTCCAGCATTCAGGTAGACAACGTCATGACTGTGTATCTGTGTATGGATGGGGGCGGGGGGGGGGAGGTCGCACATGCACATGTGCACTTATCAAGGCTGTTTTGTCAGAAATATGACACGGTGCACATTTTCAATCATTTTTGATAGAAAACAAGAGTGCTGAGCAGATGGCTCACATCTGTAATCTCAGTGCTTGGGAGAAAGAGGAAGAAGGGTGGCCGTGAGTTTAAGCCCAGACAGATAAAATGAAACACAAAACAAAGGAAAAGAAAGGCAGCAAGCATTTCAAAGGCACAGACCAAATGAGGCCCTTCCTCCAACTGATAGAGGAGGAGCAGGATCAGAAAAGGACAGAGTGTGCCCTTTCTATGAATCCCCTGCCTTTGCCCCTCTCCCAGTCCAGCTCCGGTCATCTGTCAGAGTCAGCCCACCATGAACTCTTGAATGCAGGACCCTAACTGAGGTCTCACTAAAAGGAGATAAGCTATAAACCTGAGCTTCACCCCCCTCCCCCCGGACTTCTGTGCTTCTTACCTGGGTACTGCTCCTGGCTGGGTATGGGGGTGGGGTGGGGTGGTTACCTTATGGTGAACATGTGAATTGTCATAGAAAGTTCTTTCAGGGGGCACTGGCTGTTACAGAACTCAAAAGAAGAGCTACCAGAGGCCTGGACATTTGGAAGGCTTTTCCAGAAGGTGAACCTCAAGCTAGTTTAGTTGGTTGGTTGGTTGGTTGGTTGGTTGGTTGGTTGGTTGGTTGGTTGGTTAGTTGTTTTGAGACAGGGTTTCTCTGTGAAGCCCTGGCTGTCCTTGGAACTCAATTTCTAAACCGAGCTGGCCTCGAACTCAGAGATCTGCCTGCCTCTACTTCCCAAGTGATGGGATTAAAGGTGTGAGCCACCACCATTTCCCAGCACCCACCCAAACCCCAGCCCCACCTCAAGATAGTTCTTAAAGGCCTTGGAGACTTGGAAGATAAGTGTGGGGCATTCTAGAGGGAGCTGAAGGTGAGGACACAGGAACATTCAGCCAGGAAACAGACTGAATCCTGAGAGGACATCAACAGATGAATGTGTAAATCAATGCAGTTGTACTCTACACCGTCTAGTGCAGTTCACGACGTGTGTGTGTGTGTGTGTGTGTGTGTGTGTGTGTGTAAGTAAATTTGTTTGTAAGCACATGTGTCTGAATAGGTAAATTGTGGATCTCAGGGATGGGGAATGACAGAGAGGAGAGATGATGCAGAAAACTGATTTTTACGGAAGTTCCTGCATTGAATTGCAAGCTGTTTGAATTCTGTTGGTGGTTGAGAGCTAGAAATGGACTGGCAGGGTAGAAATGGTTCTTGGTGGTGCTAGAGAGATGGCTCAGCAGTTAAGAGCACTTGCTGCTCTTTCAGAAGAACTGAGTTCAGTCTCCAGCACCCATGTCCAGTGGCTCACAACTGCCTGTAACTCTAGCTTTGGGGAATTTGATGCTCTCCTCTGGCCTACTCAGGTGCCTGTACACACACACACGCACACACACACAGAGAGAGAGAGAGACAGAGAGAGAGAGAGACAGAGAGAGAGAGAGAGAGAGAGAGAGAGAGAGAGAGGAGAGAGAAATAATTCATTTTAAATGGTACTTGGAACTGGGTGTGGTATCACTAATCTATAATCCTACAAAAGCAGAAGGCTCACAAGTTCAAGACCACCCTGGGTTACATAGTGAATCTTAACCCAGAGCAAACAGCAGCAGCAGTGGTGCTCAGGAACAGAATTGAGGAGAGCCTAAGACAGACTGGCAACTTCATTGATTGAAAAATAAAAAAGAGGGTATCTCCCTTTCTGAGATTAGGAGACACTGGATAGAAGGGAATCCTCTAGAGAAAGAGTCTTTTCTTCCCTTTTGTAGGCAGGAACACAGAACAGGCTCAGGACAGAGCACTCTCACAATCAGAGACCAGCCTTACCCTAATCTGGCAGAGAGTCACTACAGTGGACTGTCTCCTCTCCCTGAGAGCTGGTGGTCATAGGGACATTTGGAGACAATTTCTAAAACAGCTCTGATCCCAGCTGCATTACGTATCTTGTCGCTGTGACCAAACACCTGACAAAAGCAATTTAAGGAAGGAGGGTTTACTCTGACTCATAGCTCCAGGGCTCAGTCTATCATGGCAGAGATGGCATGGCGGCAGGAGCATGGGGCAGGCAGCTGGTCACAATACATTTATACTCAGGAGGCAAAGAGAAATGAAGACTGCTGTTTTTTTTTTTTCCCTTTTTCTTTTTTCTTTCTTTCTTTCTTGCTTGCTTGCTTGCTTGCTTTGTCTAGGACAGCAGCCTCTTGGATGGTGTCCCACACATTCATGGTGGGTTTTCCTCCTCAGTGAAACCTCTTAGAAAATGTCCTCACAGGCATACCTAGAGACGTGGCTTCCTGAGTACAGTGAAGATTAACAGTCACCACACCAACTGAAGGACCTATGCCAGAATGATTACTTCCTGAGTGCTTGTTGATCCCTGTCCTGGTGACCTAGAACCTGAAAATCACATGCTAGAGGCCCATAGATTAGGACCAGTAGAGTACACTCAGGAAGAAGGGTCAGACAGAAGGCCGAGGGTAGAGACAAAGGTGACTTTAGGAAGCCTTGGGAACTCTCGGCGGTTCTCAACCTGTGGGTCATGACCCCTTTGGGGTTTGCCTATCAAATAATCATGTCAAATATTTACATCATGATTTATAATGGCAAAATTACAATTATAATGTAGAAATGAAGATGGTTTTGTCATTGGGGGTCACCACAGCATGAGATATCAAAGGGTTGTAGAATTAGCAAGATGGAGAACAGCTGGTGTGAATGGAGGTAAATAGAAAGGAAGGTCACCTACCACCAGGTGAGGAGACCTACTCAACACTATCAGAGCAATACACGGCAATTCAGGGCAAAGTTCAGGGGTCAAGCAAGAGTCATCCTGATGACCTGCCTCAACCCAGCCTAGTTTCTAGAAGGAAGTGACCGGGAAAAGTTGTCTAGGCAACAAGGTGCTTGATCTGGATGGGGTCGAAGAATAGAGACCCAAGGGAAGTTAACAGTGACCCAGTATGGTGCTGTCTCTTTGAGGGTAATTCCTTCACTTGGCTGGTATCTGTTCAAGAAAACATCATTCACAGATACATGAGGTAAAGCATGCTGAGGGAGAATGTATTTACAGAGGAAGCAAGGATAAATACTGGGGTAGAGAGGTTGGGCTGAACTTTAAACAGACTGTGAGGGCAGTTACCTATAGGAAAGGACTAGTGTATGAGGGTGGGCAGGAACAGAAAGAACAAAGAAGAAATGACTTGGTGGTGTATGCGTAGGGTGGGGGTGCTCTGGAGAAAACCAGCCTAACAGGATTATTGGTAAATGCAGACCAAGGTCACCACCAGAGGATTGGTGATGGGGCAAGGGCAATGAGATATCTGGGATGTGAGATGCATGGGTTCATGTATACCAGTACACATAAAAGGTCATACCTCCCCCCCCCAATGGATAGCTAAAAGTTTTAGGGTCAAACAAGAGGTCTCCATATATGTGTTTCTTGGAGCAAGGTTACTCCACTGTGGTCCCAGGATCTATGTTCCTCTGGATGCAAGAGAAACCTCTTCCCCTCACTCTCTCACCTTCTCTGGGACACAGCAGCAAGGGGAAAAAAATCTTTTTTAACCAAGGTGTGAGTGAGTCCCCAAAGTTTTATAACAGGCGTTCGTGACACAAATTGCTACAGAGGAAAAAAGTCACCCCTGGGAAACTTATCTAAGAATATATCATGAGATGGGTTATTTTGGGACTCAAATTACACAGGAGGGCCTAGGAAAATAGACATGCATGGGGCTGAACACAGCTACAATTAATGTTAACTATAAGGTGTCATATCTTTACAGAATGCAGAAGGCACAGCCTGCAGAGAGTGCTGTGGAGGGTGAGAGGAAGGTGACTTGGAGCCAAGTATCCAGGGGGAGGGGGGTAGTCCTGCAGAGGAAGGAGGAGGGAGCCAGCAGGAAGGGACTTGTCAGGGGGAGGCACAGTTCTCAGAAGGCAGCAGTCACCTTGGTCAAGGTGGAGTTGGAAATGCCACCAGGGTGGACCCCACCCAACTCAGGGAAACTCCAGACCCAGAACTAGAGAGACCAATAATGTATCAGGGGTTTTCCCAGGGTGCCCTTGGATCTAGGGGGACCTAGATTATATAGCCATTAAGATTACTACAGGTACCTAAAGGAAATCAGAGTGTTTGTTTGTTTTATTTGTTTTCTTTTATCTATACAGTAATCTATAGTGTTTAGCTATAGGGTAGGGTGAAGGTCTGGGGGTGAAGCCATATGACTAAGTGTCCCAGCACTGACCTTAAAGGGGACATCTCATTTCTAAAAGCCTCGGTTTGCCCACCTGTAGCATCTCACTACAATCCCTTTCAAAGCCAACTTTAACAGATTCAGGGAGAGGAAGCCAGATGCAGTTTCGTAATTGTGCATTCTGTCTCCCTACCCACAGCCCCTCTGCCACTATCACCTGTCTTATGAAGATCAAGACTGGGGATAGAACTTAGGGCCTCACACATGCTAGGCAAGTGATCTACACTGGGCTATGATCCCAGCTTCCTGTAATTGTGAATGTTTACCATCTACCTGAACTATATACATACAGGAGGCACCAGAGAAGCCACCCATGATGTACCAGTCTTCTTTCTTATTCCCAGTGGCAAGCATATTGCCTAGTACTTATTAACCTCTCAAAAATGTAGTGTGAATAAGTATGTCTTTGGTATGTAAAAGTGAGCTTTATTAAATAACCAGTATGTTTCCCATCAGATGTAGAAAGATCTTTTCCATTGTGAGTTGTTTCTAAAATAGTCTAACCTTCTTCTGTCCAAACCCAAGTCCTGTCACATAATATGTGTGGCTCTTGAATTGGGGGAAATGTGTTTTAATCCTTCTTCTTTAGTGTAGGCCTGGAGTGAGCTTGGCTTGGCTTGCAGCTGCTTCCCTGTTCTACAGGGCCTGATGCTCGGTAAGGATCAATAAAGAGTGGGAGAGCTGGAAGACTGACCAATTCAGCTACCAAGCAGGCCCAGATCCAGAGCTTTGAGTTGCCCTGCCCCAACTTCTATCCCATCTATGAACTGCTGGAGTGCATGAAGGGGCTGGTCCAAAGCTGCAGAATCTCCATGACGTACGACAAGAGGATACCCAAGAGGAATCCCAGTGAGAATCCAGTATTCAGAGTGTAGCAGAAGCCAGAAGCCTCAAACCACACCAAGGACTCACTGCAATGAACATTTGCAAGTAAGATGTGTGGACAAGAGGGTGTATTCTGGGACACACTGGGACACACTATAGCTTCTATGACAAGATTTATTTTTTATCCTCTTTTTTTTTCTTTTGAAAGGGGGGGCGGGGAGGTTGCAAGGGTGGAGCGCTGATAGGAAGGGACTGGGAAATGAGTGGGATTGAGGCCTATGATGTGAAATTCACAAAGAAGGAATAAAAAAGTTATTTTTTTAAAAGAGCTGGTAAGTGGCTGGTAAACTGAATGGCTTCTGACTCTAAGCATGAGGCTAAGCCCTTAGCAAGTGTCTACCGAAGGGGTTAAATTACCAGATAAAGCAAACACTTTTCCTACTCTCCTTTTCTCGGATCTTCAACTAAGACAGCATTGCAACCTGAGGAGGCTAACGTGCGCTCTAAACATCTCTGTGTTCTCCTAACTCGCATGGAAAACAAGAATGGGAGACTTTCCAATGGGACTTACAGTTCATTCGAAGGAAACATTGAATGTTTAGCATGGTGCCTGGCATAGCAATTGCTGCTGGATCGTTACAACCCTGTCAGTCTCTCGACCCTCAGTGGCTCCACTGTAACTACAGCATAGAGACTACTAAGGTCGAGTCCCAGACAGAAGTGGCTTACCTGTAATCCACTCAATCAGTTTGGAGGCTGAGTCAAGAGGGTCTTGAGTTCAAAGCCAGCTAGGGCCACACAACAAAGCCCTGACTCAAATCAATAAATACACAAAGCTGAGGTCTCTATAGTTTGTCCTTCTCTATCTAGTCTCCTCTTCTCAGGCTCTCAAACGAACTTCTGTGGCCAGCTGCTGTGGACCCCAGACCTTCTGCAAAGCACTGACTGCATTTCCACTTCTTGCTTGCCTTCTCTAAGAGTCCCTCCCACTAGGACTTCTCGCCTGTATTTAACTGGCGATGAGACCAAGGCTCAGCAAGGAGAACTCACTTTCCCAGGGACACAGAGCGGCTATCAGGAAAGCTGGATGCCACTCACGTTCTTATTCATCCAACCCCCGAAACACAAACCACAAGAAACCCCACCTGTCCATCAGCCTGGCACTTCTTAGAAATGCAGAACCTCAGGCCTCATCCGAGACTTACCGGATCCAAACCTGTATTTTAACGGCCACTCCTTGCCCAGGTAATTGTTGGGCACTCTAAGTCTTAGAGCATCACTGTAAATCACTTTCTGCCAGTCAAAGTACTAATTCCATCAAACATGTGGTCCTGTTTAACCCCTAGGTTAAGAAAGGTCAGCACCATTACCCTGTTGTTCCAGTGCAGAGCAGGCCTCTCATCGATGCTGCTGGTCTCTTCAGTGATTGCCGCCTCTCTTCCAACATGTCCCTTGGCTGTAACACTAAGCTTCTTGATGCTCCTTTTACCTCTGAACTGTACCTTTTGTACTTCTTTCTGCCCCTTGCTTTTTTTTTTTTGTCGTTATAGACTTGTATAAGTCTTATAAGTAACAACCACTCCACAGTCTTGAGATTTCTCCCACCACCCTAGGCTCACTAGGTAAGAGCACTGATTTCTCCACAGACATGAATCTAATCCCCACATGGCAGCTCACAACTGTCTATAACTCCAATCACAGGGTCCAGTACATTCTCCTGGTCTCCAAGGACTCTGCCTGTACAATGTACATATACATGCAGACAGAACACCCATATCCACAAAATAATAACATAATTTAAAAACATTTTAAAGAAATTTCCTGTGACAGATACATTAGCCCATTGATTTAAAATTTAGGCTCAGGCAAGTTCTTAGTACACGGACAGAAGTGTCTGTCAAAACACTATATAAAGGGTTGGGGATTTAGCTCAGTGGTAGAGTGCTTGCTAGCAAGCGCAAGGCCCTGGGTTCGGTCCCCAGCTCTGGAAAAAACAAAACAAAACACTATATAAATGGCCTATAGCTCACTGCTAACGCTGCTCCCATCTGAAATCTCTTTAGTCCCTACCATCCTTATTACTATCCACCCTGCTATCTTCCAGGCTCCTACGAGAACAGACCACTAAACTATGCTTACAGCATTCAACCACTTGTCTTGTTCAAAGCTCCAGAGTCTTTCTGCATATTTCTCCAAAACTCAACATGGCCAGATTCTTTCCAGCAACAATCCACTCTCAGCACCAGCTTCCGTATTGATTACTTTTCTGGTTTGTTTTGTCTTGTTTTGTTTTTGTCTACAAATTGTCACGATAAAGGCAATTTATAGAAGAAAGGGTTTATTTCGGCTTAACAGTCCAGAGGGACAAGAGTCCATTGTGGCAGGGACTTGTGGCAGCAATTAGCAGGCCTAGCAGCCAGATCGGGAAGCTGAGCGATCACATCTCAGCCACAACCACAAAGCCGAGAGGGCCATCTGGAAGTAGGGAGAGGTTGTGAGTTCTCAAAGCCCACCCCCAGTAATATACTTCCTCCAGCAAGGCTCTATGTGGTAGTTAGAATGAGTGTCCCCCATAGTCTTAGGCATTTGAAGGCTTGGTTCCTAGTTGGTGGTGCTGTTAGGGAAGGTTTAGGAGGTGTGGCCTTGCTGGAGGAGGTGTGTCACTGGGGGAAAGCTCTGAAGGCTTAAAAGACTGGCATCATTTCTACCTTGATCTATTCCACGTTTTCAGTTAAAGATGAGCCCTCAGCTTCCCGTTCCCGTTGCCAACATGGACACCAACCCTCTGTAACCACAATTTCAAATAAACTCTTTTATAAGTTGTCTTGGTCATGGTGTTTTACCACAGCAAAATAGAAATAGAAAGCAACACGATACCACACATTCCAAAGGTTTCATAACCTCCCCAAACAGTGCCAATTGAGGACCAAGTGTTTGAATACACATATTGGGGAGATTCTTAGTCAAACAACCCCAGTAGCCTGATGTGTGCCTTCAATTCATAGCAATCCTCCTGCCTCTGCCCCTCAAGTGCTAAGAATATTTACAATGTGTTTGAGGTCCTGGGCTGAGACTTTCTCTCAAAAACTAAAATACAAAACAAAACAAAACAAAACACCCAAAACAAAACCCTGAGCATGAATTGTACTAGGTGCACAGTAAGCACCAAGTAAATGCTCATTAGATCGGTTTCCACCTCTAAGCATATGATGGTCTTCTGTGGCAGTAGCAGTTTTATCATTTGAAACAGGGTCTTATCATGAGGCCCAAGCCAGCTTCTAACTCACCATTCTCTGTGGTGGTGGGTGACAGGTGCGTGACATCTGGCTTGCCTGCAGTTACTAAAGCACATTTGCTACACTCATGCTGTCCTCCTCAGCTGTGTTAGCCTTGTCTGTCTCTTCCTCCTCTTTACTGCTTCGAGCTCCTCTGCATTCCCTAAGCGGAGAGCCTGGCCTCACAGGGCCTCCAAAGCGAGCAAACGCTCTCCTAACTGATGGTAGACTATGCCTCTAGTACTCTTAGAGTGCAGTGTTACCAGGGGTGAAACCTCCTGATTCTCAAGAGTGGTGAAGAACGTCTGAGGCGACAGGCACCCTTGCTGCTGCTCACCATCCCCGATGCCAGCAGTCACCATTGTCACGAACTCTGTAATTTATTATTTTTTTATTAAAATTTTTAAAACTTGATGTGTATGGATGTTTTGTTTGCACTTATGTCTGTGTACCATATGCATACCAGGTGCCTGTAGAAGGCAGAAGAGAGTGTCGGAGATGCTCTGGGACTTGAGTTATTGATGGCTGTGTGCCACCATGTAGGCCCCAGGTCCTCTGGGCAAGCATCCAGTGCCCTTAACCATTTCTTCAGTCCCTTCAGACAATCTAATCGCTCATTTTTTTCCAAACTGTCAATGATGCTGTGGGGTATAGATCAATGAAAGAGCCCTCTCCTAATGTGCCAAAGTCCTGAGTTTTATCCCAAGCACAGAGGAGAGGGCGGGAGGGGGGATGAGGAAGGGAGGATGAAAGGGAGAAAGAAACAGAGAGAGGGAGGGAGGGAGGGAGGGAGGGAGAGCGAGCTCTAGAAATGCCCATTGACTCCTTCATACACACCCCCAATAACCCCAATAACCTCTGTTTCTCCACAAGAACAAGCAAAGGAGGCCACACGTAGGGAAAGGACCTCCTACACCACAGAGAGCATAGCAGTTCCTCCGCTTAGCCTCTCCTTTCTCGGGAGATACAGAAAAGCATTTATTTCTAGGCCTCAATTTCCTCGTTTGTGAAATGAGGGGGTTGGACTCATTTCTAAAGCTCCTTCCAGCTCCAAGTCGCTGTGCTACAAAATGAGAGAAATGTGAACCTTCGGTTGCTATGATCTGAAAATATTTTGAATGTAGAGAATCAAAATTGTACAGCAGCACACGAACAAAATAATATGTTAATGACTAAGAAGATTGTATTTAATCCAATGGGAAACAGCAGATCCTCTGGTGGTGGTGTGCACGCGCGTGTCTGTGCTCAGCTTCCTTCCTTGGGCTCAAACATGTATTTTGAATCGCTAATATAGTAATCAGGCCTCTGGCAGCCTATCAGGCCCAAACACACGCACACACCACTTCAAATTAAAATGAGGGGCAAATTCACTGCCGCCTGCTTACATCTTTTCTATTTGGGTGATTCTTTTAGGAGGAAAAAATTTTTGTAGTGACGATGTTGAATTGACAGCCCCTGGAGGCCTCTGATCTCAGAACTGGGACGCATGGGCGGGAGAACTAGGGATTTCATTAGCATCTTTGCTTTCCCACACCAACTGCCCCCTACACAGTCCGCACACGATCTGGCCCAACAGCATACACACTTGCACCCTGATGGCCGGAGGGGATAAGGATGCTACTAAACCCCACAGGCGTCTGGACTAGAACAGGTGCTCTGGGCCTTGCCCGCGGGAAGATGAGGCTGGACCCGCGGGGCTGAGTCCGGAGGGTGCTGGATGCATTAAAGGTCAAGTCGCTGACCTTTCCCCGCACGGATAGGTCGCAGCTGGGAGGCGGGCGTGGCTCAAAGGCCGCACGTGGCTGACTATAGCCCGGCTCCAAGTTCACTTCCACGCCAGGGCTCCGCACCCGAGCCGGGCTAGGTAGGCCAGAGACGAACGGCGTCGGCTGGGTTGCCCGAGAGGTCCCCGCGAGCCTTGCAGAGGCGGCGTTCCCTCTCCGCCCGACGGCCGCGCCCGCATCGAGGCCCGCGCCGATTGGCCGACTGGCGATCTGTGGGCGGGCCGGGGCGGACCTCGCGGCCAGGTGAGGCGCCCCGCCCCTCGAGCGCTCCAGGTGCAGCGGTGGGGACAGCAGGGTCCAAGCCCGGGGCCCGGGACAGGTCTGGGACGCCATGGCCGAGTCCCAGTTGAACTGCCTGGACGAGGCGCACGTGAACGAGAGGGTGACCGAGGCACATGCCGCCTTCTACTACTGCGAGAGGCGGCGGGCCGCGCTGGAGGCGCTGCTGGGTGGAAGCGAGCAGGCCTACCGCGAACGGGTCAAGAAGGAGCGGCTGCGGGACTTCCTCTCCAGCCAGGAGCGCCAGGCGCTCTGCGCCGCCTGGAGCCCCTACGAGGAAGCGGTCTCCAACACCCGTGCCAAGGCCAAGGCCAAGGCCAAGTCCCATTCCCGGGCTGAGCCCGGTGAGTCCCTGGCCTACTGGCCAGATCGCTCCGACACTGAAGTGCCCCCACTGGACCTGGGGTGGACCGACTCCAGCTTCTACCGCGGCGTGAGCCGAGTCACGCTCTTCACCCACCCGCCCAAAGAAGAGAAGGCGCCGCACCTGAAGCAGGTGGTCAGGCAGATGATCCAGCAGGCCCAGAAGGTAGGCCTCGGCCCCAATCCTGCACCAGTGGGGCCCCCTCCCCGGCCCCCACTCCCCTACCTGGTCTCACTTGCAGGCCACTCACACCATCCTTTGGGAAATGGACCCCAGCTTACCCTCACTTTGTGGAGCTCTAGTGAGCCTTTTGAGAGATGGATGTGACGTTTGTGGCAAAGCACTGGTCTTTCTTACTACAGTGTCCAGATGCACTAGCCTTGTGTTGGTACACCTCTGTCACATCTGTCTTCCCTGTGACAGTTGTGAGGCCCTGTGCTAAGCTAGCCACTCAATAGGGCTTGATCATGACCTATGACCAGGGATTTATTTATAAGGTGTATCCTTGGCCGTTTTCCTATTAGATCTTCACAACCCCGTGAAGTAGGTGGTTGGTAATGACCTCCCTTACCCCCACCCCCACCCTCGTGCCAGGTGAGCTTTTCTTGGGAGCCTCTCTCCCCAAAACAACCTGGCTTTCCCATTGTCATCCTCTCCTGGGCTGGGTACTAGAGCCCAAGCAGGCTTAAATGAATGAGGAAAGGTATTTTGAGCTCTAGCTGTGACTTGGCCTAGTGTTGGGCGCTCCCACAAGGCACTGGACTCAGCCACTCAGGAGGAGGCTCCTACTTAGCCCATCTGCTGCTCTGCCTGGGTGTCGAAAGAAGATGTTTCCAAGGAGCCTGGTTAGCATACCAGTTGGACAGCTGGCTGTGGGGTAGGTGAAAGACTAATCTTTTCCTCTGTGCCCTTGAGTATTTGGGTAGTTTCCAGGTAAAATGTGGGCTATTGCATCAAATCTGAACTTCAAATAGGCCTTTAGTATCAGTTTATCCCAAACACTACACAGGGCACATTGATACTAGAAGTGACTTTCCATTTACCTAAATTCAGGTTTAATGGGACAGCTATCATTTCGCCTTCTAAGCACTGAGAGGTGGCAGATAGACTTTTATCCCATGTATTTCTTGTGTTTGGAGGTGTCCTGGGACAAATGGATGTCAAAGGACATCTTTGGGGAGACTGTTCTCTCCTGCTACCATGAATGTGGGTTCTAGGGGTTGAATGCAGGTAGCCAGGGTTGGGGACAAGCCTGGTAGCCCCAGGCATTTACTCCACCTGCCACTGGGATTTATTAAGCAACATCAACAGCCTTTGCTGCCCGGATCAGAATATGCAGCTAGAGGCTTGGGTCTACTGTTCTTGTGAGTGTAATTACAGCTGTCTTTATCCTGGAGGCCAAACAAAAAGATGCTAGGACAGTGAGAGCCTCTTCTTCCTGGGAGGTGTGGCCTAGGCGTGGGCTAGAAGGGCTGCCAGAGAAGTTAGCTTTTTCACTGTCTTTTCTTCCACCTTCCCACCAGATAATTGTTCCTTGTCTGACTAAGCTTTCTTTGTGTTCTGCACTCTGCTGAAGAAAAAGGCAAGGCTGAACACACACACACACACACACACACACACACACACACACACACTAGTGGAAAAGGAAGTGGGTAGCAGCGGACTGTAGGTGGAGTCAAGGGTCAGGACTGATGATGTAATGTTCACTAAACCTTAATTTATTTAGTGCTTGTGACATGACACCCATCACCCACTGTGGTTTTGGTCATTTGTTTTAAGAAATTGATATTTGGGGTTGGGGATTTAGCTCAGTGGTAGAGCGCTTGCCTAGGAAGCACAAGGCCCTGGGTTCGGTCCCCAGCTCCGAAAAAAAAGAACCAAAAAAAAAAAATGATATTTATTGTGATGTGTGTGATGTGTGATGTGTGTGTGTGTGTGTGTGTGTGGTGTAGGTAAGTCAGAGGATAACTTGCAAGGATCCATCTCTCCTTTCTCTCAGTGGGAGGTGAGTTGTAGGATTGGAATGGCAGATTAAAAGGAAACCTGGGAGGAGCAGTCTCTCAGTGGAGTACTGAGCAGGAAATGAGAGGCTTTTTTTCCCTTTAAAATGCAAAGCAGTTTGGCTGTTGGGAGCTGAGCCTTGTATATGGCACCATCTTTTATAGAAAGGAAACTGAGGCCCAGAGCAAACCATCACCGCCTAAGCCCTGTCTCATGCTCTGGCCCCTTGTTTTTCACAGTCCCTGGGTAAGACAGGTTTTCCTTATCCTTGGAGGAAAAACAGACAAACAAACAAACAACAAAAACCAAGGTGCAGGACAGTTAAGTTCCTAGAACAGTTAAGTTCCTTGCCTAACTTAATAAACAGTTGAGCCGGAATCCAAACATGGAAGCCCTACCCTACCTAACCTGCTCTCCTTTGTTCTGCTGTGGTGAGATTCTGCACAGAGTTTGAATGGATCTAGTGCAGTCAACAAGCTGCAGCATCCACCCTGTACCCAGGTTAGAGGGCAGAGACTAGGCCCTGCTCCACTGTGCCTTCCATGACCTGTACGGTGGGGTTTTCTTAACGCTTTAAATAAATATTTAACAGAATATTTTGCAATTGTGAGCCAGTACTGTATGTGCAGATTGACCTGATAACATATTTCCAGAGAGTCTCCTGTGTGCCAGGGCACCAGCTATAAAGATCCAAGCCGAGTGGACTTTGCCCTTCAAGAGTTTGCGTAAACGCTGAGGCTTCTGCTAGAAGGAAAAAGGGAGTTTTGAGGCTGTACCTGGGAGGCTGGCCCCCTGCAGCAGGTGGGTTGCGGGTTTGGAGGGAAGACTGAGAAAAAGACTGGGTGGGCGGTCTCCGCCTTAGAGACTACTGAGCAAGGAAGTGAGAAGACGCTCTGGCTTCAAAATGCAAAGCAGTTTGATTGGAGGGAGCTGAGTACTCTGTGAGGTGTGGTAGGGGTGTGTACAGGTGAGGAAACTGAGGCACCAAGCAGGAAGGAATTTTGCTTAGAGGCCACTTGCGTGGTTCTAGAAAGACCCAGATCTCTACCGTGCATTGCAAACATGGCACATCCTGACCACTGCCTGGCCCTGCCCCTGGCTCATCCACCAACCCGGCAAGCATATTTCCTTGGCAATCAAATCAGATTCTCCTCCCTGTTCACCCTGAGGGAGGGAGTTTCCCTGGTTTCCAGGGAGTGTCTGGCAGCCTCAAGCCTGGGTTAGACTGAGAGATGGTTTGTGTGCTGAGATCTCATAGCCTTGGAGGGAAGGCAGTCTACCCGGGTGCTAGGGGTTCTGGGTTTTATTTCATTTAATCCTCAGAATAATCTTACAAGGTACTACTATTTTTGTTCCCAAAAGACAGATAAAGAGGGAGTTGACCAAGAAAGAGAAAGGGAAATGGGAAATGGACCCTAAGAGTGGCACTTTGAAAACACAATTTTGCCTTTGTTTCTAGCACTCTTGAGGCAAAGACAGGCGGATCTCTGAGTTCGAGGTCAGCCTGGTCTACAGAGAGAGTTCCAGGACAGCCAGGGCTACACAGAAAAACCCTGTCTCAAAAAAAAAAAAAAAAAAGAAAAAAAGAAAAAATCAACAACAAAACACAGTTTTGGTTTGGGGAGGAAGGCCTAGGTGTAAAACCAGCGAAGGCACAGGTCAGTATGGCGGAGGTCCCTGTACATGAGAAAAAGCCTCCAAATGGGTTAAGCTTTAACTAGCCACTCTCTGGGCCTCTGCAAATGGCAGAAAAGCATTTCCCAGCTGTGCTGGTACCCAGCCTTCACAGATCCAGCTGTGTTTGCTTGTGGGGTGGTTTCTGCTGTTTTTCCACCTTGAGAGATCTGCTTATTCTAGCATCATTAAGATGTCCTTTGTCTACTTAAACTCTAAGCCTTTTAGGAACCCTGGCCTGTGCCGTGCTAACAAGGAAGACCAGGGAAAGCTGCTACTGCTTGGGCAGCTTGGACATTCAGGGAGCTTCCTACAGCAAAACCCCTTGGAAAACTGGGAAGTCAAAGAGTCAGAGGAACAGACAACCTCAGTCCGGGCTGGCCATTTGGAGGGCCTTGCACTCCTCTGATCATGAAGGTCTCCTGTATGCTAAACGTGCATTAGTGGAAAAGAGGTGGACGAGACATGCCCCTGCTCTAAAGTAGCAATAGTCTGCTAATCCATCCTTACAATTCAGTATGACAAATGCTTGAGAGAAGGAGTGGCAGGGGAGACATTAGTCCCACCCCCAAGCCAAGTTAGCAAGGGCTCTTTGAAGTTGTCTGAACGCCTGATCTAGCAGGAAGGGTGAGGTGGCACCAAGCCTCTGCCTGTCCTTAGGACCAGTGGGATCCATCTGACTCCTGACTCCCATATTCCCAGGTCCCACATTCCAAATACACCAGCTTCTCACTACTCCATGAACGGCTTGATTTCCTTGGTTCTACTGTAAGGCAGACATTATTCTCTTGTCACAGAGGAACCCTGAGGTACAAAAGAATGAAGTAGACTAAGGCTGAGAAGACCTGGAGAAAGGCTCCAAAGCACAAGGTGTGGTAGATGAAGCGACTTTGGCCAGACAGGTGTTGGGAGGCAAGGGTGAACACCTAGAATGCAGTGCCCAAGGAGTATGGCAAAGTCTTGGCCATCTCACCGAGGGACCTGGTTTTTCAAGGGAACGGTTATCTTCTTCCGTGGCCATCAGTCTCCAGCCACATTCAGCAAATGGTACCAAGTTGAGTGCCTTCTCTGCACCAGGTTCTGTGCCAGTGATTGATATACAGAGAAGTAGATGTTGTCACTCCCTGGGGAGGGGAGGTGGCAGTCATCTCCCTGCCTATGGTTAAAGTACTTACCAGGCAAGCATAAGGACCAGAGTTCAGATCACCAGAACCCAGTAAATGTGGGTGACTGTAGTGTAAGTTTCAATCAGAGAAGGAGACAGGTAATCCCAGAGCAAACTGGTTAGCAAGATTAGCATTGGACACGCCCTGAGTGCAATTGAGAGACCTTGTCTCAAAGAATCAAGTTGGAAGAGCTGTCAAGCATGATTCCCAACATGCACATACATGTGCACCCACACACATGTGTGCTAATATACATGCACACCACATAGGTATGAAAACTGAAAAAGGAAAGGGAAACTTTCATAGTGTTTACGATTGTAGAGTTGGATAATACACTTGCTCACTTTCACCGCACTCATCACTGGTCTTTTTCTAGCTCCCTTTGTCTCATCCTTCTCCCTTTCTACCTCAGCAGGGCAATTGATTAGCTGAACTGCCCCTCTCCCACACTTTTCAAAACAACCGGGACACTCTCTGTAGCTCAAGTTGTATTACTACATAGTACAAACTAGCCTCAAACCTGCAATGATCCTTCCACATCGGCCTCCTCAGTATAGGCGTGTGTCACCATGCCCAAGCCTGAGCTGCTCAGAGAAGCTAATTTAAATGCACAGAGCCAAAGGCAGCCTCTCCGAGTAGCCCAGGGGTCTGCAGTTCACACATATTCTCCCCTCTCAACTCTTCTGCCCTCCCACAAGTGATTAGTCTGCATGACCGTTGTCTCAAACACACGTGGGCAGTTCTGGGGTCCTTGTCCCATGCGAGCTTATGGGTAGCAGCCCTGATACAGTTCTAGCTGAACAGCCCTCTGCTCTGGTTCTTGCCCTGGCTTGTCTGGGCTTCCCCTGACATCTCTAGGCACTTTGTCTATGGAGTTTTAAGTCTGTCTCTGTGCTCAGTCACTGCTTTGGGGAGCTAAGATCTCTGAATAATGGAGCCCAACTCTCAGGACAGTGACCAAAGGCAGGCTTTGGAGTTGAAGGGTCTTATATCTTCTGTCTTGATCCAGTCATCCTCTTAGGAGCTGGTCTTCTTTGGATGAATCTCTTCCCACTTGAGTCTGCTGACCAATAAAATAGATGGGACAGTGTCTAGGTTTTTAGAGACTTTAGGAAAGGAGGGGTCGTCTGTGGAAGCTAAGCTTACCAGCAGCAGACATGTTAATTGTCCTGATAAATGGCTGCTTCTTTGTGTGAGCAAGAAAGGGGAGCTGCACTGGGAGTTGTGAGACTCAGGGCCTGAGGCTCTGGGGAGATCCATTCTCTGTTTCTGTATAGAAACTCAGCACCTGCTAGGCAATCCCCCTCTTAGTGTACTTGTTGGCCATGCTTTGATGAAGGTAGAGGAAGATGGCCCTTAGCCTGTGACACCCAAACCCTTAGGCTGGAATCCCTTTGGACTCTCCTATGAGTAGGGAGTAACACAAAAGCATGGAAACATCCACCCCGCCCCACCCTGCCTCTTACACGGGGGGGGGGGGGGGGGGGGGGAGTTTACTTGAGGTACACTGGAAAGGCCTGACTACCTTCATGGGCTCAGCCAGAGTCTAGCAACAGTCCCCAGACCTTTGACTATAGGGACCTCCAGCTTCCGGGGAGAGGAGTCACCAGCTGGAAGTGAACTAGGCTGCTAAGCTGACTGTAGCTTGGTCCCTTTCTCTCTTTGGGGAGGGTGGGTTAGCCTCTTAGAAATCTTACACTATGGGTTCCTAAAATTCTGACAAAAGTGTGCCCTTCCACTAGTCCCAGAGTAGAGCATAGGAAGTGGGGCTTTAATACACATTCTTGATCTCTGGGATTCCTGGTTGTAAAGCAGGGTCTGTTGGCCAGAAATCTCAGAGAATCCAAGCCATCACCAGAGAAAGGCATCTGATGCTGGAAGCCAGGAAGGGGAGAACCCTCATTCTTGCTCACTCTAGCTGCCTCTTTTACTTGCTTGACCCAGGGCTAATTATTTAACTTAGCTGGGCCTCTATCTCTGTATCTATAACATGGGGGTAATTTTTGCTGTGATGTTTTCAAGGTTGTACTAAGAATCACCTCAAGGAGTGTGTCTTGAGAAGAGTGAGTGATACAGGCAGACAAAAGGATTTCTGTGAGGCAAGGTTAAAACTGTTGAGAAAGGAGAGAGCCTGTTTCCTTTAACCCTGAGGCTCATGGGACATTTGAGGTTCCAAGACCAAAAGCCCACCCAGATGTGTCTGTCCTTGGGCAAGTGCACGTTATTCTTGGGAACTGTACTTTGTACTTTCTCTTCCCTCTGGAACTTCCAGAAACATTCAAAATGTATTTGTCATCGGTATGCTTTGCCAGTCCGATCCTGGAGGCTTGTAAACTGGCTTTGGAGACAGACAAGTCCGTGACTGTTAGCTGCCCTGATCTGGGCTGAGTCAGGGAGAGAAGGCAGTGTCGGGGCAGGTAACACAGGCATAACATAGGGCGTGTGAGTAGAGTCTCCATATCGTCCTCTTTGGGGATGTAGCCCCTGGTCTTGTGATTTCTCTAAAAGGCAAGGACCCTTTTAGGAATTCCCATACTAACGCCCCTCCCCCTCCACATTCTCAGCCCTCAGGATGCTGCCCCCGTTTGGCTGGCTGCTGGCCAGCCCTTCCTCCTCATGGAGTGTACAAAGCCGAGCCTGTTCTGGGGCTAGCCGCCAATCTGAGCTGGGAGAAAGCAGGGAAAAGAACAGAGGTCTTGCAGGGCTAACTGCCTGCCCTGGCTCCTGGCATTGACTAGCATACCCTAGGTATCCCCTACCCCAACTCCTCAGGTACACTGAGCAGTCAGCCTTACTTGGAGCTCTGGCTTTCTCCAGATTTCCCTTTCCTTCTCTGAACTCCATGGAGTCCTCACTTGCTAATGATCCCAGAATTTTAGCTCTGGAAGAGGGCCGATGGCTTTCTAATGATCAGTGTCTCTGGCCCAGCTTCCTGATGATCTGTACTCTCACCCTGGATACTGTTTGCTGGCTGGCCATCGTTGTGCTGGGCACATGGGAGGCTCTGGATAAGTCAGTCTCTCTCTCTCTCTCTCTCTCTCTCTCTCTCTCTCTCTCTCTCTCTCTCTCTCTCTGTTAGTTGTGTGGTGGGTTAGAAGGTGAGACCAGGACTCCTCCTTTCTGTAGCTCCTGGAGGGCAGAGTGGGGAAGACTTTAGCTTCTCCTCCCAAGGGGTTTTCACTGTCCAGAGAATCCCCCATTGGCACTGCCACTCAGTGTGTCTTATTATGTGCCAGTTACCAGAAATTGACAGGTGAATTAATGTGAGCCTTGCCTAGGTCTCTAATGGGTGAGGCCAAAAGAAGATACAGTGAGGAATGGCATGTGGGGATATGGTATTGATAGCTATTATTTATTGGGTACTTAAGCTAGATATTTGGTTTTTGCAATGCTGAAGATCCAGCCCGGGGCTGTGTGTGCTGGGAACAAGCTTCACTCACTAAACTACATCTCCAGCCCAACAGCCCTTTAGACTATGCAATAACAGTCCAGCAATTGACTATTTTATAGCTGAGGGAACGGAGGGTCAGAGAGGATGAAGGTCACACTGCTGGTCAGTAGTGGAACCGGATGGTAACTGACATGAGCCTGAGAGTAGGCTTGCCTATGTCTACTGAGTTCCCAGTGAGCCAAGGCTCACTGAAGCCTAAGTCAGCTGTTTGTGCAGGACAGGGCAGGCGGTGAGTGGGCTGTGTGTAAGGCTGAAGGCCTTGAGCACTGTGAGTTGACAGCTCCCCTCCAAGTTTATGGCCTGACTGCCTTCACCTGCCAGCCCCTCCCCGAGTCTACCCCCTTACTCCAGTCAGGCATCTCCCTTTACACACCCCATCTCTCTGGGGAAGCCCTCCCAAGGCCATATCACCTGACAGTGACCTCAGATCACTCCTGCTGCTTCTCAGAACCTTCCAGGCCAACCTTCAACTGTTGGCCCACTCTGGCAGGTCCATCAGGAAGCACCTAATCAGGCATTTCTTGAGATGTGCCTAGCTCTCCCTGCCTAGCTCTCTCTGCCTAGCTCCCTGTGCCTAGCTCCCTGTGCCTAACTCTCCCTGCCTAGCTCCCTGTGCCTAGCTCTCCCTGCCTAGCTCTCCCTGCCTAGCTCTCCCTGCCTAGCTCTCCCTGCCTAGCTCCCTGTGCCTAGCTCTCCGTGCCTTGCACAGGGCCTCCGGTACAAGGACATAACCTAGACTAGTGGATGATCCGAAAACTCGTTTGTGTATCTTCATTGGATTTTTTTTTTTTAGTAGCTGATTTATCTTCCTAATTATGTTTGGCTTTAAGCTAATGTTAAAATGAGCTTGCATTAGATCATTTTCACTAATTAACACCAACTTAGTGCAGGGGAAGTCATCCCAGAAGCATGCCTTGGGGCAGAGGAAAGCTGGCCTAAGATCCTAGGCAGAATTGCTGCACTCAACGTCCTAGCAGGTCAGGTGTGCTCCATGGTGGGTGAATGAGTTGGTCTCGCTCATGTGGGTATATACGTTCCCTAGAGAGCCAGCTTGCGTGTCCCCTTGTGTCAGTACAGATGCCATAGTAGATGAGTAGGAAGTGAGTTCCAGCAGTGAGCTCCACCCTGCAGGAGCACAGACAGGGCTCTGCACTTGAGGCTGAAGAGTCTGGAGAGGAAGTGGCCTGCCTGGGCACTGTTGGCTTCCTGTGTCTGCCAGTGCAACCAGGGGGCCTCCTGTTTAATGATGCCTAATTAGTGAGCCCAAAACATTGTAACAGGGCTCCAGACAGCTGGAAGCTGAGGCTGACAAAGCTCAGGAGTCCCACTGGTGGGGTGGCGGCAGCCTGGCAGCCACACAGGGAACAGGGCCTTGTTGAAAGCCTGGCTTTGGTTCTGCCTTCTTGGTGGGTAGAATTTGGCCCAAACCACATCCTCCGCTCCCGAGGGAGTCCCCTGTGTGGAGATCCCCCGCTTAGCATGTTTGCTGTGTGCACATGGAAACACCAGCATGCTGACAGGTATAGGCCTGGCAGACATACACCCAAGGGAAGCTGCATACTGCACTGGGGACTAGGGACAGAGAATGGTCCCGGAACGCCTCTGTAAGGGACAAACGGGCTTGGATGGAGCAGGATTGTCACCACATGGACAGAGTGTTGATAGGCTGAGTTGAGGTGTAATGTCCCTAGCCTGCTCCAGTGAGTGGAGAGCAGAATCATCTCTGTGAACTTATTGTGGTGGTGTGGATGGGGCGGGGGTGGGGGTGGGGGTGGAGAACAAGCTTGCTTTGGCTACAGGAAGTGTGGAATACCTTCAGCCAGTCTGAGGGACTATGGCTTGGTTCTGTAGGCAGTTGGGGGCCCTGGAGTAGTTGGGTCAAGATAGGGCACAATTCGGTTGTTTTATAAGAACCATGTGCAGGGAGGGAGAATGACCAGGACAGGGTAAGCTAGTATCCAGTTAGTCAATGCTGAGAACTTGGTGTGTCAGACCCCATCAAGGAGGAAGGGCGGAGGGAGGCCCTCTAGGGCAGATACCATACGCAATTCTGTCCAGACAGTATTGCATTTCTTTTCTAAGGACCATGAAATAGCCACATTTTCCAGATGGGTGTCAGAGAAATTAAGCAATGTGTCTCTATCTCACAGCCGATATGCAGCTCCCACTTCCAAAGCCTGTCTTCCCTACTGTACTTCTGGACTATGGAGATTTAGGCCAGGGTGGAAGGAAACAAAAGAGGTTGTGGTTCAGGTTGGGGAGTGCTCTTGTGTGAGGTCCTGCAGCCTGAATCCCTTCCTCCTGGGGCCAGCCTGGTCGTCTCTACCACATCTATAAGTGGCTGCCCTAGGTTACGGAAATGGTCAAAGCTGCTCCTCACTCAGGTGGAGCCTTCTGCAGTGTTGGTGACCAGAGGAGAACCATTTCCGCACTCTGGAAGCTTCTTAACTGTGCCACACACACACACAACAGAAGAGCCCTGTGAAGATGTGTCCTTCTCCTTTAACAATGAGTAAATGGCCCAAAGCCACACAGCAGAAAGGCTTCCTGCCTTGGGGTTATATATTCTCTTCCAAACACCAGCCTTCACTCTGGGCAATCCACCCAGTTCTGCCTGTCTTAACCAGAAGGCTAAAGGTGTGGGGAGTTAGCCTGATAGTGAAGTGAACTTAATGATGCCGCCTAACTGCACAGGTCATCTTGGAAGTTCAGTCAGGATCTTATCCAAACTCACAACAGTCCTGCAAGGCAGGCGTGTGGGCTGAAAGGTGAGCCCCAGGTTCAGACAGGGCTAAAGCACCCCTAGCTCTTTTCTCTTCCTCCACTAAGAGAAGTGGCTTTCACCAGCATATATCTGAGGTCAGCAGCTGGTTGGTTTCCCTCTGTGGGGAAACGGCAATGATTGTGATCTTACAGGTACCTGCATCTATGCCTGCCCACGGAGCAGAGCCTTTATTCCATATCATGTGAGCTGGGGAAGCTTGGGGGAGAATTGTGTTATCTGTCTCTACCCACAGTCTCCATTGGCATCCTGGTTCTGTGTTCCCTCAGGTGACTAGGTTCTGTAGCTCGTTATGTCCATATGCCCTGTGTGGGTAACAACTCCTAATACAGAAAAACCCCGAGCCTGGGGTCAGAACCCTGAGCTTTTTAGTCCCAGTTTTTAGTCCCTCTGGATGACTTGAACATTGCAACTGGGCTAATTGCCATCTGATTCTCTCCGTGACTCTCAGAGAGTCTTGAGTTTGAAATATTTCTGAACGTAGGGGCCAAATACAGTGGCACCCTGCATGTAGACAGGGTCAAGCGGCTTCGTGGGGGCGGGCATGCAAATGCTCACACTCCTGACCCCGAGTGCTGTCTTAGAGAAAAGGCTGCCTTTTGGGGTTGCACAAAGGCACTTGCTGTGTGTGCTGGGGAAGGCCCTGCCTCCTGGCCTGGTTTCCATGATGTAGGAGCTCTGCCCCTTGGATAGGTATTGTTCTGAGTTAGGGCTGGGTCCTCCTTCAGGGTCTTTGGTGAGCAAGGTGAAAGCAGAGCCAGCAGGCTTGTGAGCGGCTGCTGAGCCTAAGCATTGTCCTCTCTGCCCCTGAGGAAGAACTGCAGCCAAACCACCTCACCAAAATCTTACCCCGTGTCTTTCCCTCGCGCCTTGTCGTTGATGAAATGAAGAGCACTGCAAAGCTGAAGCCACGCACACCAGATAGAGACATCGCCATTTAGATATGGAGAATAGCCTGTCCAAGCTCTTTGCAAAGGTAGAAATTCTGAAAGGAATCTGCTGGCGCTTGCTGTCAGAAGCCCAGTCTGAGAGGGGACAGAGAGATGACAGACAGATATTACACTGGAGTGCCCGGAGCCTTTTGTTGTTTGCTTAGAATACAGATGGGCAGGCAGCAGAGTATGGTTAACATTTCCGAGAGGAGGGACTCAGGAAATTCTTGGAGGTTTGGAAGCTGTATAGATGCTTCATTGGTTATGAAAGGTTCAGAAATAGAAGAAGCTGAGCCGTGTGACATCACACACTCTGGGGGACATTTACTTACTTGTCTATCGTTGGAAATACTTGGTTTTCATCCCTGGGGTAATGCTGCTGGGACCAGCAAGTAAACACCGAAGATGCTGTTAATCCCCTAAAGTGCCACAATGCAGTGCCCCAGTTGTCTCGTGCAACAGAGAGGTCCCGGGTTACGGTTACTGTAGGCCCTTCTGAATGACCCGGAACAGATGGCAGAGGTGAGCCCCACTAATGGGCTCTGCTGATGCCAGGACTCTTAAAAGTTTGAACCCTTTGAAGGTAATGGGACCAACTGGTTAATCAGCCTTGTTTTAGACCATGGGGGAATCAGAGGGCAGAGGGGACAGAAGGGGCCAGCCACAAAGCTACTCCAGAAGTTAAACAAGAGACAGAGGGTCCTGTGCTAGGGTAAAAGTATTCACGAAAACACCAAGAGGTTAGTGACCCAGAAGAGGGTTCATGGAGCACCGTGAGGCTGAGGACTGATAGGATTTGATCCATGGGGAGGAAAAGCCAGACCTGGCTTCGTCTGTGACTGGAAGTATGTTGAATTTGGAAGTGCCCGTGGAGCAGGCTAGGGGCTATATCCCAGCAGCCAGCAGCTCTGTATATGTGAACATCTGTCAGAGCCTTCTGTAGCCTGGGTCATCTAAACATACAGGGGCCGCAGGGCAAGGCAGAACCCTCCTCATCTCTTCTTCTCTGATGGCAATTAAGGAAAGAAGCTGGAAAGCTAGAGGAGTCGTTAAAGTTGAATGGCAGAGAGAAGGGCATCCCAGGGCTCCCTAACACCCTCCCTCCCACTCCTCCTCCCTCTCCCCCGCCCCGCTGCCTGGGCAGGCTATCAAAGGAGGAGATGATGAGCTATGGAAACACCCCATGAGGAGTCCTGCAGCATCAGAGCCTCTTTGCCAGCATGCCTGCGACAGCTTCTAAACAACTGCCAGCTCGAATTAACCTCTCTCTCTGCTGCGTCGTGCTTCGGTAGGTAACCAGGTGAAGGATGCTGAATGCAGCGCCAGCCAGAAGGGGCCGTGATTTTCTCTCCTGACCAAATCTGTTTCCCTGATTCTGGGTCTGTTGTAAATATTTTATTTTACTTTATTTTTAAATTATGTTTATTTATTTGTTGATTTTTGTCAACCTCAACCTCTGTCTTCACCGGAAGCCTTGACATTAGACTTGGCATAGAGAATCTGGGCACATTCAGTGCTGCAGGGGAGGGGTCGGGAGTTGGTTTTCCGGGGCTTGATGCTGAGGATAAATGTCAAGCAGGGGCCCTCTGAGACCAGAGCACAGGGTGATTATCACCCCTCCACAACTAGATTGCCAGAGTCAGTGCACAATTGATTTTTTCCCTACTCCAGATATTTCATTGTTTAATTGGTAGTGATACAGATGGCTGACTCTCACCAGGGTGTCTAAGACCCAGCCTCCTGCAAGCTAGTCCTCGGGACTTTCTGTCTTTCACATTCTCAGGCGGTGGCCAGCAGCCCTGGGTGGCACGAAATGACTCTGAGGTGGACACTGGAAACAGTTTAGAAATGAGAGAAAGCAGTGGACTGTGGCCTCAGTCAGCACTGGCATGAGAAGGAGGCTTTTTCTCTGTCCACCTTTATGTGGGTTCTGGGTTCAAACTCAGGCCACCAAGATTGTGTCCACTCTCTGAGGGACCATGTACCTCCTCCGCAAAGGCCACCGTACCCTTCCCTTACACACCCACACCAGACTGTATCAGTCCCACTGGGGACTTGGGCATCTGTTTTGACTGGTTGGCCTTGTAAGCAAAAGAACTGACATATTCCATAGTTCTACTATGTATACATACAGTCTACATAGTAGACTACTGTTATCAGTCCATCAAAGGCCCTCTCCCATTCCCCTCCCTCATTTCTTCCTCATCCCTCTCTCCTGTGCTCAGTATAAGTCCTTGGACATGTTTATATTCTAGAAAAATATGCAGTATCATAAGACTACTCATATTGGGGTTGGTGATTTAGCTCAGTGGTCGAGCACTTGCCTAGCAAGCGCAAGGCCCTGAGTTTGGTCCCCAGCTCCGAAGGAAAAGAAAAAAGAAAAAAAAAAAAAAAGACTACTCATATTAGGCTATAGATTTTGCCACAACATTTTGAATCTGTATATTGAGACGGTGCCTCTTGTAGACTAGGCTGTCCTGCAACTTGCTTTGTAGCGAAGGATGACCTTGAATTCCTGATCTCCTGTGTGCATCCTAAGACTAGAATTACAGAAATGAGCCACCATTCTTTTGAGAAGAACTATCTGGAGAGATGGCTCAGCGGGTAAGGACACCTTGCTTCTGCTCTTGCAGAAGACTTGGGTTCTGCTCCCAGCACCCACATCAGACTTCACAAGCGCCTGTAACTCCAGTTCCAGAAGATCCTGGGCTCTGGCTGGCTTCCTCCTGCACTTGTATGGATGTGGTGCACATTTAGATCCACACAGATACGAATAAACTAAGTCTTAGGGAAGAGTTAGGGTCTGAACTTGGAGCCCATCACTGCCTCAGTCAGCAACGGAACGCCCTGCCCTACACCTCTTTCTTATCTTCTCCCAAAGAAAGACACTGACATTGTTGCCAACTCTTTGATTCCCAAGGGGGCAGAGAGTGTCTGTTTCCCTCTTCCTTTATAGACCTGTGCTGAGATCCAAGAGGCGGCCCGGGTGCTTGGCCTGCTGTGGTTCTACTGTCTCATAGCCCACACTTGAGTCTAGACAGTTCTCCCAGCACACCTGGCTCATGCCGCACTGCTCCTTAGATCTCACCATATCTGAGGTTAATTCTTCTTTTCATTCTGCCTTTTGTTTGTATCTCTCCCGTCTGTTAGTCTCTCTCTGATATTTGTCTGACTTTAGTCCTCTCCAGGAATAGGTTTTTTTGGTGTTTCTAAGATATCATGCAGCAGTGAAAAGTGGTCTAAGGACAGACGGCCCTGCTTCTTGCTTTGCCATGTATTACCTTGGGCATGTTCTTGGATCCTGTGCATTTACTTTCCTTGATTTCAAAGTGGGAATCACAGTCCCTCCCAACAGAGTGGTTGTGAAGAATCAGATTAGAAAAGTTCCCCATGAGTGCTCAGAATCTGCTCTGTGTGTGTGTGTGTGTGTGTGTGTGTGTGTGTGTGTGTGTGTGTATGTGTGTGTGTGTCTCTGTGTCTGTGTCTGTGTCTGTCTGTCTGTCTGTCTGTCTGTCTTTGCATGTTTGTGACTGTGCCGACCATGCTGACGACGTTGCCGCCTGATTCTTGCCTCCACTTTCCAAGTGCTAGTGTTACAGACATGCACCACACCTGGCTACAGAGATTACTTTTTAGACTAAAGTCTACAACCTCCGGGTAAGCAAGGGGGAGAAAGCTAGCGGGGAGTCGTAGTCCAAGTTCAGAGGCGTGAGGCTTGCAGAATTTCTTCCTGTTCAGGAGAAGCCAGTCTTTGTCTAGGAAGGCCTTGGACTGATTGGAGATGCCCCCCACACCCAATAGAAGAGAGTCTGCTGGGGTTGGGGATTTAGCTCAGCGGTAGAGCGCTTGCCTAGCGAGCACAGGCCCTGGGTTCGGTCCCCAGCTCCGGAATAAAAAAAAAGAAGAGAGTCTGCTTATTTGAAGCCCAAAATATACCGTCATAGAAACATCCAGAATGGTATTACACCAAATATCTGCTCTCTGTGGCCCGGCCAAGTTCATGTAAGTTAAGGACCATGGTGCTTCGTGTGTCTTTGCTGGAGCTGTGCCTTTTGTCAAAAATTTTCATGGTGTGGGTTCCTCAAAGCAAGAAAGGCACATTCTCTTTCTGTTCTGCTGGGGTGCTCCTTGCCAGGGGGCCCAGCCAAGTTCCCCACTTAGTCCTCACCTGCTCCCTCCCTAGGACATCCTAATGGCTGCAATGCTTGTTTTATTCCCCCCCTGCCTGGCTGGAAGCAGTGCCTGCCTCTCTCCCTGCACATCACTTGTCACCTGTGCAAGTCTTAAGGCCTTTATCTCCTTCACCTTACGCTGTAGTTACTGTGTATAAGTGTCTTATCATCCTTGTAGCAATTGTAACTTATCAGTCTCTAGATCCTCACCGTGCCTATGGGGGCCCAGTCACCACCCTGTGGATGTTAATGATTGGCAAATGAAAGAGCTGGGGAGGGCAGTAAGTGATATTGAGGGAAGTGGGGGAACAGGGAGGCCACAAAGGCTGACTCATGGTGAGCTACAGTGTGATGACGCTGACATGCAGTGACAGAATTGTAGGTGAGAGAAGCCCAGCATGGCTCCCAGTGTTAATGTGTGTGTTGAGTCATCAACACACTGAGGTAGGTGCCATGGTTAGCTCCACTTTTCTGCCAAGGAGTCTGTAGTGCTGATGAGCCAGGTATGGAGTTGGCCCGGCTGAAGAGTCTGTGTGTTTAAAGTACTGTGACTGAGCACTTACTCTGTACTAGGGTGTGTAGCATCTCACATGCCTTGTCTCTGTTTCTCATGGCAAACGTATAAAGTACCAGGCATCTCCACTTTGCAGATGAGGAAGAAGGCTTACTGAGTCTAGTGTCTTGCCCAAGGTTATATAAATAGAAAGTTGTGACTCTACAGGTCTACAGTGTTAGGAGCCCACAGGAAAACCCTTAGGGCTGGGATAGGGGGATGGCTTGGGCAGAAAAATAGAAGCAGCTCGTTAGGTCTTCCCTGGGGCAAAAAAGTACCTCTGCTTCGAGAGACAAAGCAAGGATGTTTTTTGTGAGGGTTCCTGAGCACTGTTCTTAGTTTGATGATGGGTTGAGGGGGCTGGGGGACATGCTGAACATCAGAGGTCAGGGGTACCTGGCCAACTCTGGGTCTACCAGTGACAGCATTGGAGATATCCAAGACTCTGTCCAGCTGCTGGGAGATAGAGTGCCCAGGCCTGCTGTCCATGCAGATCTGAGGCTGATGGATCCCTTGCACCTCTGCCATAGCATCTCCTCCCGTCGGCTCTTTCCCTGGAGTAGCGGGGGCAGTTCTTTCCAGACTCCCAGTCCTCTTCTGATATGGCTTTTGAAGAGTTCTGGAAATTTCCAGATTAGACTGGGGTTCATCCGGAATGAAGTTCCTGCAGCAGAACCTACACCCTCAGCCCTCACCTGAACTCTGTCTGCTCTAAAATGTGGGTAGAATTTTGAAGAATCTAGAAGTGGTGGCAGGTAGGGTTTTTGACCCTTGGCCATCAGTTGCCCCAAAGCAAGGTGGTCCCCTCTGGGCAGGCGTGTCTCAGAACATGTGTCAGTCACAACATGTCTCAGCACCACCTTCTCTGCCCAGGTCATTGCTGTGGTCATGGACCTTTTCACTGATGGGGATATATTCCAAGACATTGTGGATGCTGCCTCTAAGCGCCGGGTCCCTGTATACATTATCCTGGATGAGGGTGGAGTGAAATTCTTTTTGGAGATGTGTCAGGGCCTAGAGCTCGCAGACTTCCGCATTCGGGTGAGTTCACCACTGGGACAGGTTGTGGGCCCTCCTCCTGTCTCCTCCCAAGCTCAGGGGCTCAGACTGAACTTCAAGATCCCAAGATTTTTCCTTCTATGTGAAGCCAAGATTCAGGACCTTGTAACTGCCTACTTATATATCCTAAATGTTGTCCTAGAGCTGCTGAGGCTGAAGGAGGCAGCTGGGCCAGCCCTGGGGCGGTCTGTCCATAGAATCACTGACTTCACTGCTAGGTTCACCACAAGGCTGTAGCTCTCTGTGGGAAACTTCAAGCAAGAACTCTCTTGTTCAAAATAAAATATGTAAAGCTAAAACAAGCAGAGACTTTTGGAAAGACTCAGGCAGTAGTAAGGGTCTATGGACCCCTCCCAAAGCAAGGCCTTGGTACAGAGCCCTGAGACCTCCCAAAACAGGGTGATATGTCTTTCTCCTCAACAGAACATCCGTGTCCGCTCTGTGACAGGAGTTGGGTTCTACATGCCCATGGGGAAGATCAAGGGGACGTTGTCATCAAAGTTCCTGATGGTCGATGGGGACAAAGTAGCCACCGGATCTTACAGGTCTGTTGGGCCGTGTCAAGGGAGGGCCCAGGGGACCTGTGTTCATGGTAGTTGTTAATCGGGAGCATGCTAGCCTGGAGCTTCCATGGTTGTGTGTTTTAAGAGGCCAGTTCCTTTCCTCAGACTTTCTGTTGACAGATTAGTTATTCCAGATAGAGGATCAACTCTTCTAGGCATTAAGCATTGCTGGCTTGTTGTGCTTCTCTGGCAGCCGGTTGGTTGTACTTTGAGGCTGGTTTTTGGGTGCCATAAGCAAGAAGTAGAAAGGACAAGATCTGGGAAAGAGATGTAAGATGTTGTCTTAGTTACTTTTCTATTCCTGTGACCAAACACCATGACCAAGGTGACTTAAAAGAAAGCTTTAGTTTGGGGGGTCATGGATCCAGAGGGTTAGAGTTCATGACCATCATAGCAGGGAGCACGGTAGCAGGCATGGTGCTGGATCTTACATCTTGTCCACACACACGGCAAAGACAGTGAAGTGGGAATAACATGGGTTTTTGAAACTTCAAAGCCCATCCACAGTGGCACACCTCCTACAAGAAGGCCACAGTCCTAATTAAGCATTCAAACAGACGAGGCTATGGGGACCATTTTTATTCCAACTGCTACAGATGTGGCACAGAGAGATGACTCCAGAATTTGAATTGAAAAGCAAAGTACCAGGTACATGAGAACCTGTGTATGAGTCATCTCTCCCCTCTGGAAACGTGAAAAGCAAGGTGAGTCTGGAGCACATGGTGGCAATGAGTGGATTATCTGAGTCAAAGTATGAGTTTCGCAGATGCTGTGCACTCTGGGAGCGATCAGCAAGCTAACAGATGCAGGTTAGTCCGTGTGCATTGCGTGTGTCTGTACCAGGTATGAATTGCTGGCTATTTCATTACGAACCCCCGGTGGCATGGCCTACCTTAGGTCCTATGAGCCACATTATACAGGACAGGGTAGATGTGGATCCGGTCTGACTTCTCAAGCCCCATGGGAAGGAAAGGAAAGGAGAATTTAACCTGGTGAAAGGAGAATAGTCCAGTGTGAGGGCAAGAGGCACCTTTCTCCAGATATCAGGCAGTGTGCCCACAGGGCAGGTTGAGGCTGGGCAGTGGGAGTGTTGAAGGAGCTACTGGTAGGACACTGGAGAGGTCTGGGCCCATCCATGTCTCTGTTTTTCTATCCCCAGCTTTACCTGGAGCTCCTCCTATGTGGACAGGAATCTCCTCTTGCTCCTGACAGGACAGAACGTGGAGCCCTTTGACATAGAGTTTCGGGAGCTGTATGCCATCTCTGAGGAAGTAAACTTGCACCAGCACCTGGGACTGGCAGGAAGGATTGGCCTCAACTACTCCTCCACTGTAGCTCGAAAGCTTATCAACCCCAAGTATGCCTTAGTGGCAGGCACCCGCCCTCCTCCCGGAGAAATGATGCGTTGGGCAGCCCGGCAGCAGCGGGATGCTGGTGGCAACCCAGAGGGACAGGAGGAGGGCAGTGGCGGTGGTGAGTCTGCCCGGCGTCTGGAGAGCTTTCTGAATGACCTGGTCACAGTAGAGCAGGTTTTGCCCACAGTGGACCCCATTATCCCAAGATTGCCGAAACCTAATGATGGCAAGACAACCTCTTATGCACACACAGACCTGAGGCACAAATCCCGAGAGGCACTCCCCCAGAATGGCAAGGGAGAAGCTGCCAATGGAGAGGCCACCCCAGCCAAGGAGAGCAGACGCTTCAGCAGCAGGTTCTTCAGCCGTCGAGTAAAGAGGCCCACAGTGCACAGCAGCATGGCCGGCTCCCCTTCCACTGAGACTTTTACTGATGTGGAGTTTCAGCTGGGAAAGAGGCACAATGAGGGTTCCATGGCCAATATATCAGGTGAGCTCCTGGCCACACGCATGGCCCTTACGGACTGTCTGCCTCCCAGCTACAGGTACAGTTTGCTGGCAGGAAGCAGAAAGGTGCTCCTGGGTCAGAAGGGCCTCCATTCCTGGTCTCTCTGATCACTGAACCTGGTGACCCAGGGCAAGTCACTGCAGGTCGCAGTTTCAGATTCCTGGCCTCTCAGAGGGAAGAGTGATATGTGGCTTGCTTAGTGTTGAGCACAGCAGTGGGCATGGGATGGCCTTCAAGGACTCTTAACCTCCATGGTTTTCAGATCACCTTCATGGGATCTCAGGAAAAGAAGGAAGTGTGACAAGTGTTTCTGTTATAATAGAGTCCAGGGCTCTTTCTGGCCACCCTATTCCTTGCTGTCATCAGGACCTGATCAGACCTCAGCTTTACCTGGCCCGACTGCTGCCCTGACTCAGCTTCCAGTGTCTGTGATAATCCTTAGAACGGTTTTCCCCATGTCTGTTTGAAAGGTGGATTTGCCCTCTGGGAGAGATTGGTGATGTGATGACATCTTTTCTAACCATCTCTCCAGGATCTCCTTGAAGTCCTGTCTTTTTTCTCTTTCTCTGGAGCAGTCTGTTATGATCTTCGGGAGTCTGGCAGTGACAGCATCCCCCAGTTAGAAGGACTCTGTTGGGATGTTTCCTTTATGGCTTTGCAATGATTAGAAGTGAGCGTCCTGGCTGGCCCACTATGAGAATCCTGACTGTGGATTGTCTGTCCTGAGCAGCCCAGGGGCTCCCAGGATGCAAGTACTCAGGGGTCTGGTTTGACCCAGTCAAGGACCTAAAGCAGGAAAAGCACCACTTTCCTCCTGGTTAGAAGTGCGTCATGTCATCATGTCCTGTTGCACCCAGGGGTATGGCTGCCTTTTAGAGCAGGTCTGGGGGTCTCTAGGATGTGACACAGGATGAGCACCAGAGCACCCCTTCCTGGCTCCAGTGGGCCCACACTTTCTGAGCAGTGAGGCAGGCCAGGTTCTGCATGGGTACTTCCCTTCCCCTCACCCTCATGATGCCTGAGTCAAGAGGCAGGTGGAGACTGGGGGAAGCACATTCAGTGCTGGACATGGAAAATGACTGTAAGCCGGATTCAGAGCCAGGCCTGGACCTCTTCCTGTCAGAGGAGGAGTGGTTGGTCCCTCATTCCCATTCCCCTTGGGCCTCCCTGGCTCCCCAGCACCAGATGCTGACGTGCTGGGCCTCTTATTTGGAAGGAGGGTTGCCATGGTGAACACCTGGCAAGAAAGAGGAGGGGGTGAGCCCAACCACAAAGGGGCTGCTTCCCAACTCCTGACTGAAGTGAGGTGGAAGCATTCTCTTCCCTTGCCCCTCACCCTGAGGTACTGTTTCCATAGAAACGCAAAGCCTATTGTCTTGTCCCTTCCTGCTGCCTCTGGTGTCAGATTCCCCTGCTTAGATGACTCGGGCAGTTAGAGTTTGCCACTGCTGCCTGTCTCTGAGCATTTGTACGTGGTGCTCTGGAGCCAACAAACAGACCCACTATGTGTGCAGTTTCGGGAGCTCCAGCTCCACAGCACCTGGCCCCCTGAGCAGAAGGGCTGGGTAGGAGTGGCTGGCACAACATAGGAAAGTCTGAAGTGTGTCCAGCGTCATCCCTGGGGAGAACATTGAGGTGGCAATACGGGCGCGCGCACGCACGCACGCACACACACACACACACACACACACACACACACACACACACACCCTGCCACCCTCATCATGGCCCTGAAATCCCAGCTCTCTAAGACCCCTAGCCCCTGTTTCATTCTTGCTCAAAGGCAGAGTTTCTCCTTCCAAAGGCCCTTCCTACACTTTCTCTAACCCCAGGCCCTAGGCTGAGAGGCCTTGGTTCCCTTCTCGAGGTGGTAGCCACTGAGCAGCCAGACTACACACCTCACAACACAGCATGGGCCCCAATCCTGGGAGAGCTGGGGCTTGAGTTGGATTGGAACCATTTCAGCTTCTTCCTCAGAGAAGGATCGAAGCCAGGGAAGGAATCCCTTCCCCATAGGGAGCATTCAGCGGCAACAGTGGTAGTGCGACTGCTGCTTCCCCTCCTCTGGGCTGTCTCTTCTAGAGGGGTAAGCTGGGGAGGGCTTCTGAGGTCCCTCTGAGTTGATGCTGACTGTCCTATCTGTCTTTGCACCCTCTTGTCAAAGAGAATGTGGGTGGATGACAGGGTGGGCGAAAGAGAGAAAGATAGGAAAAGCCGAGAGCTGACAGCCTGTAAAATTGCTTGATAAGAAGTATATAGTTGTCAAACAGCATGCAAATTTTTGCAAACCCAGGTGTGGCCCTGGGGAGAATCTCACAGAATTGCCTCCTTTGGGGCTGGGGGTGGAGGGGCATAATGGAATCAGCCTGGCAGTTTGAAGACCCAGAGCCCCCTCTAGTGGCTGACATGTCCTTTGCTGATTTTTCTTTTTTTCTAAACCGTGCCCCTGCACTGCTATTAGCTGCTGCCTTCCTGGCCACTTGCCACCTGCGCCCATACAGGCTCTCTGGGGAGATTTCTGGAGTCTCAGGAAGGCACAGCCAGGGGCATCCTTGTTTAAAAACCCTGTCTATAGAGTCTGCACTGCTAGGCTGGGCTCAGAAATCTGCATTTAAAAAAAAAACACTATGAAACAGGCTTTAGTCAACTAAATTTACACTCGACGCCATATAGGTAAAAACTAAGGGGTGGGATGGATGGCGTTCAGCAAAATGTGGAATACCGGCAGTGCTGACAAAAAAAAAAAAAAAAAAAAAAAAAAAGCTTTGGAAACCAAAGCTCTTGTTACAGCTGTTGCCATGAAGATCCCGTTTATCTTTTAACCAATCCCACTGCCAAGTATTTAAAATTAAACACTGAATTAAATCAGAAGCATAGCACAGTAATGCCAGTATCAGAGACATTCATGTAATGAAATAGTGGATTTCGGTGTCTCCAACACTCGTGTTAGCTTAGAGTACAATGGCCCCAGTGCATCAGTGGAAGAAGACCTTCCCTGGTTACACCACGTGGTCACAGAGTCATTAGCAGGTCAGGAAGCACCGAAGGAGATATCTGCATTTTGAATGGCAGCCTTGGTTTCCCCCACAGAGCTCTCCAATACAGGGGGATCTTCAGACCAGCACCAATGGAGTTTGTTACAGGAGATTCAGACAAAGCTCTGCCCTCGGAGGTCACTAGATTTGCGGAGGGAGTTCTAGGTGCTGTTCTTGGACTCCTAGGGGATCCTAGTTGGAAAATGAGCAGTAGTTTTCAAGTGTTAAAGAGACATACTGTGAAATTCTGTCACTCAGAACTCAGGTGGGTTTGCAAGTGTTTCTGGGATGGTGGTGTCCCGTGAACAGTTCTTGTACTCCAGAAGGACCAACCCCTGTGTCCACAGACAGGCTGTGAGGAGAAGGCAGCATCGGCTCTGCTCCCAGACACCTCAAAGCAGCTGCAGCTCTCCCCAGAAGGTCAGAGACATTATCATCTCCCAGTGTCTTTAGAGATCAGAAGGCCCGTGGTACCATCTCTGATTTTAGAGTTATGGCTACTAGGGTCCTGGGTTTGGGAACTTCAGGCTTTTCCGTGTTGCCCTTTGGGGATAGTGGTTTTTGATGTCCTTCCTGGAAATCTGAGTCCTCATGAGGGTGGACTGGTGGGGAAGTGCTTCCAGGGCTGAGGATCTGTGGCCACATCGGGACTATCACTCAAGTGTTGCTTCTGAGGAGCATGGGTTAGACCTCAGCCCGTGTGTGTGGAACCTGTAGTCAGATCTGATTGTTCTGGGTCCTGTGACCAGCAGGGGGTGCTGGTCATGTGGCTAAGGTAAGCTAACTGCTCCAGCGATGAGGCAGCTGTACTGTTCACGTCTGTTATCTTACGTGTGTGTGTGTGTGTGTGTGTGTGTGTGTGTGTGTGTGTGTGTGTGTGTATTGTCCGCACGTATATATGTGCACTACATGCATGCCTGGTGCCTTTATGGTTCAAGAGGAGGCATTGTGTCCCCTGAAACTGGAGTTACAGGTGTTTGTGACCTACCATGTGGTGCTGTGAACTGAATTCAGGTCCTCTGAAAGAGTCACAGTGTTCTTAGCTGCTGAGTCGTTTCTTCAGGTCAGCTCTGCTGTCCTTCCCAGTTCCTCTGAGGCTGCCTGGGCCTCTGCCCACTCTCTCAGTAAGGTGGTAGATAAGCTGGCTTCACTCAGCACTGTTTATGTTCGTCTGAACTCCAAATATCTAGCCACTGCCGACTTGTTTTGTCCAACAAGAATACAGTTTTGAAGCGTTTGTTCTGTGGGGCACCATTGTAAATTAAGCAGGGAATGGAATGAACAAAAGGCCTTTCTTGTGGTGCCCATTACCTTGAGACAGTTGAAGGCAGGAAGTGTTGTCACTGTTATACAGGGTGCTCAGGGGATGCTTCGTTGGTTAAGGAACACGCGCACAGCCTCAGATGGACACATGAACATCGTGGGAAGAATATCTAGATAAAAAGAATGTGAAACCCTAAACACTATAAAAAGAGGGGACCTACTGTCATCACAGCGCTGTTGTGACTTTCTGTATTGCTGCTGCTGCCCCTTCTGAGGTAGCTTCCTGCTGGCTGTCATCCATATGCCCTAGACTGCAGCATTCCCAGTCCTCTCTCATTGCCATTCTTGCAAGCCTCATCCCATCCCTGCTGCTCCTCAGTCGTCCTCCCAGGCTTCAGGCCAGTGAGCCTCTTTTGTTTTGGGTTGGTTTAGTTTTCTGGTTTGCTTTGTTTGTTTGAGACAGGGTTTCTTGTAACCTGGAACTTGCTCTGTAGATCAGGCTGGTCTTGAACTCAGAGACTCACCTGCTTCTGCCTCCCAAGTGCTGGGACTGGAGGTGTGGCCACCACTGCTCAGCAGTACTAATCCTTTTCAGCTTGGCTTTCTCCCATAAGTCTTCTTTGGGCCATTCACCATCCTACTGACATAGTTTATAAAAAGAAATAGCTTGGGTGGTTGGTATAATTCTTCCACATCAATCTGTATGGGTCTGAGGCACCTGCCCTTGGCAGATTCCTAGTAAAATGAACATGGAAGAAATGATGGGACACATTCCCTCAAGCCTGTTTCTCTGTCAGAGTCACGACAGTGAACCCTGAGGGACAGTTTCAGGCTAGCACCCAACCCTGTAAACCAAAGGGTCAGGTCCTGCTAAAGACCAGCTTCTCTGGATAAGAGCTGGCAGGGCACAGGCTCTGTCGGTGCTCCTGTGCCCTTGACACACTCCTGCCCCGTTCCTGGATCCAGAGATTGCTTTGGCTTACCTGCCTCCAAAATGCTACTGCTTCTGGGGAGGTACTGGGTATCTGCTTACTGGGCCAAAGCAAACATAAAAAGCCACTGAGGAGAGGAAGTGGGAACTATGCATCCGCTGTTGCTGCTACAGCAAGGGGCTCCAGGGTGGTAGAATTTAATGACTCACAGAGCCATACCAGACACAGCCTTCAGAGTCACCAAAGAAGGCTGCTGCTGGTTTCCTGTTCTACCTCCCCCTAGGCAGTCATCTGCCTGAGTCTAGGGGGACACCCAGGAGGGAGGGGCTCAGGCAGTTTTTTGCAATAGGTCCTGAGGTATGAGTTCATTGTAGCCCCAATGAGGCAGTGTCTAGTGGAGCACAGACAGCAGGCCTGGGCACTGTGGCCTTTGAAAAGCATGGGGACTCAAAAGAGGCTGAAGCAGCCCTGCCTAGTCTAGCCTCTGCCCAGTGCCTCTCCTGCTACTACAACTCACAAGAGGCAGTGTCACCTTAATTAAATTCACAGTTGAAGTGATACAGAAGGTGGTGTGAGTGCCAGGGAGATTGCCTTTATTGTATAGGGGGGAATAGGCAGGAAGTAACACAGTGACTTCCACCTGGGAAAAGCGGCCAGCAGGCATTCTGAGGAAGTAGACTCTGCCTCCAGGGCCAGCCAGAGGTGTCAGAGCTGCCTCACAGCTCCCCTTCCCCAGAGTTCAGAGCAGGGTTCAATCATGAAAACTGCTGGTACCTGGGTTGGGGATTTAGCTCAGTGGTAGAGTGCTTGCCTAGCAAGCGCAAGGCCCTGGGTTTGGTCCCCAGCTCCAAAAAAAAAAAAAAAAAAAAAAAAGAAAAGAAAAGAAAAAAAAAAACTGCTGCTGGTACCTTTTCCTAGAATTATGGAGGAGGTAGAAAGGCCGGAGAAGCCCTCCCCAGGACCCTTCTATAATTCAGCTACCTGAGTGGTAGATGACCTGAGGCTGAACTAGAAGGCCAGGGTCGGCTCTGACCAATCAGGAACAGGACAACTGCTTGCTTCAGCTCAGCAGTAAATGGTTCTGGCACTCATCCTTGCTACCCCATACCCTCCTTGAAGATCCCTGTGAGTGCCTTTGATTTCACTTTGAGATCATGAAGCTGTCTACAACATTTAGCTGCTAGTATCAGGAATCTTTAAGTCATTGGTGGCTGGCTCTGGAGTCCCTGTCTGTTTTGTTCAGGAGACATGGATCACTTGGTGTCTCCAATCATGGAGATCCTCTGATCATGGTGAGGCCATTGAAGTAGATAGGACCTTTGCTTTTCCTGGGCTTCCTGTTGACCTGGATTCCAGATCAGCAGCTTAGAAGAGAGGTATTAGCCCTGAACACTAAACTCATAGATGGTTCAAGGTTGGATTTGTTACTTATGCCCTTCACGTCTGCACCCTGTCTCCACAGGTAGAGGAAGCTCCAGCGTCACCAAGGCCAGCAACTGTGTGATCTCTTGAGCTGCAGGGTATTGGTGGGCGGGACCTTCAGATGCCCACCCATCTGGTCCTGTGCCAAGAACATGGCCTCTTCCCTGCACTAGGAAACGCATCAGACCCTCAGCAGACCTCCTACCCTGTAGCCTCCATTCCAGTCTTAGTGCTGGAATTCCAGACAACAGGATCTGAATCTCATCTCATCATCTCAACCATTGTGTGCCTGCAGCAGACCGTGGTGGTCTGACAAGAAACACCGCTACCGTGTTTACGTGAAGTAGAAGCCTCCCTACTGTCTGCTTTTCTTCTTGCCAATCTGACCTCCACTGGGCCAGTCCTCCCTACAGGTCCTCAGGAGGGATAAAGGCCAGTCTTTCTGCCGTGGTAGGACAGGATGTGCAAAACAGCCCCAGCCACTTGGCCTTCTCCTTGGACATCTGGTGCTGTCTGGTTCTCTAAACCCCAGAAGTTTGTGGGGGAGAAGGGAAGAAGGTGGGACTCTGAGCCAGTCTTGCTCCACCCTTGAAGCTCAGGTAGAAGACGCAGCTGGAACAGCTGGCCTACGGACACCCACTCCTGACGGCTCCTGATGGTCTCCCACTGGAATTGGGGCGGGGTAGGAATTCTGCCTCCCTCCAGCTAGTGGCAGGATCTGACAGTGCTGGCAAAGAGCCCCTTTCCTTCCTACACTGTAGCCTGCCTGAGTGCCTGGGGCTCCCTGGCTGGTGCTGTGAAAACTAGAGCCATAGAGTGCCTTTCTCTAGGCCTGCTCCTTTCAATAGGCTTTTGTTTACAGACCCTGTGGAGGATGGGAGTGCAGGAGAGGAGGCTGGGCCCTGAGGACAAGAGCATTTGCAGTTACTCCCAGCCCTCTTCATCCACTAGGGCTTCCTCCTTGAAACTTCAGCTGAAGACTAACCTTAGCCTCTTTCAGAATTGCAGGCTGTTCTTAGAAGCCTCAGTTTCTCTAAAACAGGTTGGCTAAATTGCCAGGACAAGCAGCCACCTCCCCTTACAGTGACCTGTCCAGGCTGAGGGAGAGTGAGCATGACTTAGAAGATGTCATTGCGGGGTTGGGGATTTGGCTCAGTGGTAGAGCGCTTGCCTAGGAAGCGCAAGGTCCTGGGTTCAATCCCCAGCCACGGAAAAAAAAGAAGATGTCATTGCCTGACTCCAGACTCTGGTCAACCCTCCTGAACAGGCAGAATGACAGAGGGACAGAGGGGCACACAGAAGCCTTTCCAGGCCTCCTAACCAAGTTCTTGCTTTTCTGAAAAGACCTTGGGTACCACTAGGACCAGAAAGGGACAAGGACATCTGCAGAAGCAGCTAGTGAGAGGCAGGGAGGGGCACTGTGAACTACAGAAGCGGGCAAAACGCAGTTCCTGTGTCTGACCTCCCTGCTGGTGGGGAGGGAGAAGGAAAATAACAGATGGTCTCAATCCAGAGTCCCCCTATCCTCCCTGAGGGTAGCCCCACCATGGCTTCCCAAGCTTTTGTGATGATTAAACACTTCTGGTAAGTGCTTCCTGATACAAGGCTGGTAGTGTGGTGTGTGCTTATTCTGGAAGAATGGCAGGGAGGCCTGGGTGACATGGGAAGTAGGCTGCTACACCTCTACTGTCGTGGTCACCTTGAAGATGTGGGATACAAGAAACTTCAACCATGGGCAAAGATGTAGAGAGAATGTATTGTATGGATGTATCAAAACCTATAGGAAATGGTAGAATAGAATAGGGACATCCAGGAGGCAGAAAGAATTCTGGGACAGAACCAGGCACGGGCGATGAGACATACAATGGTACCTGAGCATAGATAACCAGCCCCGTGGGAGAATGCAGGTTAAATAAAGGGGATAATTTCTGATGTGAAGACAGCAGAGCCTAGCTATATGGACAAGGTCTTTGCAAGTACATTTTGAGTCTTAGTCTTATTTCTAGGAGCATGGGGCTGAGAAGAACTGGACTAAACATCTACAAATGGTGCCTCTTTGGCTGCTAATTATAGAGTAAATATTATTTTCTATATATTAATGCTGGAAATTGATAGGTGGCAATTATTCTGTAACCCCCAGCCTTTTCCCAAATGGCCACACGGAGACCTTTAATATTTCAGAGCCTTAGGCCTCAGCTGGGCCGACGCTCACCTGGCTCTGGTGAGTTAACCTGGCCATCTAGCCCACGCAGCCACCTGGTTAGCTACCTTCCAGGCCTGTGATCATGTCTGCCACCCCCATGTCTCCTGGCTAAAGGGCTTTCCTCCTCCCTTTTCCCAGAGTTCCTTTCACCCTCCCAGGAAGTCCCACCTTCAACTTCCTGCCTAGCTAATTAGCCATCAGAATTTTATTAAAGCCAATCAGAGAACGCCTTGGGTAGGTGAGGAAGGACAGAGACAATGTCACAGAGCATACCCTAACAGAAAGAAATGAGACCCCATGTAGAGCAGTTGCCTGAGACTAGGAAAGGGCTGCTCCTAAGCCATTCTGCTACGGCCATCTCTCTCCCCAGTGAGTGAAGCTAGCCTCTTTCACCCTGTCCCTGGGTCAGCCCTCCTGGACAGGCAGCTGGAGGGGGAGTTCTTCTCTACCCTGCTGCATTTCTCCCACTGAGCCATATGCTTTAGTCATGAAACTTTCAAAGACGAGGTCGGGAATGAGTCCAAGTGAAGGTACACCACTAGCCCCAGGTCCCACATCACAAACACATTTATTAGTGGTCAACTCTGACGAGTCTGTTTGCAGAGGGGCAGTGGTGTGTGCTGTAGGATGTGGCCCAGGCTGACCTCCAACTGCCGCTCCTGTCCTCTTGAATACCGGGGTTACAGGTGTGTGCCACCACACCCAGTTTACCTTGTGTTGCCTTGGCATGGTTCTGTGGCTCTGAGGTTGGCTGACTTGCCTAAGATTTTCCATCCTGGGACATCTCCCCCCTCTATCCTAGTTACCTTGGTTAGCACTTCACTGCCTTGTTCTCCCCAGGACAGGTGTGTTTGTGTGCACACATCTGCCTTCCTCCATTTAGCACTCCGTCAGATTTTCTCCCAATCTGTTCCCCTTTTCTTCTGCTTTAGCCATGGAAAGCACTGTGGGACATACTTTTGTGTGCCCCGGAGTGCCCGCCTCCAAAAAGAGCCAGAGCTAACAGCAAGAGAAGCTTCAAACTCAAGTGAGGCAGGGCGGGAATTCCTATCCAGCTCTCATAGCCATAATCTGGGTAAACAGGACAAAGTGCCCCTCGGCAGCCAAGAAGCCCTACCCGTGTCATGACTGTGGTTTATCACCAGGCGTTCCCTACACTCAGCTCCTCTTGCCTACAGGGCCCAATGGCTGGCATGAATCATCTGTACTGATCTGTACAAGATCTGCTCCAGAATGGCACCCTGGGCTCAGTGAGTGGGGCCTGATCTAGGTGGAAGGAGTGCACTCTAGAGAGGAGCCAGCGGTGAGCAGGAGGGCGCTGCTTCCACACAGCATGCTCTGCTGCATGGCATGATAGCTGCCCTTTCTTCCTTGGTTGGGCTCTGAGCACAAAGACCATATCTGTTGGGTCAGTGCCATAACCACGGTATCCTCTCAGTATCTGTTGGCCAAACAAATGGTTGAAAATTGGACAGCGGGGGCCAGCAAGATTGGTCAGTGGGTAAAGTCCCTTGCTGTACAAGGTGATGTAGGTTTGATGCCAGAATGTAGGGTGGAAAAGAACCAGCTCCCCAAAGTTATTCTCTAATCTCTATGTATACATGGTGGCACACGACATCATCATCATCATCATTCATGTATACACACCTGAGTCCTTTCAAAGGGAAGCGAAGATGGATCTTGAGATTGGCAGGTTAATACAAAGTTCCCAGAAAGTCATGGCTGGAGTCCAGTCATGGGGACATCCTAGTGTACTGTCTCTCTGCCTTTCCACAACAGCCATTCGGACAGAATTTCTATCCAGGAAGTGGTTAGAAGCTGTGGCAGTGTCTAAAGATACCCCAAAGCAGCTTCAGGAATAGGAGCCTGTGTCACTGGAGATGAGCTAGGACCTGCCACGAAACCAGCAAGCATGTGGGAGCCTGCAGGAGGAAAAGCACAAAAGGCAAGAACAGAAGGCGTGCCCACAGCGCCCATGGCTCTAAAGGGGGAAAATCCATTGTATGCCAAGAATCTTGCTTTATGGTTTAAATTTCCCTACTGGCAGCTTTGACTCCCTGGTGAGGCTCTTAGATATGGCTTGAAGCTTAGGAGACTTGATAGGGAAAGGCGGGTCACTGCTTGTTGTTAGTGAATTGTTCCTGGTACATAGTTCCTGGGCACCAGGCCTGGGGACACAGTGACAGAGGAAGGCAATGTTTGAAAGCAGAGTGGCTGAAGCCAGGTGACAGTAGTGACCACCTTTAATCTCAGCACTTGGGAGGCAAAGGGAGGCAGGTCTCTGTGAGTTCAAGGCCAGCTAGGTCCACAGAGCAGGTTCCAGGACAGCCAAAGCGACATAATAAGACCACGTCTTGAAAAAAAAGGAGTGGATGTGTGCTGTTTGTTGAGACTTTCGTGGAACATGAAGTAGAATAGGTTGTCCCAGGCACTGTATGGCTAAGGACCCATCAGGCCCACTTCTAGAATTTGGACTTCCTTATATGTCATATGGAGGACACTCACCCAGGTCAAAGCCTCTAGCATGAGAAGCTACAGGCTTAGAGCTTCCAAAAGTATTTTCTGGTGGATTCTCCCGTGCGCCTACCTACCCTGGCAATTAGTCAGGGTTAGATGGTTCTTGGCTGGCACACTGGACTAAGTACTTGTTCACCTAGAGGGAGTTACAAGGCCCAGGTACTGAAAGTAGGGAAGAGAAAACCTGCCAAAACCACTCGGTTGGACAGGAACCTGTGTTCCCCATGTGTTCCACGCCCCTGCCTCAGAAGGCAGCAAACATAGCTGGTTTCCTGAAAACCTCACTTTTCTAGACTGATAGTTTTGGGTGAGATGGACAACTTTAGCTCCTTGTTTAGAGAGAATACTGTAAATAAAAATACAAATAAAGCTTAAACCAAAGACAGGCTTCTGTACTGTGGAGAAAGCCAGCCAACTAGGTACCACACCCGTCTGGCATTCTCCCCTCATAAAACTTCAAACTCCCTCAGGTGTGTTTCACCTACCTTCTCTGCCAATGGCTGCCTGGTTAACTCTTACAGTTACTGTACTGGGAGGAGCCCCAGGAGTCCTGGGAGCTGAGGTGGGTGGAAGCATTGGTGGAGAAGGGCTGACACCTTGTGGCCAGATGACAGCTTGCAGCATCTCTCTGTAACTCCGACAGGCAGGCTTGGTGTGGGCAAGCGCTTTATACAAAAGGTCAAAGGAGGGGCTGGGGATTTGGCTCAGTGGTAGAGCGCTTACCTAGGAAGCGCAAGGCCCTGGGTTCGGTCCCCAGCTCCAAAAAAAAAAAAAAAAAAAAAAAAGGTCAAAGGAGTAAATGCTCTGGGCTTTGACCAAATCTGATGGTCACCCTTCTAATCCCATCACTAGTGAGGCTGAAGCAGAGAAGATTGTTGCAAGTCTGCAGAGAGAGACTGTGTCCCACATTTTTAAAAAAGCTTTTGAGACCTGTGCTGCCTGTTCTGACCTCAGAATGACACCGAGGCAGCCACACACCGTACATAAGCAAGTTCGCACAGCTGAGTTTCTATAAAACTTATGGGTGCTGGAAATGTCCGCACAGACTTGGTGAGTATGACAAGACAAGTTAGTATTGTGATTCTTTTAATCATTTAAAAAATGTGAAATCTCAGGGCTGGGGAGATGCCTCATTGGTTAAGAGCACTTGCTGCTCTTCCAGAAGAGTCAAGCTCCCACATCAGGCAACCCCCAGTCACCTGTAACTACAGCTCCAGGGGATCGGACCCCTTCTTCTGACCACTGCAGGCACATGCATATACATATACATAATTAAAACCAAAACCAAAAAGTTCTAAATAAAAATGTAAAAGCTCAAACTGAAGCTATAAAACTAAGTTGTAGACTGTGAGCCTAGCGTGCTGTATAAGACTCCGGTCCAATTCCTAGCACTAGCACTCTAATTCAGATGGAAAAACCATTCTGAGTTCATAGGCTGTAGTGACAGGTGGCAGGCTGGATTGGGACAGCACACTCCGCTTTGCTGGCATCTCACCCAGGATACTCCCTCCCACCTGTATTCCCTCTCTCTCTCTCCATCATCTCATTCGACATGTGTCATTGCTCTGCTGTGAGGAATCCCGACATCTCCTCCCAAGGGAACCTCAGGAGCAGTTGTTGATTTTCCCTCATTTCGTGTTATCAGATGTGCCCATTGGACGCCCTGTGCTAGGCCATGCAAGCCATGCTAGGCTATGCAAGAGCCTAAAGGGTTTTTGTTTTGTTTGTTTGTTTTAAGGTTTATTTATTTTATTTATTTGAGTACACTGAGGCTGTTCTCAGCCACACCAGAACAGGGCATCGGATCCCATTACAGATGGTTGTGAGCCACCATGTGGTGGCTGGGAATTGAACTCAGGACCTCTGGAAGAGCAGCCAGCGCTCTTAACCACTGAGCCATCCCTCCAGCCCCCTAGAGCTTTAATATTTACTCCCCCCCCCCTTATTCGTTAAAGACGAAACAACTCACTGACAACTCATTGTGTCTAAGGTACTCCAGACGGGCACGCTGAAGGAATATAGAAGCCCAGAGAAGGCGTTTGACCTGGGCGTGGAGTTCAAATGAGAATCTGAAGCAAGAGGAAGTTCCTGAGATAACCCCCGAGGGAACCATGAAAAGCCTAGAGAGAAATCTTTTAGAGTTGGAAGCATTAAAGATGGAGCAATTAAGGACACGACTGAGGACAGACACAATGTCTGTCCCCAAGACCTCTCTGTTGTTGGCAGCAAGTTGTTCTGGATGTGTGGTGGGCAAATGAGGCCATTTCCTGTCAGGCCTTCTGGGATTGCCTCAAGGCAATGACAGTCTGTGTGCTTTTTTTGGGTCTAGCTTATGCCTGTGGCCAGCCTGTGCCTGAGGTTACTTTCACCTAGGACTCCAAAGGATGCGGGAGTGCTTGGGAGAATCCCCTCATAAGGGGAGGGGTGGGAGGAGTTTAGACAGCGCTTTGAAGGAAGTGCAGATTCACAGGACAAGGAGGATGGAGTGTCTTGAGCTACAGATAACACACACACACACACACATACACACACATACATACTTACACACACATACACACATACACACATACATACACACACATACACACATACACACACACACATACACACATACACACACATACACACATACACACACACACACACACACACACACACACACACACACACACCCCACAGGGATGCCATGGCCAGGCCAAGGGCTTCTGGGGAGGGAACCATGCTCACAGGATGTTTTCATGTGACTTTTTACGCAACCTGGATAGGCAGACATGGTAAATCTGTTTTGTTTTGGGTGACAAACGACGATTGTTGTTTTCCAGATTCATTGATTTAAAACAATATGTCCCTTGGCAATTACTCCCTCTGCTACTTTACTTTCCTTAAAAGGATAAAGAAGCCTAATGTATGTATGCTTGGCATGACAGCCAGCTTCATGGCTCACACAGCCACACGTCCAGAAAGTAACATGTCCATATTTAATATTTCTGAAACTCTTAGTAAAATTTTTAAAGATCTATCTATTTTATGTATATGAGTACAGTGTAGCTGTCTTCAGACACACAGAAGAGGGCATCAGATCCCATTACAGATGGTTGTGAGCCACTATGTGGTTGCTGGGAATTGAACTCAGGACCTCTGGTAGAGCAGTCATTGCTCTTAACTGCTGAGCCATCTCTCCAGCTCTGAAAAATCTTAATAATTTAAAAACAAGAATCCTTGAGTTTTCGTTTCATACCAGCTTTATAAATTATGTTTGGGGCTAGAGATGAAGCTTAGTGGAGTGCTTGCCTGGCATGCATGGAGAACTGGGCATGATGGCACACACCCATAATGTCAGCACTCAGGCACTAGACTTGGAGGTGAAGGCAGGATAAGGACTTAGCCCTTGCTATGGAAAGCCTGAAGAACATGCAGGTCCTTTGAAAGAGTCTACACAAAGAGATGGCAGGGGAAGTTCATGAACAGTTGTGGAGGTAGGAGGGAAGCTGGCTATTTTGGGAAGCAAAGAAAGAGCGAAATCTCAGAGTAAAACATAGTGGGGAAGTCATGGAAACAGGCCTGGGAAAGTATCTTGGATCTCGGCCACAAAACAGGTTATAGATGAGCTTAGGAAAACTGGTTTCAGTCGAGTTAGGGAAAGCCAGGGCTAGAGAAAGGAGGTACAATGACCGAGGTGGAAAGGGCCATAGGCTATATTATTGGGATGAGAGCCCAGAGGGAAAGAAGGATCTTAAAAAAAAAACAAAACAAAACAAAAAAAAAACAAAAAACAAAAAACAAAAAACGGTCCTAGTTGGAATGCAAGAAAAAGCCACCAGGGGGCGTAGCTCAGCCAGGAAGACGCATGCCCTTTTTTAACCTGAGTTTGTGGGGAAACAACCGGGCGGCTGAGGGCTGCGGTGGAGCTTGGAGGTGGTTGGGTTAGTCAAACTGTTCCTGTAGGGACGCATCTCTCCAGCTGCACTGCAAGTTCTCAAGCCACCATAGGTTTAAGAGCAAGAGCTCACTTGTTTGAGTCAGGCTACCCAGCTTCAGCTGCTCCCCGTGGTAACCTGGAACAAGTTGGTTAACCCTCTTGAGCCTCTATTTTTCTGTCTGGAAAGTGAGAACTATCATTGTGGGAAATATTAGCCGTTGTAATCCAAGCAAAGCCCGCAGTACAGTGTCCAACATACGGTATTCGTCAACGACGGGGGGGAGGGGGGCTAGGGGATAGCACGGGGGGTGGGGTAACCACATTTTAAGGTTCTCTGTGTCTAGAATCGGCTAACACACCCAAAGGGTCAAGTGTCCACTGCTCAGCAGAGTCACTTTTCAGGAAACACAGTCATAAAAACCTACAGGTGATTTGGAAGTGACACAGCGTCTATCTCAAGGGCTTTTGTTGCATAATAAATGCTACCACAAAGGTAATAAAAGCCTATGAGCCTGTCCTCTGTCATCTACACCCTCTAGCATGTTCCCTTCCCCCATTGCTCCAGGTTATTGGTTACCGACACGCCCGTGCTCCAGTAATCAGCTTCAGCTGTCAGCTGTCACCTTGACTTTTGGATTAGGATCCTTTACCGGGGACCACCTCCTTGTTAGGAGCTCTGAGAATTAAAGAATGCTTTACAAATCTTGCCAAAAAAGTCTCAGAGCACTGAAAGACCAGTCTTCTGCTTGTGCCCCAGAAGTCAGAACTGGGATAGATCTAGTTGGCTATAACTGCCCTGGGCCTATGGGTCATTGCAGAATCATTTGCAAAAGTTCCTATTGGTTTGGCTCCTGTCCAGGCTAAGGGCAGAGATCACAGCACAGTCTCTCAAGGGAGATAAAGGAAGGCTGTTGCTTGGGATGGCTGGGAATGCTTTTGGTCGCCATCCAAGGCAATGGTCACTCATTAAATCTGCCTTCTCCAGCAGAAAGCCAGCTTATAGAACACCATATACAACGCTCCCAGAATAGTACAGGGCTCCAAGAACACAGTGCACGTGGCCAGTATACAAATGTGTAGGGGCTTTTTGTCTTCAAATCCGGGCGGGTTTGAGCAAACCAACCAACCAAAAACCATTTTCTCCAAGTGGCATCCTGAGAGGAAATGAAGAGACTATGCTACCCTGGACTGCCTTTCTGGATTCCAGTTGATTCCACAGTCACCAAAGTGTGCTAGGAAGCCTCTAGCAATGACAGGGAGCCCAGGAAACACCTCCAACCAATTCATTAACTTTACCTTCACACCAGGCTCGGCAAGCCTGTAAATCCTGACATTGACTCCAGCGGGAATTTGAAACCTTGGTCTTCCACCATAAATATTTTATCGATTTATTGGCTTTCTTCCTATCTGTATAGAAAGTGAGGAGAAATTCGGGCCAGAGCTGTAGTTCGGAGGAATGAGGGATCTCAGCACCCAGGCAAGGCTGCATCACATCCCACTGTTTGCTGGAGGATGAAACCTATGTGTGTTTCTATTCCTGAAAGACCATGGGAAGGCATGCAGGTTCCTCTGTGAGCGGGTGACTACAGAATGGGATTGTGGGAAGTGTTTATTTCCTACTTTAAAACATTCTGTATTGTATTGAGCAGATTTTCCATTTACTCAGTGCTACTTTTTAGATTTTTTTTTTCTTAGACACAAGTCTTACTGTATAGCCTAGGCTGGCTCTGAACTCTCTTACCCACCAGCCCCCAGCCTCCACCTCTGTCTCAGCCTTTCAGATGCTGGGATTACAGGTCTGTGTCCATATACTCGGCTTTTCAACATTAATATTGTCAGAAAAGCAGTCTTATATAGACATGGGGAAGACATGGCTTATAAGAAGAATAGACTTGGGGCCACTCCTAGATGTTCCTACGTTTCTCTTTCTCTCTTCCTCCCTTTAGCAGGTCACCACCTGTTACCCTCTTCCTGGCTAACCACACTTGTCTTGTAGTCCTTGTAGAAGTCACTGTTGAAAGTCAAGAGCCCTATCCTTCCCAGACCGGGTCCCCAGTCCCTCTGGTATTCTCCCAGGACCCGGTCTCACAGCACTACACTATGATTATTTTTACCTGTTGTTCACTCCACAACAGCGAGCTTCCTGGCAACAAAGACTTTTTTTTTTTTTTTTTTTATCTGTGGAGCAACCCTTGGACCTTAGGAAAGCTCTTTTTTTTTTTTTTTTTCTTTTTTTCGGAGCTGGGGACCGAACCCAGGGCCTTGTGCTCACTAGGCAAGTGCTCTACCGCTGAGCTAAATCCCCAACCCCAGGAAAGCTCTTAATAAACTCACTATGTAATTACTGGACAATTATTTATTGGGGGAGGGTCTTTCATAGACAGATCAGTATAAAGGGACACAAAGAAGAAAACTATTTCAAAGAACTTACCACAGGGATTTGCCCAATAATTCATATGAAACCAACCATCATCTTGAGGGTTAGGACTGAGGCACAGGGGACAGAGACAATGGCTTGGTGGTTAAAAAAAAAAACAAACAGTTGGGGTTGGGGATTTAGCTCAGTGGTAGAGTGCTTGCCTAGGAAGCGCAAGGCCCTGGGTTCGGTCCCCAACTCCGAAAAAAAGAACCAAAAAAAAAAAAAAAAAAGTTGCTACTTTTCCAGAGAACCTAAGTTTGATTCTCAACACCAGTGTTGGAGGCAGCTCAGCTCCAGGATACCCAGAGTCATCCTCTGGCCAGCTCCAGGATGCCCAGAGTCATCCTCTGGCCTCCATGGGACACACACACACACACACACACACACACACACACACACACACACGACACATATATACATTTAAATAAACATAGAAGTAAATAGTTTGTGATTAAAAAAAAAGTCAACTTTGAAGGCTGGGAAGGTCTGAACCCCTGACACTTCTCATCTTGTTTTCTCGTTCCTAATCTCCATTTTGAATGCCAGTGTTAACTCTGCCCTTGGAGCCATCCGGTTTCACCTTTTTAGGCCCTTTGTTAGAATTTGACTTGTGATTTCCTCCTCGCCCTTGAGTTGTCCTAGGAATACCTGTCATTTGCTCTTAATTGATGCTTGTGAAATTCCTTGCCTTCCTGTGCTGAAAGGCTGTAAAGAGCCTATTGCTGTGCTACAGTGGCCGTTTTATTGTTAAAGCAGTGCCAGTGAGATTACACAACAGCGTGGATAGGGAAGGGAAACACCATGAACTGCCTCGGCTACAAGGAATAGGGATCTGGGATGGTAAAATGCTAATATACCCAGATGTGGGTTAGAGTTCAGCAGTAGGTTCCTGGAGATCATTTCAGTCCCAGAGGCTGGAGGCTGAGGCACTCTGGTAGTGGGTCCAAAGCATCCTGCCCTCCCCTGGCTGAAATGTGGATTCATTTCCTTTAAAGCTGTCACAGAGAAAGAATCCAGTGGCCAGAAGCCAGGAGCACACACATGGCTTGCTCGACATCAGCAGCTTCTGGAAGCTTTCCAGGAGGCAGAGGACTGTTCTGTTTGCACACAATCAATTATTTCTAAAGGGATTTACTCTTTATCTCACTCTAGACTTAATATCTCCTAATTTCAAACTCTTGAATATTCTTCCAAAGGAGCGAGCTAAAGATGGTTAGAGGTGGGTATGAGTGTTGCCTGGGCATATAAGAATGGTAAAAAAAAAAAAAAAAGCCATTTACAAAGCCAAGAAACAGAATATAGACTTGTGTGTGCTTCTTGTCAGGAAAAATGTATTGTTGAACTTAGAATGGGGAAGAACGGTTCCTAGGAGCGGGATACCATGGAGAAAATTACAATCTCTCCAAAGTTAGTCTCCAATAATGTTAATGACACTCTTTCTAATTGCCAGACGCTGAATAAGGAATTTGGGTTCTGAAGGAAACAGTTTCAAGATGTTGGGTTGACTGACAGATACTATTCTGAGACACTAAGACATGTAAGCGAGTCAGACAGGCCTAGGAGCCAATGTATGGCCCCAAACTTCTTTCTAAATGGGTGACCTTGGGTAAGTCTCTTAACCTCTTTTGGCTTTTCTTTCTGTAAAATTAGGGTTTAATCAGATAGTTTCTATAAAGAATTGCGCACCGTATTTGGAATAAAATACAATAAATTATAGTAGTTACCAGTGTCAACTTCCAATGACCAAAGACGCCCCACTTCTCAGCCTAATCGTAGTGTGGCGAATCCGGATCTGACGGACAACACCGGAATGCCCAATAAGATGACGGGGGTCGGGGGTGGGGTGCGGGGGGAAACAGTGAAATCAAACCAATAGCATGGGCCCTTGTTGTTAGCCGCTTTCTGGCTGTTCCACCAATAGCTTAAGGATGTGACTTGGGAGCGACACCCTGACAGTCCAATGACGCACAACCAACCCACACTCAGCAATTCGGAGGGGATAAATCAAGGAGCCTGCACGTATAGATTCCGTTATTAGTGCAGTCTCGAGTGGTGAAAGGAGCTTGGGAGAAACAGTCCCTGAGAGAAGCATTAATGAGCTTTAAAAAAAAAAAAAAAAAAAAAGGAAGAGATAATGACTGCGCTGGGCGAACTCCGCCGCCATCATGCTCTAGTTTCCCCTTCGTCTCTCTGGGTCCGCGACCGAGGAAGCGGCCTCTGGGATGCTGAGGGGGTGTGTCCCCTCATGATTGGCGCAGGCCGCTCAACCAATCCCAGTTCGGCAAACGGGAAGCACTTAGCCAATGAGGAGAGACGACAGCGGCGAGGACTTAAGAGAGGAGGAACAGCGACTTGACGGGCACGAAAGCTAACCAGTGAAAACTAGAGGCATCCTGCCTGCGGCCAATGGAGTGGGGCTGTGGGCGGGCGCCAGAGTGTTTGTGTTGTGGTTTTGGGGGAGGGAGGCGGAGGGGAAAGTTTGTTTATTTTGTTTTTAGTTTCTGGGGTCCCCGAGCTTCGGGAAGGTGAAGCGAGCGACAGTGACCCCCCTAGCCTCTCAGCCTCCCCGCGACGTCGCCTCTACAGCTTGCGGAGAAGCGGAGACCGCGGTCACCGCTGGGCTCCACAGCGGAACGACGCGCTCTCGGAGCCGGCGCGGCTCAGCGGTGAGTGAGGACCGTGGGCCGCGAGGGCCTTCTCTTTTCTCGCGAGCAGCCCGGCGGAGCGAGGCGGCCCAGGGTGGGCGACTGAGGACGTCCTCGGGGGCGCGCGGCACGGCCCGCTTAAGTGCAGTGAGTGCGTGTCTTCGCGAGCGCGCGCGACCGGAGCGAGCCGGGCGGGAGGGGCGGAAGGGGCGGGGGGAGCGCGCGCGACCCGGGTGGGCCGCGGCGGGCTGGGGCGCTCGCCGGGGGCGCGCTGTGGGATCGCTATGTGCAGACGTGAGGCGGGGGAGGGGTGTGTGAGGGACGTACGGTCACGTCGGTCGTGAGGGCCGGGATGTCCCAAGTATTGGGGCCGGGACAGACCGGCGTCACGCGCCTGCAGGTGTGAGCCGAGGAAAGGGCTTCCGGGTGGGCCGGCGAGGATCCGAGCGCTTCGTGTAGCCTAGGGCCCTCGGAGCTGCAAATGCCTGGCGGTGGGGCGCGAGCATCCGGCGTCCCCGCGCGGCGGGCATGTAGGCATGTGTGCTGGACCCGATGGCGGGGTCCCACAGGCATCCCGCGAGAGCTGCGTGGGGTGGGGGTGGGGGTGGGAGTGGGGGTGGTTGTAGAGAGGCGATGCTCACCTTGAGGAAACAGACGAGGGGCGGAGGGATGACAGAGTTGGAAACAGCCCTGGGAAGGGTTTGCTACCTTCTGCTGGTCTGGTGCCCTTTAATTTCAAACTAACGGATCTGTTAGTCCATAATGGCTAAATAAATATCTGGTCCAGCGAAATTCACTACAGTGGCTATCACGACACCCAAGAACAGCAGCAGCGTCTCATCCGTCCTTAGTTTTGGGTGCAGGTCATCGGTCTGAGACTTTCAGCTCCATACTTTCTCATGTGTCTTTTGGCTGCTTAGATTCTGAATAAAGAGTACCAACCAAGACTCCGTGAATAAAACATCATTTGTACCTCCTTCACAGTTAAACATAGCAGTAAGCTGTACAAAAATCACACATCCTAGCCTTTTGTGAAATGTTTCTCTTCGCTTGTGGGAGATTTCAGTTCTTGACGTTAAAACTATGTGTTCGCGGTGGTTTGTAAAGAGCAGAGCGTGTAGACTGTTGTCTTACACTTGTATGGTGTGAGTATCAATGTAGTAAGTGGGAGGGATATTAGTGTAGTAGACTCTACAGGTAGGCACATACTGGATAACCAGTATCCAGAATACAGATCAGACTGGTTTGTCACTTGAGATGCAATGATGAGGGTTATGATACGTGCTTCTGTGTGGTTTGTTTTGTTTCATTTTTTGAGATATGGGCTCACCATGTAGCCCAGGCTGGCCTGGAACTCACAGAGATCTACCACTTGCCTCTCTTTCCAGAATGCTGGATTCAAGAAGCCCAGTTTAGTTCTTTACTGTTTTAAACGACTTGTCTTAAACTTGATTATCTGAGTAGTGTAGTTTCTGATAGTACTCACAAGAGGAAAAAAACCAAACCAAAACAAAAATTGTCCATGCTATCTGTCTCTGTTAACCCATCATATCCCCCCAATAGAAGCTCTTAAATGGTTTTTGGGTTTTATTTTTTTATCTTTTGAGACAGGGTTTCTTAAATGTTTTTAAATGAAAACAATACTTTTGTTCCATGTCAGTACTGGCTACTGTTCATTGTGTGCTTACACTACATATGTCTTCCTCTCTGTTAGTTTTTAAATCCTTACGTGAAGCCTGTAGGGCAGAAACTCTCATTGTGGTAAGGATGAGGACAGGGCTCCCAAGAGCCTTATAGCTCTCAGGCTTAATCTCCAGTCTGTTTGATTTTTTTTTTTTTTTTTTTTTTTGTCTTTTGCTCGTTTTTATTTTCACCTCCTGAATTATCTAGGGGGAGAAAAGCATAAAGAACACCGAGAAGCAGAGAAAGGTAGGAAAGGAGAATCCAGACTTCACTGCTAAGTCTTTGTTGCCTGAACCCGGCTTAAGAATTTAATGTTAAATTGAGACTATTCTTGTTTTAGAACTAAGCACCTTAAAAAAAAAATACATCCAACATTTGTTTTTTAATTGACATATTCACTGTGCATAGCATTGAAAAGCTCTGGTTTTGTTTGAGTTTTTTAATTTCTTTTTTCTTAGGTCTTGTTATGTGGCCCAGCTGGCCTCATACTCGTGATCCTCGTGTCTCAACTTCCCCAGTGGAGGAATTACAGACCTTTGCCACCTCAAAAGAGTTGGATCCATCGCCCTCTCTCCCTTTTGGGGGCGGAGCATTGTTTTGTTTTTAAGATCTCACTCTGGACCAGGATACCCTGGAGTTCATTATGTTGCCCGGGCTGGACTTGAACTCGAGGCTTGCCTTAGCCTCTTGAATGCTGGAATTGTAGGTGTAAGCCACCATGCCCAGCTTCTGAAGACTTTTTCTTTCCATCACTGTCCACTAATTCCTTCCTCCCACTCTGGTCTCTCAGAGCTCCTGTTCGTTTTTGTAGTTACCCGCTTGTGATACACAGCCATGTCTGTTTCACGGCCATTAATGCCAGAGTCTGTTCAAGTGTCAGGTATACAGCAGACGCCTGGAAAATATTCGTTGGCCATGTTATGAATTTGACTTTTACTCTTATTATTTACTGTTATTTTTTCACTTTCTTGTAGCCTTGGCTGCCTACCTCCTCCCGAAAGTGTCTGAGATTTGGTGCCACTCTCAAGAGAGCTTTCCACATAAAGATAGGTCTGAAATCACTGTGTTGAGCTTGCTGACTGGACGAGCGTTACAGCCTGGTTGTTCGGCTGGGTTAGCATTGCACCTGTTATTCTTCTCTGTCTCAGCTGCTCTTGTTTCTTTCTCCCCTCTGCAGCGTGTTGATTCTGGAGACCTTGTGTAGGTTCCAACTGAGCAGTCTGTTCACCCTTTGACATTTGCTGCCTTTGACACTGACAACTGCCTCTAGTGTTTCACCCTACACGTTCCCCCACACTAATCTTCCTGAAAGATTGCTTTATGTTTCCTGCTCCTTCCCAGATCTACCACAAACACTTAGGTTGGAAATCCTCAGTGGTGTTTGCTTGCCTAAAGGGTTTATGTGCCTTTGCCTGTGTTCTACAGCTCTTTGCACTAACACTGCCCAATAGAAATAGAAAGCAGACCACAAACTCGGACCACATATGCAATTTAAAATTTCCTAGTCGCCACATTAAAGAGTAAAAAAAAAGGGTGAAATTGATTTTTGTAACATTTTACTCACTTCAATACATTCAAAACCTGAGTATTTAAATGTATTATCAGTAAAACGAAACCAAAAAACAAAGCTTGTACTAGGGTATTTTAAGAGTCTTTTTTTTTCATGTTAAGTTTTTGAAATCTAGAATGTATTTTTTCACTTAAAACATCTCAAGCCACACTCATCAGATTTCAAGTGTCGTATAGCCATGTGTTGTTTGTGGCTACCTTATTGGACAGAGCAGATCTTTTCTTTTTTTTTTTTTTTTTTTTTTTCTTTTTCTTTTTTTCGGAGCTGGGGACTGAACCCAGGGCCTTGTGTTTGCTAGGCAAGCGCTCTACCACTGAGCTAAATCCCCAACCCCAACAGAGCAGATCTTAAGTATGTCTTCAGCATAGTGGAAGGACCAGGCCCAGGTAATTCCAGCTACTGTCCTTTATATAACATCTTTAAAATCCAAACTTGCTAAATATCTTTGAGAGAAGCAGAGGGGAACCTGAGAACTCTAATCTTTAATTTTTATCATGTTTGGAGCTGTGTGTGTACAGATATGTATGTGTACATATGTGCCAACAGAGACCAGAAGAGAGAGAGCATTGGAGTCCCAGAAGCTAGGCAGAGGTGGTTGTGAACCATCCACGTGGATGCTGGAATCTGATCACTGGGAAGGCTGCAAAGTGCTCTTGATCTCTTAGCCATCTCTCCAGCCACCCTCTGGAGATTTTTAGGATTTTTTTTTTTTTCTAAAAGATGCATTCTCCTTGGTTGACCAGGCTGACCTGGAACATCTGGGCTCAAGTGCTTAGCTTTGAATAGCTAGGAGTACAGGTAACATGCCACTGTATCAGATTTAATGTCATTTCTTTTCATATCATTTTTATATTGTACTGTTTACAGTCAGTTTGCATTGTAATCACAGGTGATAAGGCACACGCACTGACTAATGATTATGGGATGAGTTAGAGCCAGTGCCAGTAGTGCATAGCCTCCGTCTTCTCCTCAGCGTGTGCCTGCGGAGTAACAGCTCAATTGGCCTGGACTATGTGTGTTGACAAATTCTGCCTTGGATGCTTTGAGAACAGAGTGTTGCCTTCCTCATTTTTGCTCCTGACCTGGCCTGTGCTAGGAAATCTATAGATTTAAATATTGATTTTTGTATGTTTTGTTTTTGTTTTTCAAGACAGGGTTTCTCTGTGTAGCCCTCCCTGGCTGTGTTTGAACTCACTCTATAGACCAGGCTGGCCTCTAACCCAAAAACTCACTTGCCCCTGCCTCCTGAGGGCTGAGATTAAAGACATGCACCAGTGTGCCTAGCCCACATGTACTTTTCAAATATTTCTAGTTAGGTAGTAGTTAACACTCTGTCCTTTGAAGACAGCAGATCATGAATCGTGAAAGATGCATGGTTTTTGGGCAGTGCTAAGGACTGATTGAATCTGGGGCTTTGTAAAATGCTACACACTGACATTTTGGCATTAAGTTAAATCTCTAACTCTCAGGCATGTTTTTATATTCCTTTTCTTTTTTGAGTGTACATTTGCGTCTTTCCCTCCTTTATTGAGGTATTACTATGGGGTATGAGGTATTCATATTGGGCAAGGTGATGGATGCCTTTAATCCCAGCACTCAGGAGACAGAGGCAAACAGATCTATGAATTTGAAGCTAGCCTGATCTACATAGTGAGTTCTAGGGTATCTGGACTACACAGTGAGATCTTATCTCAAAAAAAAATTAAAAATAACTGTGATAACCAAGCATTAATGGTGCATAACTTTAATCCCAGAATTTGGGAAGACAGGCAGTCAAATCTTTGTGAATTCAAGGCCAGCCTGGTCTACAGAGTGACAAGCCAGGTCTACACAGAGGACGAACCCTGTCTCAAAAAACAAACAACTGTGCAGGGCTCGGGAGATGACTCATTTAGTAAGGTGCCTTTATAAGCATGAGGACCTGAGTTTCGATACCTAGAACGCATGTAAACAATTGGGCTTGGCTGTGCATGCCTGTAACCCCAGCCTTGGAGGGAAGTTGAGAAGAAGCATTACTGAAACTCTTTGGCCAACAGCCAGCCTAGCTGAGTCAATGAGCTTCAGTAGAGACCCTGTCAGAAAAACTAAAGGTGGCGGGTGAGAGAGGAAAGGTGCCTAATATTGGCCTTAGGCCTACACACACACACACACACACACACACACACACACACACACACACACACAGACTTGCATATACTACACATGTAGACCACATGTATACACAATCCCCTCACACAAAGTAGAAAATGCAAAAAACAAATAACTGTTTGAATGTTACAGTTTTTAGCTTGGATCAGAAATAAAGTTTGCAGATGGTGTGGTGGTTCATGTCTTTAATCCTGGCACTTGTGAGTGAGAGGCAGAAGAATCGCTGTGAGTTCTAGGCCAGCTTGGTCTACAGAGCAAGTTCCAGTCTAGCCAGAGCTGCATAGTGAGACCCTGTCTCAAAACAAACAAACAAACAAACAAACAAACAAATGTATTATTAAATAAATTATAAAAAAGTAGTAGTAATTGTTGTTTGCATCCTACCATGGTGATCCACATCTTTAATCCTAGTACTCTGAGGTAGAGGCAGGAGGGTTGCAAGTTGTTCTGAGCCCATATAATGAGGCCTTGTCTCAGCTACCATCCCCCAAAAGATGTTTAACTTTCATGAGACTTAGTTTCCTTGTGGTTTGTAAACTGGCTGTGAAAGCGGCTTCAGGAGAGGAGCTCCAGAGTAGCTCCATGAGCATTGGCATCCACGCACAGGCCTGTGCGGAGCCGCAGCCAAGATGCACAGTCTGCACAGAAGTCAGGAGGCCTTGGTTTGTTTGTGTTGCTGATACTTGCTTTAGTGCCAGCTGTGTTCCAGGCACAGAAATGACTGAGAATTCAAAAACTACAGTGAAAAAATTTTAAAAGGTCTTTTCACAGAGAGGTGAAGTGATTCATTCTTCCTAGGAAGACTTTATTTCTCACTGCTCCTTGATACTTTACTTGTTTATACCTTAGTATATATCATATTATATTTCTAAGTCTGTCTGTCCTACTAGATAATTAGCATTTAAATAAAAAATGCTTATTGTGTGTTTATGGATGTGCCTTTGCCATAACATACCTGGAGGTCCAAGGAAAGCCTTGGAGAGTTGGTTCTTTTCTTCATCTTTGTGTTGGTTATAGGGATTGAACTCAAATTGTCCATGCTTGCATAGAAAGCACTTTTACCCATGGACCCATCTCTCCAGGCCAGAGTTTAAGCTTCCAAAGACCAAGACTATTTATTTATCCCTGCATTTCCAAGTACACTGTACTGTGCTTGCCATATTTTAGGCATTCAGAATTCTAGTGAATGCCCCAGACAAATTGCTTAGTTCTGGGGCGGTATGTAGCTTAGTAGGTAGGGTGCTTGTCTAGCATACACAAAGCTCTGGGTTTGATCCTTAGCACGTCCTTATACTAAATGTGGGGAGTGGAAAGATGGTGCAGTGGTTACACTCCTGGACTTAATTTCCAGCATCTACATAGTGCCTCACAGCTGTCTTTAATGCCAGTTTTATAGGCTCAAACAAGACCATCTGGCCTCTGTGGGCAATGCATACATGTACAAACCCATCCAGATATACACACAAAACCCCTATGTGGTGTTTATATATGTAACCCCATGCACCCTGGCATGATGCTCCACATCTCTAATCCCAGCACTCTTAAAGTAGAGGCAGGAGGTTGCAGGTTGCTCTGGTAGAAGCAGAAAGATTAAAGCTCAAGGTCATCCTCAGCTCTGTAGTAAGTTGAAGATTAGCCTAGGAAACATGGAGATTCTATTTTAAAATCAAAACCAATAACCAAATTACTTAGCTTCATAACGTCTTCATTTGTTTTTGTACCAGCTAAAGAATGTTGTGCCTGGGAGAACTATATGTAGTTATAGTGAGAATAATCTTTTAAAACTACAGATCTAGTCTGTATGTGTTTTACCTCGATAGAAAACATTTACTTAGTAAAACAAATATAGTTAGGAGTAGGAGTGCGTGCTTGCGACAGGACTTCCCCTGGGGAGATGTAACACACATCACCCTCACAGTCAACCCCAGATAAAGATCCCACCACAGACCAAAGTACGGGCACCACACAAATCCAACTTGGTGAACCAATGAGGTTTATTGGGTTTATGGGCGCAGAAATGAAAAAACTGCAGCTGCATTGCCAAGGCTCACCCCAGCATGGGTGACAGCTCATAAAAGCTGGAAAACCTGGAGCACACTGCTTCAGGCGGTTCTACAGGTTGGAGAGTGTCCTATCTAAATGACTGCTAAGTGAGTCTTCTAGGCAGCTCAGCTGGTTTCTGCTGCTTCCAGGCAACTGGAGGGACTTTCCACATTACATAGGTAAGATCCATCCTCCTTCCTTTCTTCCTCCCTCCCTCCTTCCCTCCCTTCTTTCTTCATTCATTCATTCACTCACATTTTAATTACTTTTATTTACCTCTTCGTGTTGATGCATGTGGAGTCAGAGGACAACCTGCTGGAGTTTGTTTCTCTTCCTCTACCATGTGGGTCCCAGAGATGAAACTTAGGTCATGAGGTTTGGTGGCAAGGACTTTCAGCTGTTGAGATGTCTCTAACTCCTCTTTGTTTTTGAGCAGAGTTTGACTACATAGCACAGGCTGGCTTCAAACTGGTAATCTTCCTGCTTTGGCCTTCTAAATGCTGGGATTATGGAGATGGGCCACCATGCCCAGGTCCCAGGTTGTTTTATTATTATTAATCTTAAAGTAAAAATGTAAAGATCTATTTATGTGTATGAATGTTTGTGTACCATGTATCTTCCAGATGGCTCATGGAGATCGTCCTTTGTAAAAACAAGTGCTTTTAACTGCTGAACCATTTCTTTTATTACTTCTTTAATGCTGGGATCGAACCCAGCATGTTATACATGCAAAGCAAGCGTCTATCAATAAGCTCTGCCCTAAATCAACTTTTATGTCTCTGTATGTATGTGCATGTGAGTGCTGGTGCCCACGGAGGCCTGAAGAGACGTTAGATCCCTTGGAGCTAGAGTTAAAGGCAATTGTGAGCCTCCTGATGTGGATGCTGGGATCTGAACTCAGGACCTCCATAGGAACAGCAAGTGCTCTTAACTGCTCTCTAGCCCTCCCCCAACCCCCTTCCGTATCAGAACACGTGAAGACATTCTGAAGTCCCCTTCAGGGAAGATAATCAACACATACCAGAGTGGAGCTCGTCTCTCCTGGTTAATGCGCTTGTTTGAGTAGAGTACCTGTAAACTGTGCAAAAGCTGTCAGGTGGAATTAGAAAGTGATGACTCATACCAGCTTATCTGTGGGAGCTGTGCAGCAGAAGTGGCCTCTAGGTGACCCGAGTGAGTGCTGATGCCATCTCTGAAGGGCCAGACACTGAACAGTGAAAAGGAGAAAGGTGAAACAGGAGGGACTTCCCAGAGGGCCTCTGGGCACATGTCTTGGAGATGATTCCTACAGCTTGGAGGGCTTTGCATACTTCCTAAATCTCCCAAGCCAGTACAAGTTTGATTTGATTCTCAAGCAGAGGTGGAAAAAGGGAGATCACAGTGGAAAGTCAGTCTGCTTTCTGTCAATTAGTTCTCTTTAATTTCAGCAGCTCTTTTCTTTCTGTCCTCTTCTGTGTTAGTCTGCTGTAAATTACTGTAACAGACTTGAGATAAATCAATTTAAAAAAAGAGAAGAAGAAAGGTTTGAACTGGAGGGCACTTACCTAGCATACGTGAAGTCCTGGGTTAGATATATAACATTGAAGAAAACTAAAATGTTTTATCTCACAGTCTCATAGTTTGGGTGGTTTTGGTCCATGATCTGTTGGCTTGATGCTTTTGGTCTGAGGAAAAACTGCACATTATGGAGGGTGTATGTGGTAGAAGAAATCTTCACCAAGTGAGAAGGAGAAAGTAGAGGAAGAAGAGGGGCCAGGACCACAGTGTATCCTTCCAGGGAACATTCTCCACCACCTAATTTATTTCCACGCCTATTCATAGTGTTGTGACCTGGCTGTCGAGGCTCACATCCTTGATCCCAGCACTCAGGAGGCAGAGGCGGGAGACCTCTGTGCTCTGTGCTCCTGGCCAGCCTGGGGCTACACAGAGAAACCCTGCCTTGGAGAACAAACCAAGCCAAGACAAAAAGCACTCTGTGTTAAAGATAGCCCTCAACAGGATCCAGACTGTAGTACTGTAGACTGCTTCCTTTCCTGTTATGCTAAAATACCACTCCTTCCCCGGCATACCATATTTTGCTTCTTTCATTCTAAAATCACTAATTTTTTTTTGAAGTAACAACCATGGCATGGGATGTGGTGCACTCATGTACATGTGGGATAAGAATTATTTTTAAAATGGTAGGTGATTAAACACTGGTGGTACAGTTTATACTCATAAGATGCTTTTTGGTTAACGTGTGTGTGTGGTCTGAGGACTCACTTATGGTCCCAGATTGAAAAGGACTGAAAAGACACTAGACAGATACAGTGAGTGTGGTTTATTCTGTAACACTGGTTCTAGAGTATCTTGTTTTTTAAAAGTATAATATGCAATCTGGGAACTTAAAGCTAAGAGGATGGCTCAATTGATAAAGTGCTTGCTGTGCGATCATGAGGACCTAAGTTCAGATCCCCAGCACCCAGGTAAGAGCCAGGCATGGCAGCACACTCCTTTAACTCAGAAGGGGAGGAGGCAGCAGGAGGATCCCAGGGCTCACTGCCAGGCAGGATAGACAGAAGAGTGAACAAAAACATGAGAGACCGGGTCTCAAAATGAGGTGGGGTATGATAGAGGAAGACACCCATAGTTGACCTTTGACTTCCATAAGCACAGCAAAGAGTTCACCACTCTCGTGTGCACACACCACTAATGGACAAAGTCGAAAGTGACTCTGTCTAACATTCATAATAGAGCAGGAGAAATGTCTAAAGCAGTTGCTAGGTACAGGGTTCTGGTCTGGAGGAAGAAATCTAGATAAGAAAGGAGACTGCTGCTCTGAAAGAATTGCCTCTCTCCTGCACAAGCCCTGCTGCTGATGCATCAGGCTCAGGGATAGTCTTTTCATGAGATCTGTTACCCAGGGCTATGTCTCTGTTTTTATGGAAGTCTGGTTAGATGAACTGTGAACTACTGACTTTTTAAATACTTGTTCACCATCTACACTTTCATGTTTTACTCCAAAAATTTTGTATTTTTACAACAATAAGCTTAACATTTATTTGCATTTTGGCTCAGTCCCTTTAAAACAAAACGCAGCACATTCATTTTTGCACTTAAACAGTGTGGGGAGCTGGGATACCCAAGTCTCCCTACAGAGAGGAGGGCTATATATGCTCCATGTTCCTATACTCCTAAAACACTGGCTGGCTGAGGGGAAAATGTTACTTGTAAAATACACACACACACACACACACACACACACACACACACACACACACACACACACACACACACAGAGAGAGAGAGAGAGAGAGAGAGAGAGAATACTATTTCCCTACACCCTCTGCTTCCCCTTTATTCCCCCCCCCCAAAAAAAAACACAGTGAAAGGCTCTTTGTAAAGACTAACAAAAACAAAACTAGAATGAAAATGTGAAAGACATCACATTTTAAACCAGTGAGGGCTGGCTTGAAATGTTTAAACAGGGGACCCTGTGCTCCCTGCCTGGCTTGTGACCCTACCTCAGCACTTTGTGCCAGGGCCTGCCTGTTGCCCTGTTTGCTTTGGAAGCTGATGCACTCCACTTATTTACTGCACTGAGGACTGTGTTTGGCTCTTTCCTTGTTTGCCTTTAACCTTCTCCCAGGCATTCTTTTTTTTTTTTAAAGATTTATTTTATTTAATTTATATGAGTACACTGTAGCTGTTTTCAGACACTCCAGAAGAAGGCATCGAATCCCATTACATATGGTTGTGAGCCACCATGTGGTTGCTGGGAATTGAACTCAGGACCTCTGGAAGAGCAGTCAGTGCTCTTAACTGCTGAGCCATCTCTCCAGCCCTCTCCCAGGCATTCTTGAGGCTGAGGACTCATTCAGGTTGCTTCTCAGAAAGGTGACCCCAGAGGCTGGAGCATACCCTCTGCTTTACTTTCTTGCAAATTGTTGACTTTCTTGGGTAGCTTCACTGGTCTCTTCTCACTACCTGGATCCTGAAATCTGCTAATACTGATCTTGAAATGGTGTCCTGTTCTTTTTGCTGTGGCTTTGCTGTCTTTGTGTTTGCTCTGCTTTGTTGTTTTTTTTTGTTTTGTTTTTTTTTTTTGTTTTTTTTTTTTTTACTTAAGCAGTCTTTAATGAAAACTGGGCATGACATTTCTACTCCTGCATCTTCTCGATAGTTTCTTCCTTGTATTTGCCTTTCTCCTTTCCTACTTGCCGGGACTTGGCTTTCCTCTCCAGGATCTTCTTGCAGTCCTTGTCCAGCTTTAGCCTGGTGATAACCACCTTGCTGGGGTGAATGCCCACATGGACAGTTGTGCCGTTAGCCTTCTCTCGCTGGACTCGCTCAATGTAGATGATGTATTTCTTCCTGTACACTTGGACCACTTTGCCAATCTGCTGGCCTTTGTAGTGTCCTCGAACAACCTGAACTTTGTCGTCCTTTCGAATGGGCATAGACCGAACATTATACTTCTGTCTCAGTTCTTTGGAAAGCGGAGAAGACATGATCTTCCTCCGAATGTGAGATGGTGCATTGAAATGACATTTGCGGTTCTTGCTTCGGTCAGAAGTCACGAAGGGATTGAACTTCATTTTGGCGGCTGCAATCCAGCGATGGCCACAAAAGGAAAGAGCTCTGCTTTGTTGTTTGTTTGTTTTGTTTGTTTGTTTGAGACTGAGCTTCAGCCTGTTGCTGGGGTTGGCATTGTACTTGAGGTCTTCCTGCCTCAGCCTCCAGGGTGGCTGAGATTGTGCACTCCACACTCTAGCAGCTTTTCGGACTTAAGAACAAGCCACCGGCCTGATTTGAAGTCATCCTTAGGCTATGTCCAGATTGTTTAAGTAGCTGTCTGCCGGTTGTCCCATTTCTCTTTGCTCAGAAAACATTTCCTACCCACTGTTTTCTTTTCTCTCATTGAAAACCATGTGCTTTCTCATTCTAGGAAATCGATGTCTTGTGTGAGCCAGGAGCCTTAACTTTTCCAAATCTACCAACTCTCACTCCCAGTTTTCCATCCCCGACGTCTCTGGTACAACCTTTACTCCATTTTCCATATGAGTTTTTTTTTTCCCTTTTGGCTGCCTCTCTTGATGGCTTGATTTATGTAAAATATTCTCTCTACATCTGCTACCAGTTTTATTTTTTTCTCTTCCTGTCAGGTTTTCCTGGGCTAAAGAGATGATGGCTTAGTGGGTAAAGTGCTTGCTCTGCAAGCCTGAGGACCTGAGATGAGATGTGCAGTGCATGTGTGTCACTCTAGGAATAAGGCAGGCAGGTCCTGGGGCTCACCAGCCAACCAGTCTAGCAGACACAGCAAGCTCCAGGTTCAGTGAGAAACCATGTCTCAGAAGGGACAGTGGAGAGCAATGGAGGGAGACACCCAGTATTAATCTCTGGCACATGTGGGCTAGTGCAAACATATATACACATACACAAAGCTTCTGTAAATGTTTCTTCCCTGAAATATTTCTTAATCAAAGGCCCTCCACGTTGTGTATCCAGAGGCACTTTTTTGGGCAAAATAATAGATGCAGTTTATTATTACATAAATGTGTAAAAATGCAATTTTATAAAATACTACAAAAGTGATAGATACTGTATACTGAGTCACTACATGAGGCAATACGAAGAACCTGCTCAATGTCAAGATGACGAGACAGTTGACACACTCCAAAGAATAGTGAAAGAAGTTAGCTTGTGGCAAAACAGTCTTGTTCAATATGGAATATTTGAATTCTAATTTTTAATGTGGTAAGAGGATTGAACCCAAGCTCTACCACTTGCTGGTCAGTGACTATACTGAGCTGTATCCAGAGGTGGCAGCGCCATTTTTCTCCTCCTCCTCCTCCTCTTCCTCCTCCTCCTCTCCCTCCTCCTCCTCTTCCTCCTCCTCCTCTTCTTCCTCTTCCTCTTCTTCTTCCTCCTCCCCCTCCTCTTCCTCATATTCCTCCTCTTACCTCCTTTTTTCTTCCTTCTCCTTTTCTTCTTCCTCATCTTCTCTTCCTCCTCCTCTTCCTCCTCCTCTTCCTCCTCTTCCTCTTCCTCCTCTTCCTCTTCTTCTTCTTCCTCCTCCCCCTCCTCTTCCTCATATTCCTCCTCTTACCTCCTATTTTCTTCCTTCTCCTTTTCTTCTTCCTCCTCTTCTCTTCCTCCTTCTCCTCTTCCTCCTACTCCTTCCTTCTCCCTCCTCCCTCCTTCTTCCTCCTTCTTCCTTTTGTTTTTCAAGACAGGGTTTCTCTGTATAGCCCAGGCTGTCCTGGAACTTTCCAGGCTGCCCTCAAACTCATAGAGATCTGCCTGCCTTAGCCTTCCAAGTGCTGGGATTAAAGATGTTCGGACCACATCCAGGTCCAGAGGCTTTTTAAAAGACTTTATTTTTTTAAGTGTGTGTGTGTGTGTGTGTGTGTGTGTGTGTGTGTGTGTGTGTGTGCGCGCGCGCGCGCGCGCGCGCGCAATACAAGTGCACATGCATGCACGTGAATGGAATGCCTGGTGAAGATCAGAAGAAAGTGTTAGCTCTTCTGGAGCTAAAGCTATAGGCAGCTATGAGCTGTCTATATGTGAATATGTCTATGAGTGAATATTCAGAACCGAACTTGGTTCTCTGCAAGAGCATTCTGGGTACTCAACTGCTGAGTTATTTCTCCAGTCTGAATTGTTTGTTTTTTTAAATTGATAAAATGAGAGTATATTGAACTAGGTAAACTTTGTTAATTTCATTTATTGGTTCTAGTGACATTTTAATATATATATACTTTATATGTATATTTTACTATATATATATTTAGTTATTTAAAAGATACATTTTGTCTGTATTTGTGAGTGCCTGTGTGTTTGTCTGTGTGCCACTTACAGACTGTGCCCATGGAGGCCAGAAGAGGGAATCTGATCTTCCTGGGACTAGAGTTACAGATGTAGTGAGCTGTGCCATGTGGATTCTGGGAATCAAACGCAGGTTATCTAGAAGATCAACCCATGGTTTTAATCACAAATCCATCTCTTCAGCCCCTACAGATATTTATAATTTTAAATATAAGAATTGGGTCAGCAAGACGGTCATTAAAGTCACTTGTCATCAAGCCTGATGATCTCAAGTAATCTCTGGGTCCTACATAGTGGAAGGAGAGAATAGACACCCACAGGTTGCCCTCCACACAGGTACCTAACATAATAAATATAACTTTAAAAATATAGACTTGGGGGGCTGGGGATTTAGCTCAGTGGTAGAGCGCTTACCTAGGAAGCGCAAGGCCCTGGGTTCGGTCCCCAGCTCTGAAAAAAAGAACCAAAAAAAAAATAATAAAAATAAAAATATAGACTTGGTGGTGGTGTCATATGCCTATAATCCCAGCACTTGAGAGGCAGAGGCAAGTAGATCTCTCAGTTCAAGGTCAGTCTGGTCTACAGAGTGAGTTCCAGAATAGACAGATATACACAGAAAAACTATCTGGAACGAAAACACACACACACACACTTTACAAAGAATGTTGCTTTTATTTTTTAAGTCTGATTCTATTCCTTATTCAACTGGCTTAGAGTTGAGGTATATTGAGCAGAAGTGTTGAGATTGATCATTCTTTCTTTTCTCAGTGTAGGAAAAGAATATTTTGTACTAATAAATCCTTTACCAGGTTACAACATATTCACTCACTCACTCACTCACTCACTCATTTTTTTTTGAGAAAAAGTCTCATGCAACCCAGGCTGGTCTTAAAGCCACTGTGTAGCCAAGGCTGGACTTGAACTCTTGGTACCCCTGCCACCACTGCCTGACCATAGTCTAAGTATAGGTATAGGTCTTTATGCCCCAAAGAATTAATTTATCCCTCCCTCCCCCAAAAAACCTCTCCTTCCCTCTAGCCTCTAACTCTCCTTTACTCTTTCGCTTCCTCTCCCCTTTGAGATTTATTTTATTTATAATTATGTATGGTTTTGTGCGTTTGAGTGCACATACAGAGGCCAGAAGATGAACGTCAAATTCTTTGGAGCTAGAGTTTCAAGCAGTTGTGAGCCACCCAACCTGAGTGCTGGAAACTGAGCTCAGACCCCTGCAAGTGTAGTACGCACTCTTGACTGCAGCGCCATCTCCAGGCCACCGTCTTTTAATATAGCAGTACAGTTTGCAGAGGTGTGGCACCCTTTATTCTTTCTTGCCTGTACCACCACAGTTCTTTACATTTTTTTTAAGATTTATTTTATTTATATGAGTACACTGTAGCTGTCTTCAGATACATCAGAAGAGGGCATCGGATCTCTTTACAGATGGTTGTGAGCCACCATGTGGTTGCTGGGAATTGAACTCAAGACCTCTGGAAGAGCAGTCGGTGCTCTTAACTGCTGAGCCATCTCTCCAGCCCGATTAAGATTTTTTTATTTAGTTTGTCTGTATCTGTGTATGTGCAGGTGAATACCATGTGTGTTCAGGAGCCCAGGAAGGTCAGGATAAAGTGTCTGGTCCCTGGAGCTGGAATTGAGGTGGTTGTAAGCCACCACTGTGGGTTCTGGGATCTGAACTTAGCCTTTAGAAAAGCAGCAAGTGCTCCTAATCACTGAGCCAGCTCTCCAGCCCCTGCTTTTTAATTTTTTAACAATGAGAAGTTCTCATTGTTATCTAAAGAATCCTTGAACTCTTCTTTTTTTTTTTTTTTTTGGTTATTTTTTTCGGAGCTGGGGACCAAACCCAGGACCTTGCGCTTCCTAGGTAAGCGCTCTACCACTGAGCTAAATCCCCAGCCCCTCCTTAAACTCTTCTAAGACAGGCCTTGAACTTGTGATCCTCCCAGGTAGCTGAGTGGCATACCTGTGAAACCAGGCAGCTTCAGTGCGAACTTCTTACCCACAATATTAACAGAGTCAGCAGAGTGACTTTGTTATACAGGACATCAGGTTAGTGGACTAAGAACTTGGGTAGGTTTTTCCTATTATGTTTCTGTGTTTCATTTTATTAATTTCCACTCTGGAATTCAATATCTTATTTTTTTGTGATTGGAGTGGTTCTGTTTGTCTCTCATCTTTTGGAGTAGACACTGAAGGTAATTGAGAACTCACATTGGACATGCTATAATCACCCTTTAATTTTGCTTTAGCTGCATCCCCAAAAATATGAGTTTTCATTTTCATTACTGTAAAATACATCTTAATGTTTTTCTTCCCAAAGAGTTGTTTGATTTTGAGCAATTTGGGGGTTTCTATATATCTTTCTACTATTGATTTATAATTCCATTATGATTAGAAACCATGCTGCGTGTGTGTGGAGTCTTCCGAGCTTTGGTATCTCCTGGCAGACTAAGCCTGCAGTCATATTCGTTATCAAGATTCAGTTAGGTCAAAGATGGAAAGCACAATCAGTGAAGGGAAAACAGGTGCAGGCTTCAAGAGTGGATTCCGATAAAGGGTACTTTAAAGTTTAAAGTTCTTCTAGAATCAGACTGTGTGAGGTATGCTTTACCTAGGAGCTCATCTTGTCTTTTTTTTTTTTTTTTAAAGCAACCTGTGCATTTAAATCAGGACTCTGTCAGGTAGGAGTTGTCTATCCAGTGTGTTGGAATCCAGCTTGGATTATCTCCACCTCCCTTTGGTTTGGCAAGACAGAGTTTCTTGTGTAGTCCTGGAACTCATTCTGTAAACCAGGCTGGCCTCAAACTCAAGAGACCTGCCTGCATTTGCTTACCAAGTGCTGGGATTAAAAGTGTGCACCACCACTGCCCAGCCAAAATACTGTCTCAGTTTTTTTTTAAATTGTGTATTCAATTCTTACATACCAAGTCTGTTATTTTTCCTTAAAGATCTAAATTCCTTTACGTGGTAAGGAAGTGTTCTGCCACTGGACTAACCCCTTAACATGTTGGTTTTCTTTAAAATGAGTGCTGGGGGGCTAGGCATAGTGGGTCACACCGTTAATCCCAACATTTAATTTTGCTTTAGCTGCATCCCCAAAATCTGGGAGGGAGAAGCAGGTGGATCTTTGAGTTGGAGGCCAGGTTGGTCTACACTCTAGAGTCAGTTCCAGGACAGCAAGGGGTACAAGGAGAAACCATCCTGAAAAACCCAAAATAAATAGACAAACAAACAAATAAAGTGAGTTAGTTATTTGTCACTGAACCTAGGGCCCCATTAACTGTTAGGAAAATGCTGGGCCACTGCTGTATTCCAGTGCTTTTTGCTTTTTATTTCAGATTACTATTTATTTCTCAATAAGTTGACAAAGCTTTGGGCCTTGAACTTGTTTGATAGCCCAGGCAGGCCTTGAACTTGTGAGCCTCCTGCCATAACTTTCCAAGTAGCTGGGATTATAGGTTTGTACCATGAGGCCTGGAAACATTTTGAGTGTTTGTTTGGTTGGTTTTTGAGTCAAGGTTTTCTATGTAGACCGCAATTGGCCTTGGCCTCACAAATTCTCCAGCTTATGCTTCTTGAATAGATGGGGTACCAGGCCTGTTTAGGAATATTTGGGGGTAGTTTCTGACCTTTGACTTCTTGAGTATAACATCATGACTGCTTTTAAACATAAGTAGTTTGGGGCTCTTTTCCCTGTTGGAGCTGTTCACTGTCATCACAAGGTGGGGAAGTAAGACTCACACATGGCTTCATCATTTTTTGGCATATTGTGTAGGGAAGGATAGGAGTGAGAGATAGTTTTAAAAAATTAACCAGTTATAGGCAGAAAAGTTAAAGATTTAAAAATTTTATTTGTATGTGTGTGTGCCTTCATGAGCTTAAGTGTACTGTGTGCCTGCAGTGGCCATGGAAGCCAGAGGGCATTGGATACCCTGGAACTACAGTTAGAGGTGTTCATGAGCCACCTGACATTTGTGCTAGGAACTGAACTTGGTCCTCTGCAAGGGTAATACACGCTTCTAACTCCTCATCTCTCTAGCCCATTTCAATAAAACTCTGTTTAGGTCAGTAATCCCTTCTTGGAAACTCTAAAATCCCCATATGTTTAGAATTCAGAACTTGTCTTTTTTACCCTTGGGACATTAATAACCATTTATGACTGAGGTGCAGCAGCCGGGTGGTAGAGCACGTGCCTATAACGTGCAAAGCTCTAGGTCTTTACCCAGGAGAGAATATCAAAAGCCTGTATCGTATACTGTGTGCCCTGCAGGGTCACGCTAGGTCTTCCTACTCAAATACATCAATATTTTGGCCATCACAGTATAGCTTTTCTTAATAAAATGGGTAGACTATAAATAGTTTGATGTCAGTTCAGGTCAGATTATGCTGCTAATCAAATTCACATTGAATTTTGCCAACAAGTGAATTCATAGAAAGCGTTCGGTTTCCACAAAGTTTTACATTTGGGGATTACAATAAGGGAGATTTTGTAGACTGCGCTCACCTCCTTAGCTCTCATGTTCAGTTACATTTGTCACCTTCAGAAAGCGACGCTTGCATTCCTCTTTTTTCTTCAAGAGGATGAGGTTAAATCTGTTCTCTACAGTCCACTCAATAGTATTAGGACACCTCTTCACAGAGCTTGGTACCCTAGGCAGGTACTTGTGACACCTCCCAGCTCCTTCCTATCATGGCAGGCTCAAGCAAGGACTGCTGCTGCACTCTCCTGCAGCCTCCTCTCAGAGGTGCGCCCGGTAATAAATAGTTAGAAACAACGATCTTCAGTACTCAACGCATCACTCACTAGATCTCCGTTCTCAAGCAGGATTGGCAGACTTTCTTTGGACTTACTTTCCTATTGTTAGTCTATGTACCTTAAAAATAAATCTTTGTGGGCCCTGGTGGGTAGCTTTTTGGTACGGTGGTAGCATGTGAGAGGCCCTGGATTAACCGTGGCCTGCAAATAAACAAATGTTTATTAAGAAATCCATGCTGGTGTAAAATTCCAAGTAGTGTAGAATATAATTTAAAAAACCATACTTTTTTGAAGACAGGGTTTCTCTGTGTAGTCCTGGCTGTCCTGGAGCTCAGACATGAGTTCTGCTTCCTGACTGCTGCTTCTGCCTCCCCAATGCTGAGGTTAAGGGCGTGTGTCACCATGCTGGCTCACCCCACTTATTATTGGCCACTTACTTTGTAGCAGTTTGTATCTTTTGTAACTGATTAATTTTTCTTTTGTTTGGATGTTGCATGGGACAGTTTGAGGAAAAACTTTTTAAAGATTTATTTATTTACTGGGAGATGGCAATGCAAGCCTTTAATCCCAGCAGGCAGAGGCAGGCTATCTCTGCGTTTCAGGATACCCAGGGCTACACAGAAACCCTGTCCTAAAAAACTAATATATATATAAAAATTTATTTTAAGTATATAACTGTTTTGCCTGCCTGTATGTATGTGTGTTGTGTATGTGCTTAGTGCCTGTGAAGATCAGAAGAGTATGTAAGAGCTCCTGGAACTGGACCAAACCCAGGTCTACTGCATGAGCAACAAGTGTATTAATTGCTAGACTAATTCTCTAGCACCCCCCCCCATTTTGTGTATGTGAGAGGGAAAAAGAATGGGCTCAGATGTGCCACAGTTACTTGTGGCGTTCAGAGGACAACTTGAGGGAGTCCGTTCTCTCCTGCTGCTATATGGATCCTGTAGATTGAAAGCAAGTCCTAGCTTGGCCTCTGCTCCTTGAATTCTGGGATTATGGGCATATTCCACCACTTCTGGCTAAAGTCATGCTTATTACACACACACACACACACACACACACACACATTTTCAATATTTAGAAATATTCTTGGGAATATTTTTGAGTACCATTTGACTACGTATCCCTGAGTGAGAGCCCACACTATTTTAGTATTGTAGCTTTGACATGTATTTTTTAAGAAGTATGTAGCCACATTATGTCCTTTCCCAATGTAAACATTTTCAACATTAAATCTAAATTTCTTAAAATAGTATATAGCAACATTGAAGGTCACATCTGTACCCAGATGCTAGCCTTATTTCTTGCCATTTCCTATATATAACTTATCAATATCTGTAAGAGCTGAATGATAAGGAAAAGATGCTTTTAGAGTCAGCAGCATACATGTATGCATGTACACACACACACACACACACACACACACACACACACACACACACACACTCATTCTTTGTCTTTGTGCCTCTGAGGGCCTCCACACATAATTTTCCAGTGCTGTCTTTATCTCCTGTTTGCTATCTAAAGCTCCTGCCACAGTATTCTTGATCACTCAGTTTGTGGGGCTTGGGGTTGAGGCAGGGTCCTATGACGTAGCCCAGGTTGGCCAATCCTGCCTCAGGCCTTCCAGGGCTGGGATTTTAAGAGTGTGCAACCATGCTCACTTTTTAAAACAGGTTGAAAGACAGGAGAGATGGATGGCTCAGTGGTTCTTCTCTTCCCACAACCCAGGCTTGATTCCCATGTACACACATGGTGACTCACAACTGTCTGTAACTGTAGTTTCAGGGTATCTGATGCCTTCTTCTGGCCTGCACAGGTATCAGGCACGGATGTGGTACACAGATATACATGCAGACAAAACACCCATGTCCATAAAATAATAAACAGAAGTAAATTAGACTGGAATACTTCTAAGTACCTGAGTATCTGATCCTCCCTGAGTGCCTGCATGCTGTTTTGCACATATTGTGTCCCTTAGTAAACTCCCGAGGCTCAGCTTGAGTGCCCAGTGGAGGAGCCTTCCCGCCTTGTCTCCTCATCAGACTTCTCTGCTGCTTTCTTCTGTGTGTGAGCACCCATGTTAGTACAACCACGTTTTTTTTCATAGTGGTCAAATGCCTTACACCTTGGCATTCAAATTGCATTACTTAAGTGCTCAACCTGGCTTTGTCTCATTACACTCTGTGACCTCCAACCATTATTTAGCATTGCTAAGTCTCGGTTTCCATAGGCACAGCATTGGGATAATAATTGTGAGTCCTTTGTAAGTTTCCTGTGAGACCTCGGTGAGACAGGACCTCTGAATGCTTATCCCTCTTTCAGCTCACAGGGGCCCTCACTAAGAACTCCCCGTTATATCTGCTGCCACTAGACTTTGTATAAGACTTGCTTTTATTATCTCTGAAACTTAATCCTTCGCCCAGCGTCTGGCAGGGAGTAGACTGATGAATAAATTACCAGCTGTCCTCAAAACTCTCCCCTTCCTGTTTCACTTTCTCTTCAGTGTCATCTTTACATTTTCTTAGTATCAAAACAAAATTTTCACCCCCCCCCCCGCTTCCTTCCACCCTCTCCTGGAGACCGCCTCCGACCCCTTCCCAATAAACCTCCCACATAAGAAAAACAAAAACAAAAACAAAAACAAAAAACAAAATTTTACTGTTTATCATGAACCAGGCACTGTGCAAGGCCCTGGCTCTGTGAAGAGAAACATATATTCTCCACTCACTGGAGCTTGCAGTAGAACAGGGAAAGTCATTTAAAAAAGAAAATAAGAACTCTCCTGGCTCTACTTTTCTGCATATTTATAAATTTTCAAAATATGTTTTAAGTAAATATGTAGAAAATATTTGACGTTGTGAAGAAAATAAACACAGCCCTTGTTTGGAGCTATCAGGGCGCCACATCAGAGTGGTCAGGGAAACCCTGGGAGTTTACCTTTAAGCTGAGACTGGAAATTGAGAAGAAGCAGCCAGGTTGGGGGGGGGGGGGTCTGACAGAAGGAGTAGCAAGAACCAAGCCATGGAGGGAGCCTTGGCTGAGCCAAGGACCTGGAGTGTGTGGCTAAGGAGTGCAGAAGGTGGAGAGGTGAGTGGTGCTGAAGAGCTGGTAAGCTGCATGTGTGCCACCCTGAAGACCAAGGAAAAGGGCAAGCAGGGGCTCAGATTCAGGGTGCTGGAAGAGTTCTTCTTCTTTCCTTTGGTCTTGGGAATGGAACCTAGGTCCTTGGGCATGTTAAGAGCTTGTTGTACCACAGAACTATACCATAATTCCACTGGGGAATTTTAAGTAGGGAGCAAACCAGTCTTTATTTTTTTAAAGGTATGTGTCCAAGAGACTAGAGGGAGACAGAGGTTTAGGGAAGAGCAGTTTAGGGAAGAAACGAGTATAGCGAGAGTGATGAACACATTGCGATGTATTTTGGGAATAGACCGAGCGAGATTTACTGATAGATTGAAAGTAAGAGAAGATGGGATAGGAATCAGGTATCTTGCCTGAGGGTTCTCTGGTGGATGTGCCTGTAATCCCAGTACTTAGTGGTGAAGGCAAGATGCCCAGGTTGTCAAGATCATCCTTGATTACACAGCAGATTGGAGACTAGTCTGTGTAATAGAAGACCCTGCCTCAGACCCACAAATAATCAAGATTTCTGTCTTGAAAAGCTATATATTATTTACTGAGATTAGTAAAGCAGATAGTTTGGGATGAAATCAGAGTTAAAATTTGATCATGTTAAGCATGAGATGCTCTGAGGCACCTGGTGGAAATGTCCAACAAGTAAGTGAATGTAAGAGGACTCGGGGTCCAAAGTTCCCAGCAATGGATACAAAGGTAAAATTTTTCATGTAGAAAAATTACAGAACCACAGGAGTGGATGGTGCCATTTAATGAGAAAGAGGCTTGGTACTGAGTTCTGAATGATTGTTAAAGTTCAAGGGTGAGGTCAGAGGAGAGTGAAAGAGAGAAGAGAAATAAAACACATGAGAAAAAAATTAAGAGAATGAAGGATCATAGAAGCCACTGCATTCCCAGCCAATGCCTGGAGCAGCGCCCGGCCAGGGCTGCTGTTAGTACTTTTTGATTGAATGAAGTAAAGAGTGATCATTTAAAGAAAAGGGAACAATTCACAGAATGTATTGCTACTAGATGAGGGCATGAACTATTCATTGGATTGACTGTCTGGATGTTGCTAGAGATGGAGGCAGAATTCTTGCTAGAATTCATTGAACAGAGTGTGCATGGGTGGTGAGAAAGTGCAGACAGCAGCAGACTTCTGACACTTGACAGTTTGGCCGTGAAGGGAGCAGAGAAACAGTGTTAGCTGAAGCTGATGTAGGGGGATAGAGGGCCAAAGAATTTTCCCCAAGTTAGCATTCTCACTACTCATATTTGCCCCTCTTTCATAGACACCTCTCTCCTTTTTCCCTCTATGCCTGCCTCCTTCCTCCTCTTTTTGACAGGATTTTGAAGCCCAGTTTTGACCTCAAACTCTCAGTCCTGCTTCTTTCTCCCTACTGTTTGGATTACAGGTGTGTGATATTATACTTGTGTAGGGGAGACATTCTTGTGCTTCTGAGTTGTGGAGGAGAATGTTCTAAAACAGAGGGAGTGATGGTTGGTTGCAGAATTGGAGTTTATGAGAGAAAGCAGGATTATCAGTGTTCTTCAGAAGGGAGAGGGAACCTTTTGTTGTGGTATAGATAGAAGGGATGATGGATGAATATTTGGGCAGGTTTATAGAACTGGTCTGGAGTAGAAGACAGGGCACTAGATGTGTTATGGCCTTTTAGTTCTTGGTGAAGGATCAAGAATATTAGCTGAAAGGCCAGGGAGGTACAGGGAGGTGTGGTTCAGGGAGGTGTGGTGCAGGGAGGTGTGGTGCAGGGAGGTGTGGTGCAGGGAGGTGTGGTGCAGGGAGGTGTGGTGCAGGGAGGTGTGCAGGGAGGTGTGATATAGGGAGGTGTGGTACATGGAAGGGAATGGATAAGAGGTAGCCTTTTGGGAGAATGAGGAATTGGAAAGCCATCTTGCTAGAAAAATTTGGTAAGACTGCAAATTAAGATTGAGCATCCTTTTTTTTTTTTTTTTTTTTTTTTGGTTCTTTTTTTCGGAGCTGGGGACCGAACCCAGGGCCTTGCGCTTCCTAGGTAAGCGCTCTACCACTGAGCTAAATCCCCAGCCCCCGAGCATCCTTTTAGTAACCTTGAGTATTTAGTAAACAGTGAATTATATAGTAAATTATATAGTAAACATGCTGAGTTGAGTGCTGATCTCTGCCCTTGGCATGGAGAAACGGTTTCCTGAGAAGGGGATTGTGGGTCTGGGGATGCAGCATAGCAGAGAACTTGCTAGCATGCTTGAGGCCCTGGGTTCAATCTCAGCATTGAGAAAGGAAGAAAAAAAAGTAGCCTTAACTCACTAAGTCCAGGATTGTAGCATTGAGAGGAGGGACATTGGAAGAGAATGGAGAGTTCCTTCATGAGAGTGGATATTTGATTAACTGTGACATTTAAGAAAAAGTCAAGTGAAGGAAGAGGAAAATGAGGCCCAGGAATAGCCAGCATCATAGCAATTACAAAATAGTTTTCAGGGGCACTTGAGTGAGTGAATAGACAGGAAGAGCCGGAAAGCAGACTGTTTGAGGTTGAAAGGGGCTCAACAATGGCTCCACTTTCATTCTTTTACACTGAATTTAAATTACAACGTCTCTTTTGAGTTAAATTTCCCAGTCACTGTTACATAAAAAGTCTCTTTACAGCATCTTATTAGTAGGAGCTGGAGGAAAGTACTTGTTGTATAAGTTTCAGGACCCAAGTTCGATCTCTAGCACCCACATACAAGCCAGGTGTGGCCATGTGCATCTGTAACTTCCATGCTCAGATTCATGGGGGAGACAGGTGGGTTCTGGAGAGGCTCACTGTCAGGTCAATCTGGTTAAGTTGCTCCAGGATCAGTGAGAGATGTCTCAAAAAATATGGTGGAGAGGGTAGGGGAAAAACACCCAAAGTTGACCTCCAGCATCTACCCACTTGTACCCATACATACAACATTTTTTAAAAGTGGACAAAACCCCAACACATTAGAAAGTAACTCATGCAAATCCAGATGGTGAACATGGAATGTAGTTGAGAAGCCGTAAGTTTAATATGCAGGCAGAATAGCTGCCTTCTGCAGGTGCCTTCTGGAATGTTTTCCATTTTCGTCTTCATTCAGTTTTGATTACCACTTCCATGTAGTTAAGAAATTTTTGCTAACTTTATGTGAGCATGGATGTTGATCTGTTTTTGTTGGTCTTATTGCTGATGACACTGAAATATGTGCTAGAGCATGTAAGCATAAACACTCGTTCCAAACATGTGGTTTGAACATCTAAAATCATTTCCAAGATGCTAACTAGAATGTTGTCAGTTAATGACATCATAATCTCCAGAAGTCATTACCACTTACACTAGCACAAAAGCTGTCGTTCGTGACAAGGAAATGCTCTTTGGCTTATTACAACAGCCTCAGACTCTTTCTTACTTTCGTGTGCTTTTATCAAGGAGGAATACATTAGACAATTTATAATGAAAATAGAACTTTAGCTAGTTGCTTTTCCCTTACACGTCAGAAAATTGAGAAGTAGTAAAGAAAGATGCAGCAACTCCATAGTGTGTTGATGCCTCTGTTCTTAAATTCATCCTTAGGTATGCATCTCCTGATGGTGGGAAGGCCATCTTTCTTCTTGACTCTCAGTACTACCTCACCTTCTCAGTGTGCCTTGTTAAATATGCATCTCACTGGTCAAAGCTGTGACTTGTGGCCATACCTATTTATAAAAAAAGTTGTGAATTGTGAAAGGTCCTGACTTTATTGAGATGTGATTAACATACTATAAATTTTACCCATTTAGATGTAAAATTAAAATATTTAAAGGCCAGGTATGGTGCCACATGCCTTTAATCCCAGCACTTGGGGAGATGTAGGCAGGCAGATTTCTGTGAGTTTAAGGCCAGCCTGGTCTACAAAGTGAGTCCAGGACAGCCAGGGCTACACAGAGAAACCCTGTCTCGAAAAACAACAAAACAAAACAAAAGTTTGGAAAGCTTAGTTGGTAAAGCACTTCCCACCAGAGCATAAGGAACTGAGCGAGTACAATCCTTGGGACCCATGTCAGTAGCCAAGTGGGACCCACCCAGTAATCCCAGAGTTCAGAAGGACCTAATGGGCTCACAAGCTGGCAAGCCTAGCTCAATCAGTGAGCCCCACCTCCCAGTTGAGAGACCCTGTCTCCAGAAAGATCAGGTGGAAGCTCAAGTTGACCTCTGGCCTGCACACCCTCCCATGTGAACACCACATCCCCACAGCCCCCCAAAACCCTTTTTAAGAGTTGGGAATCATGGTACAACCCTGTGCTTCTAGCATGTGGGAGGCAGGGACAGAACTGCCATGAGTTCAAGGCAGCCTGGGCTGTGTACCAAGGTAGGAAGTACAAGCCAGCCACAACTACACAGCAAGACTGTCATAAGCAGAAGAAAACACATGAGCAAAACCCACCTTTGTTTTTAGTAAATAACACAGTTGTGTAATCATCACAACTCAACTCTAGAACATTTCTATTCCCCCAAAATGATCTCTTCTGTCCTATCATTGTCAATTCATTTTTACTCCCTGCCCCAAGAAATGTCTAGTTCACTTTCTGATTATGTAATATGTAATCTTTCAAACCTACTTCTTGTTTTAAGAAAAAGATTTATTTATTTTTATATATGTGAGTACACTGTCACCATCTTCAGACACACCAGAAGAGGGCATCAGATCCCATTACAGATGGTTGTGAGCCACCATGTGGTTGCTGGGAATTGAACTCAGAACCTCTGGAAGAGCAGCCAGTGCTCTAACCACTGAACAATCTCTCCAACCCAAGCCTACTTCTTTTACTCAGCATATTTTTGGGGAAATAGTGAAAGTATGTGTCAGTAGCTCAGTACTTGTCCTTTCACCAGTTGGTGGACTTTAGACTGCTTATATTCCTTAGCTATCATGAATAACGTTACTGTGAACTTTAATGTATATAAGGATTTGGTTAACATTATATAAAACACTAATTAGACAAGTAAAAAATGTCTAAAAGTAAAAATTACAAGTTTTCATGGTAAGACATTTTTAACTTAAAATTGACTGTCTTATCCTAAACCACATTAGGTAGAAATTAGATTATATATTTCTTACAAAATTTGTTATCAGTCAGGTGATGCACGCCTTCATTTAACCAACACTTGAGAGGCAGAAGCAGGTTCAAGACTAGCCTGGTCTGTAGAGCTAGTTTTAGGACAGCCAGGACCAACACAAAGAAACCCTTGAAAACCCCCAGTTTTTTTGAGATTTTATTTATTGTTATATATTATGAGTGTCTCCCCACATGTGTGTCTGTGCACCTTGTTTTTGCAGTGCCCAGAGGCCAGAAGAGGACATCGGATTCTTTGAAACTGGAGTTACAGACAGTAGTGAGACTCTCTCAACAAAGACAAAATAAAGAGTCTACCTAAGTCTAGCTCAGTGAAAAAGCTAGTTTACGGGTTAGCTTATGAGAACAAAGATGGCTTTCCAGGACAGCCCTGTCACCACAAAGTCTCACGCCACCATGAATGACAACTTCCCCATAGTCGTATAGGTAGAGCCCTTCCTCAGTTAACCTTCAACCCTTTATATGCTAGCACCTCCCTAGACTCGGCACAAAAGTGCAGAATTCCTTACAGTTGGGATCAGGGCAGAGGAACTGGTGGCTGGAATCTGCTGAGGGTCTCTTGCAGGTAGTCACAGCTGTTCTGGCTAAGACGGCAGTGGTCGTTGTGCTCAGAGGATAGGGTTCCACAATGCCCATGTGCCTCCTCAAAGATGTATGCCATCACACCATTTACCACAGTCACACAGCTAGAAAATGGCGGATCTGGAACTTGGACAGAGCAATCTGGATGAGTCCCTGGTACAAAGATTTACAGTAGGAAAGACAGCGGCAGGAGCGTGATTGCTAGGTCTACTTGGTTTTCTGTCATGAAGTAAAGAAAGCATGTGGTTGGGAGTGAGTGTGGCAGACCAGTCTTGAAAAAGGTGAGTGGCAAAGGTCGGCACCTGAAGGGAGAGCTCAGCCACCTGGAGTCTAGACTCTGTGTCTAGTTGGTCCAGTTTTCTCATCCACACCCTTCATTTGTTTCTTTGTTGAGGCAGAGTCTCACCAAAGTTGCTCAGGCAGTCCTTAAATTGTTATCCCTCTGCCCCAGACTTCAAGAAGTACATTTTGTTTTGCATTTGTTTGTTTATATTGTGAAGAATATCACACAATCAGAAATATACAAAAGAGCACGGGTGGCTTAGTGGTAGAGGTTTTCATGGCTAGCAGAAGGCACCACGTTAATTCCCAGCACCCTCCCACCACAGGATGTAAGATGCAGACAAAATTGAGTGAATTACTTTAAAGTAATTTTTATTTTCTACACTGCGGTGACCCTTTGGAACCTTTGTCAGTTATAGTGGTTGCCCTCCTCCTTACATGGTAACTACTTTTTCTGTTTTATTTTCCTCTCTACTTCACTCACCTGTGTACAACTAAACAAACACTTCTGGTTGGATTGGAGCACTGGAGCCATACGCCGTGCACTGCTTTTCTCTTTTCACTGTGCGTTCCAGTTCACTCGTGTTGTAGTGTGGCCTGCATTTTATGTCAGGCTGTGTGGTGCTCCATGGTGTGAACGCTCTACAGTGGATTACTGTTCGGCTGCTGAGAGTTGGGATAGTCCCAACTGACAGTGTCAAAGAACAGAAGTCACATCAGTATAGTACAAAAACAATAATAAGCTTTATTTTATTTTGCCTTTTAATTTCCCTTTATGCTAGGAACGTAGTCCAGAGCTTCTTGTAGGCTAGGTAAGCTATACCCCCCACTACTTTAGGTCCAGCCCATATCTGTTTTTAATAATTGGTAACTTTTATATCCTGTTTTGAAAATTCCTTTTCTATCTCTAAATTTAAAAATCATTATTCTATAATACTTCTAAAAACATTATTACTTATATTTCATATTTAAGTACATAGCTTCTCTGGAATTGGTTTTTAAAAAGATTTTATTTTTATTACTACTTTTTTTTTAAAGATTTATTTATTTATTATATACATTGTAGCTATCTTCAGACATACCAGAAGAGGGCATCAGATCTTTTTTTTTTTTTTTTTTTTTTTCCCGGAGCTGGGGACCGAACCCAGGGCCTTGCGCTTCCTAGGCAAGCGCTCTACCACTGAGCTAAATCTCCAACCCCAGATCTTATTACAGATGGTTGTAAGCCACTATGTGGTTTCTGGGATTTGAACTCAGGACCTTTGGAAGAGCAGTCGGTGCTCTTAACCACTGAGCCATCTCTCCAGCCCTTTATTACTACTTTTAGATTACATGTATCTGTGTGTCTGTGTGTGAGTATGTGCTTTGGGTGCAGATGCCCAAGGAGTCCAGAAGAGACTGTTAGGTCCTTTGGAGCTGGAGTTACAGACTGCTCTGATCATTTGAGGTGGGTGCTGGGAACATAACTCAGTTCTCTGCAAACGCTGTCTTGACTGAGACATCTCTGGTTCCTGGAACTGGCTACTATACTTGGTAATTCTTGACTGATTTTTTTAGTGCTTCCCTAACTTCAGGGCTTTTTTATTTTATGTTTTATTCAGAGTTTCTGGCTGTCCTTAGCTAGCAGGGCACTTGGTCTGAATCATCTAGTTTATATTCCCAATATCAGAAATACCTTTTGAAGCTTTGGTTTCATTTTGACTTAAAAAATGATCTGTTCTTGTACAAGCCCTGGGCTCACTCTTCAGCATATATCCCTTCCCCCCAATCTGATCTATCTTGTTACTAAAAAGTGTTTAAAGGCCTGAAAAACTATTTTATAGATTAATGCCAGTTTCTATTTTTGTATATTACTTTTTTTTTAAGAGACCAAAAGAGGTTTCTGTTTCTTCAGTTTCTTCTGGGTTTAAAACTCCGTTAGTGGAGAACTTGCTGTATTAGCCGGACATGACTGTATTTATGGTGGTATAATTTCAGAACCCTAATCATGATGGGAATTGAAAAATAAGCTCCCAAACATGGACTTGACCGTTAGAGCAGTTTAACCATTACCCTGGTCACAGCCGTAAGCCCCCTTTCTCTGTTTATTTGGAATTTAAACTTTTCTTTTGGCCAAAGATGGACTGTAGGCAAACCACATCCAGAATGCTTTTAGTTTGTATCACAGAATATGAAGACAATGTTTTTGGTTGATGGCAACTAGATCGGTGACATATGATGCTCCAGGAACTGTTTTTACAGTGCTCAAGATGCATAGGGACAGAATAGCAAACTCACATGATCGTTGGCAAGGAAAAACTGGCTACGTGGCTGAAGTTAAATTTGCTTTTGAAGCCAGTCAGACCAAGAAGTGTCTAAAGACTTGGAAGCTGCAGTGGGGAGAGGACTTTGCAGTTAGTAAACAGTAGCAGGAAGCTGTAGCAAGGCCGTTGTTGGTAAGCCATTTGCAGCTTCTAGCAGCCGAACAGGGAGACTAGAGAGGAAAAGCTGCCACAGCCTTCAGGGAATCTTGCTCAAGACAGTGAAGGTGAAGAGGCTACCATTCCACAGTCTTTCTTTCTGGGCCATCTTGCTGTCAGTGTGACCCTGCCTTGTCCTGGCATTCTTATGCTGTGAGATTTACCAGGGACTGAATTAGCTTTGTTGATGTTGGGCTGCCCTTAGATGTTAGGGTGTACCACTGGCCACACAATTCCTTCTTGCTCAGCCCTTGCTTAGATTATACTCATTACCTTCTCCAAGTGTGGTACAGGGATATCCCCTTGCTCATCGCCTCAGTCAGGGTTCCTGTCACTGATAACTACCATGACCAGAAGCAGCCTTGAGAGGAAAGGCTTTATCTCTTCTTCCAGCTTGTCATTCCTTATTCAGGGGAGTGCTGGATTCAAGGTAGAATCCTGGAGGCAAGAACTGAAGCAGGGGCCATGGAGGAATGGTGCTTACTGGTCTGCTTCTCATGTCTGTCTCAGCTGCTTTCTTAGATACCCTGGCACCACCTGCCCAGTGGTGGCACATCCTACAGTCAGCTGGGTCCTCCCACATCAATCAATAAATGGGTCACTGGCTTGCCCATGGACTAGTCTGGTGGGGGCATTTTCTCATTTGACATTCCTTCTTCTCAAATGTCTCTATCATGTCTTAAGTTGGCATAAAAGTAGTCAGTACACTTAACATCAGAGTCTTCCAAGGGTCCTCCAGGTCACAACTAATTCATTTTCTACTGGGATGTAGTATGCCTTAAGGCATTCTTTCCTTGGGTCACAATAGAATTTTCTAGAGTAAAAATACACATTAATATATATATATATATATGTATATATATATAGCTGTTGTATCTTAAGCCAAGCTTTAAAGAACCTTGCTTAAATATAAGACACTGACACCTTCTCATTAATCCCTTGAAATAATGATAATTTCAATTTTGAAAATGTAATGGCTTATTATTGGTACCCTCCCTCCCTCCCTCCCTTCCTTCCTTCCTTCCTTTTTTTTCTTTCTTTTTCTTTTTTTTGAGGAAAGTATCTTACTATGTAGTCCTGGCTGGACAAGAACTTGATGTATAGAACAGGCTGGCCTGGAGTTCAAAGATCTGCCTGCTTTGCTCCTGAGTGCTGGAATCAAAGGTGTGGACCACACACCTGGCCTTGTTGTTGGTAGCTTTTAATAAACTAACAAATTTATAAGTGATTCATACTTTGGTATGATATGTATTGGTAATTTTAGAAAACATAAAATCACTTTGGAGTCCTCTAATTTTTTGGAATGAAATGAGATCCTCAGATGAATAGGTTTGAGAACTGCTTTACATTTTATCATTTTCAGTTGGAATCAGTTTCTTTTTCTGAAGGAAGCATAGATTCTTTTTCTGAAGGAGGGTACAGAAAGGCCCCTCTCCTTTCTGTACATTCTGTGAACTTGTGTCAAAACAGCCACTGTTTAGTTTCCTCTGTGTAGATGTGAGTGGCAGACTGTGTATGAGATGAGATGATTATTTGCCTCGTTTTACCATCCATATTAACATCCAGTTCACTGATTTATCTCAGAAGCAGTGTACGTTTAAAACCTTAAAAGTGGGCATGGTGGCATACACCTCTAATCCAAGTACTCCAGAGGCTGAGGCAGGAGGATCACAGTGAATTAGAGGCCAGCCTGGGCTGTGTGAGACCTGTCTCTCAAAAAGGAAAAACAAAGGGAGCAGGATGTAGCCCAGTTGGTGTAGTGCTTACCTGTCCTGAACAAAACCCTCGTTCCATCCCCAGTGCACATTTGTGCATGTGTGCACGTGCACACACATATATACACGTGATGTAGTTCATGCTGCATCTCAGCATTGGAAAGCAAATGGCAAGAGACCGCTGTGACTTTGAAGGTCAGTCTGGTCCACATAGCAAACCTTGCCTCAAGGAACTCAACAGAATTAATGTGCAGCGTGGAAGGAGAATAAAGGCCTTTACTCATTATAAATGGGTTAAAAAGCATTCTACTAAGACACCTGTAATCTATACTTGGTTCCAGGCCAGCCTGGGCTACACAGTATGAAGTGAGAGGTCAAGATATATAGTAAGACTGTGTTCCCCTAAACAAAACAAACAGACAGACAAACAGAGCAGGAGGGATAGCTCAGTCAGTAAAGTGCTTGCAAGAGGACCTGAGTTCAACCCCTAGAACCTGAGGCTGGGTGTGGTGGCACGTTCTTGTAATTCCTCAGTGGGGACTAGAGGACGGAAGATCCCTGAGGCTCTATGTGCTTGCAGCTAGTCTAGGTTAACTTATGGGCTCCAGGAAATGAAGGCCCCTCCCTGTCTCGAGAAGTAGACAGTGATCCTGAAGGTGACACCCAAGGTTGTCTTCTGACCACAACATTGCGTGTGTGTATATATATTTGATACACACACACACACACACACACACACACACACACACACACACGTATCTAGGCATGACAAACGAAACATTCTTACGTGACCAACAGTTACAGTGAAACCTGACTCCTGGTTCTGAAAGCGTGAAGAGGATGAGCAGTTACACGTGCTTAGGTTTTCAAAGGGCAGTCCTGTTTTCTCAAGCCCGTAAGAGTTGACTACCTGTCCTGGAGGCAGCCTGGAACACATACAGTTGAACAAACAGGCTTAGTGGCCCAAGACGGGATACCTGTCTTTCTCATCATTCCTGCTTGAGGCTGACCCCCTACACCAGGCATCCTTTCTTGATTTCCCCAGATAGTAGAGTAAAACTGAGACTTTTAAGTCAGAGTTTTATAGACAGGTGTGGTAGACAGAGGCAGGTGGATGGATCTTTGTGAGTCTAGGACAGCTTGTTTTACATAGCAGTTTCTAGGCTTCTGCTGTACCAGTCCCAAGGCTTCCGCTACTACTGTAAAGACCTTGGGGATAGCATGCTGCCCTGATATACTATAGTTTTGTTTTTTTAAGAGATGAGTGAGTAGAACCCTTATATGAGTAAAATCAGAATATTGTATTGGGTTGAGTTTATTTTTCCCTAAAAATGTGTATCAATACCACAAGGATTTATTGAGAATGTTTCTTGGGCAGACACTGTATTTAATAATACTGATGAAGTATTAAGTGATCCCTCTGATGCAGACTTAGTTACTGTCCTGTTGCTATGAGGAGACACCACAACCAAGTCAACTCTCACAAAAGGAAGTATTTAGTTGGGACCTGTTTACAAATTCAGAGGTTTGGCCTATTGTCATCATGTCGAGGAGCATGGTGGTGCACAGGCAGACATGGTGTTGGAGAAGTAACTGAAAGGTCTACATCCCGATCCATAGGCATGGGCTTGGCTAGGACCTATGAAACTTCAAAGTCAGTCTCCAGGTAACACATCTACAAGGCCACACCCCCAATCGTTCTCAAGTAGTGCCACTCCCTGATGACTAAGCATTCAGATATATAAGCCTATGGGGACCATTCTTATTGAAACCATGACACAGCTTAGACTTTCAGGAAGCTTATAAGCTAGTAGTCCACACATAAGCAAGCATAGGGAATAGCACCTGTACAGTTTGCTGACTCAGAAGAAGGACACATCAAGATTACCTGTGAGATCAAAGCTTTCACAGAAAAGATTGCCTAACCTGCATCTGTCTTCAAATTGAGAAGTTTGGCCTGGGTACTTCTAAGAGGCAATAGCTTGTACAAAGGCACATGAAAGCATGGGTGCTCTAGGGAAAATGAATAGTGTAGCTTTGTAAGATGAAGCAGGAGAGGGCTGGAGAGACGGCTCAGTGGTTAAGAGCACTGACTGCTCTTCCAGAGGTCCTGAGTTCAAATCCCAGCAACCACATGGTGGCTCACAACCATCTGTAATGAGATCTGATGCCCTCCTCTGGTGTGTCTGCAGACAGCTACAGTGTACTCATATATAATAAATAAATAAATCTTTAAAAAAAAAAAGATGAAGCAGGAGAGGGCTGGAGAGATGGCTCAGTGGTTAAGAGCACTGACTGCTCTTCCAGAGGTCCTGAGTTCAATTCCCAGCAACCACATGGTGGCTCACAACCATCTGTAATGGGATCTGATCTGATGCCCTCTTCTGGTGTGTTTGAAGACAGTGATAGTGTACTCATATATAATAAATAAATAAATCTTTAAAAAAAAAGATGAAGCAGGAGAGTTGAGCAGCTACCAGACCAGGTATAGCATGGAGTGGAAATTATATTTTAATAAAGAGTTTGTACTTTCTAAATATTATTCTAATGTTGGAGATAGTGGGTATTGAGGCTAAGAAAACCAAATTTTAAAAAGGAGTAAAACTAGTAAAAACAGATGAAGTCAAAGTTAGTGTCAGTAGACATAGGTAAAAAAAAACACACTGGAGTGTTACAGTTTAGAATTGATAGGGTTTGGTGCTAGGAAGGAGCTGATGATGTAGTCAGCTTTCTGATCTGAGGGGACGATGGCATTTCAGATGAGGTGGAGGGAGAGCGTGCATTGGGGACAGGCTGAGGTGCAGCTGCACCGAGTTTTAGGCACCTGGGGCACAGGAGGTGGAGAAGCCTGTTGGCATAGGCAGCAGTGCATCTGGTTTTAGAGGTTGGTAAGTCAGTTCCACACTGGAGTTGGGAATCATCAGCACAGAGTTGGTCACTATGTTTGTGAAAAAAGACAGATGCATTGGAGCTACAAATACAAGCTGCAAGAGGCAAGAAGACTGTTCAAGGCCAGCCTGGAGTATATAATGAGACCCTCACTCAAACTAAAAGAAAGAACTTTTTTCCAGCAAATACGATTAGCAGAGAAAAGAGGGACACCAGCACAGATTTTAGGATTAAAGGAATATGTGTTTGGGAATGGGTAGACCTGAATTACAGAATTTCTAAAGCATTGAGCTAAACTGGACCTGTCTGAAGCTGTGAAGGGTAACATCTCCAACCTTGGGGCAGAGTAGCACTGTGTTTGGGTGACTAAACAACAGGCCTGCTCACACCTGTGCTCCTAGGCTTTCACTATTATTTGTGGAACTTAGTTCAGCAGATAAATCTACTTGGGGTAGCTGCCCCATTCCAGAGCTGGCCCGGAATGACCTTCCTAGCCTCCTTGCTGGGGTTTCCAGTTACATGTACAGCTTCACTTAAGATACTACCTGTGGACCTCTTTCTTCATAGCCAGTTGCCATCCTCAGAGGTACTCGTGGTTTTCAGTGTTCATTTGTGACTCAGTTAAACTTTTTTATGTCACAGGCCTGTAATTCCAGTAATGGGGAGGATGAAGCAAGGTATTTGAGCTATTTGAGGCCTGAGCTACACCAGAAGAACTTGTCTTGCACCCTTCCCCTCAAAAGAACCCCACAAAAATAAAGGGGTTTTGGATGTAGGTCACGTGGTAGAGTGCTTGTATAGTATACACAAAAACCTGACTTCATCTGGGTGATAGTGCCATACTCTTTTAATCTTAGCACTTGGGAGGCAGAGGCAGGTAGAGCTCTGAGTTCAAGGCCGGCCTGGCCTACAGAGCAAGTTCCAGGACAGCCAGGACTACACAGAGAGTTTTGAAAACAAAAACAAAAATGAAGTCCTGGGTTCAGTCCCCAGCGACTGGAGGAGAAGGAAGAAGACCAGGAACTCAAGGTTCTCTTCCCTGGTGAAGGGCAGAGCAGACTGGCTTCTGTGAAGCCCTATCTCAAAGAATAAACCGAGAAAATACGTAGTTACAGAAATGTGTGCTGTTTTCTTTTGCTGTTGTTGGGTGGTTTTATTTGGCTGCTTTTTGTTTGCTTTGCTCTTACAATGCTGGAGTATAGTATATTCCTTAACATCTTGCATTCCAAGGCTATACTAGATACATGCTGATTACAGCAGTGAGAACTAAGGAGGGTCATGAGGGAAGAGATGAGTGATCAAGGGCTTTTTCTGTGCTGCTTGAATTTTTAAAATGAGAATTAAAATGAATCACTGAATAGTTAAGTTTGAAGATTAAAACCCTGTCACATCAGAGGTGATACTAGAAAAGTAAGTGTCATTTGTTGAATATATATGCCTTTCAGCTTGCCAGACTCTCTAGGAAACACTTAGCTGTAATTATATTGTGTAAGTTTAGTTAAACACTTGACTGTAGTCTATTTCAGTTTAGCAAGACCTGGGGATGGATGAGTCTGAGGTCTTCAGAATCTCATTCTAAGTCCCAAGATTACTCTGGTTGTTCCTTAAGAGAACAGAGGACATGGCAGTGGTTGGTAGCTTACCACCATAACAGTGCATGACCAGGTGGTAGGATCCCATTGCTTCTGAGCATTTCAACATAGTCTTCTGAAGGCATTTTCCTGGTTGTTGTCTCTTACAAGAAAAGTACTGCCGTAGGTAAGGTAAGCCGTTGCTTTTAGAATCAGTGAACACTGTATACTTATCATCAGTATGCACTACTTGGTTCGTAGCAAGAAAGAATCGTTTTTGAGAAACCCAGTTTGTGGATACCTGGAAACCAGGCCTGGTGGAGCACCCAGGTAATCTCAGCTTCTTAGGAGGCCGAGGTGGCACAGTCATTTGATCCCAGGAGTGCAAAGATGTCCCTTATAAGGAAAAGTATGCACCTGGAAAAAAATACCTAGTTTCCCTTGCTCATCTGTCCTCTGCCATAGTGTCTTTTTGTCCTCATTAAATGTTAGTGAGTGTCTAAGGTGACAGTGAAACAGGAAAAGGACCTTTCTCTTTGGTTACCATCTCCACCTAAAGTTTTCTGTCAAGAGCATATGTAATAATGATACATTGTGACATTGGTCTAGAGTTTGGACTGATGATGGATCTAGAGAGATCAGCTTGGGCAGAAACTCATCAGAGTGGAGAACTAAGATTAGACATTGTTGCATTCTTGATACTCAGAGACTGACAACAAATTGAAGAATCTGACCATTCTCTGAAATGCCAAGGGTCGCATGTAACTACATAGCCATGAGTCTTCCGGAAGGACCAGATCTGTCTCAAAGGTGCAACCAGCTCCTTTAACTGTCAGCGTTATGTAGTAAATTCCTAGGATGCAGTTGGGGTTTGCTTCAGCCTGTTTGTTGGACATCTCACCAAATTAAAATATATGTAAGCCTTAATCTTTGCTGTCCAGGAGCTCATGTTGCATGCAGAAGACAGACCCATGTATATTACCAATATAGTATGCTCTCAGAGGAGGCTCCAGGAAAGTTCATGGAGAGGACACCAGTGGCAGAGGAGTGGAAGGGAATCAGCGGAGGGTCCTCAGCATAAATCAGAGCAGATGTGGTGGAGAAAGAGACCAGGTCATTTCATGGTGGAGGAGAAATGCTTGTGGAGAGTACTCACTATGAGTTCTTACTGACTCAGTGTAAGGCACAGCACACACAAAGGTCACATTTGCTTTTGAGATTGTTGTAACAGCAGTGTGTTATAGCAGAAGGATTGGGGGAGTAATCGAGATAGGCCTAATTCTGTTTGCAGCATCATTGGTGTATTGATTTAAACAGTTAACTGCAGTAGACAGAGATAATGGCAGATGTGGTCATTCAGTAAAGTACTCCTTTAACTATTGTGGCATACTGGGGACTTAAAGCTGTCCCTTATACTGCATTGCCTTGGGAATGGTGCACCCTCTCATAGATTAGAGTACAAAGTTGGTTGTGAAACCAAGTGGCAACTTCCAGAGAGAGACAGTTTTCTGTCAGCCTGGACTAGGGTTTGCTTCGCCCAACTCCATACACAAAGTAGGTGCATCCTGAGCAGGAGAGTGATTTGTCATCAGAAATAAAGTCAGCTCTGTATTTACTGGCGGCTGGCAATGAGCTAAATTTAAGAGATCATGCCAACTGTTGTTTAGCAGTGAATTAGGGAGAAGCAAGAGTGGAACATAGCCTTTGAAGAAGTGACGAGATCAGTGAAAGTGAAGAATGGTGGGTGGATCTGAGATGCAGAGTTTGAAAGCATAAATGCCAGCACTCACCGATGGGCTTGTGCGAGGGGCTTGGGGAAGGTGAGATTACTTGATATGACTGAGGACCAGAAATCTGGGCCTTGATGAAGACAGGAAGAAGGCGAGGAACAGTCTAGGCAGGGTAAAGGTAGAGTTTGGGTCAAGTTCTGTATGAAGTGATTATGAGACATCAAGATGGAAACATTTAAAGGGCAATTTGGTATTTTTGAGGTAGAACAGACAAAACAAGAAATAGTAAAGGTTTGTTTGTGTATTGTGGCATGCCTGTACTTGGGAGAGTAAAACAAGAAGATTGTGAATTCTTGGCCAGCCTGGCTACATAGAGAAACAGTATCTTTTTAAAATTTATTTTTTGAAATTATAATTGCATCATTTCCTACCTTTTCTTTTTTTTCCTGTCAATCTGTCCGATGAGTAACACCCCCACACCCAGTTCTTTCTCAAATTCATGGCTTTAATTATTGGTGTGTGTGTGTGTGTGTGTGTGTGTGTGTGTGTGTGTGTGTGTGTGTGTTCCTAAATACATAAATACGTCTTGCTCAGGCTACCTATATATATATATGGTTTCAGGGCTGTCTACTTTCAGGGTATTGTATAGGCTCTTATAGGGAAAGATCATTTCTCCTACTCTGAGCATTCCTCAGATGCCCATAGCATTTGTAGGGTTGAGGTCCACAAGCTGTCCCCATTCCCTGTTAGTGTGACCATCGGTGTCGGAGTTGTGCAGCTCTTGTTTAGGCGTCCGTTTTGCAGAGACTTAAGCAGTGTAGTCTCTTACTAAATTTCTAAGGAGAAGCAGTTAATCTTTCTGGCCCTTCTTCCAAATGAGGCCTGAGCCTTAGGTACAAGAATTGTATTGTGGCTGTGTCAGTTGGGAATGGGCTTTACATACTTTCTTGCTCTCTGCATTTTGATTGTGTTTTTTCCCCCTTGCTCCTTCCCCCATCCCCCAGACAGGGTTTCTCTCTGTAACAGAGTTCTGGCTGGACTCAGTTTGTAGACCAGGCTGGCCAGAGATTCATCTGCCTCTGCCTCTCTAGTGCTGGGATTAAAGGCATGCACCACCATGCCCGGCCCTAGTTTTGTTTGTTTATAATGATTTCCATTAGTTTCAGAGAGAAGTTTCTTTGATAAGGGGTGAGAGAGAGTTACATTTACCTTCAAGGACATATACTTAGAATGTAGTTAGAGATTATAGGTACACTTAGCTATAGGTAGTCGGCTAAGTTTCCAGGACCTGGCATGACTTTTCCTCTTGTTGAGCAGACCTTAAAATGAATTAGAGGGCTATTGGTCACTGCCCTCTACTGCATGTCGCTACTGAGCTCTTGGTGCTATGCTAGTCATCGTCGTGTCCTATGGAGAGAGAGTGGCCAGTAAGATGCTCAGCACATGAGGTGCTCACCTAACAACCTGAGTTTAATTTGGAACCCACACCAAGATGGAGGGGAGAGCTGACTTCTGAAAGTTGTCCCCTAACTCCACACGAACACTGTTGCATACTTGTACTCGTTCGCACAAACATACCATGCACACAGTAATAATAATCAAAGAATCAGTTTGTTTAGAAGGAAGTCATAAAGATTGAATGTAGATTTTAATGTCACTTCAGAAACTGCTCGATTTTCATGCATTGCTAGGGTGGAACCCAGGGTCTCACACATTAGGCAACTTCTGTGCCAGGGAGCGTCATCCCCAGTCTTTACTGCACATTTTTTATTATGACCTGGCCTTTATTGAATGGGTCTTTGGCACCTTGCATTATATGTGGATTTTACTCATACTTCATTTAACTTAAAAGAACCCTTGAGGAAGATGTTTGCAGAGTTAGGCCACTGGCCTACGAACTCTAAATGAAAGAGAGTGGATTCTGAGGAAACTGTCTACTGCCTGCCCTGCTGCTTCTTTGGGCGTCTTACGTCATCTCTTTGGCTCATTGTGACTTTTGTTTTCTCTTCAGGGTCTTGGGTTTTTTGCACTGAATGTAACCTAGACTGATCGTCTCAGTTGCCCCAGGATACTGTCAGAGGTAAGTTTTTATCAGTGGCCATAAGTCAGGAAAATGTATGGGAGGGCTTCTTTCTTGAATTCCTTTTTAAAAAAAGATTTATGTAGCGATGGGGAGATGGTTCACTGGTTAACAGCGCTGACTGCTCTTCCAAAGGAACTGCCTTTGATTCCTTTCACCCATACTGTAGCTCAGAACTCTCTGTGACTCTAGTACAGGGGACCTGATGCCCCCTTCCGATCTTCTCTGGCACCAGACACACATGCGCGCAGGTGAACATGTGGGCAGACTCCCATACAGAGAGACAAACAAACAAATGTATTTGAAAAATATATAGTTCAGGATTAAAAGATTTATTTAATTTTTTAAATTTATGGTTTCTTTGAGACAGGGTCTCTTTACATAACCCTGGCTGTTCTAGAACTCAACTATGTAGACTGGGCTGGGCTCAAACTTGCAAAGATTTATCTACTCTGCCTCCCAAGTGCTCAGATTAAAGATGGCACACTACCACATCTGGCAGTTTATTTTCATACCCTGTATATTGGTGTTTTTTTACCTGCATATATGTCTGTGTACATATATGTAGTGCCCATGGAGTGTGTTGAATCCTCTGGAACTGGAGTAACAGATAGCTGCTATGTGGGTACTGGGAACTGAACCTATGTCCTCTGTAACTGCAGCAAATGCTGTTAACTACTAAGCTACCTTTCCAGCCCCAGATTTTCTGCGTCCTTTCAGGAAGGCAAAATGCGGCCATAACATCAGCTTTTGCATTCTTTTTTTTTTTTTTTTTTTTTTTGGTTCTTTTTTTCAGAGCTGGGGACCGAACCCAGGGCCTTGCGCTTCCTAGGTAAGCGCTCTACCACTGAGCTAAATCCCCAGCCCCCAGCTTTTGCATTCTTACTTTAGCTGTTTTCTTTAAAATATATGGTATTGAGATTGGGGATATAGCTCAGTTGTAGAGTGCTTGTCTACAATGCCCGATGTCTGGGTTCTGTCCCCAACACCACACTCAGACTCACAAAATGCACTGGCATTCATTCATATTGATACTGATATCCAATGCCTTATCCTGTGGTGAGAAGTTAGTCATTAGGATTAGCAATTGCAGAGTTAAGTGAGAAGTTCTTACTGCTCCAGCCCGCATTTGCTTTCTAAAAGGGATTTAACAGTCACTCCACTGAACCTGCCCCTGTGACATCTTGGGACCTATAGAAACCTTCAAAACGTAACTTCAGTCTGAGTCCGCATTCTTCTACAGAAGGGGAATTTCTCTGAGTCTTGTTTTTAGTTGTCTTTTCTTTGGTGGTGCTGGCATCAAACCCAAGGCCCTCCTCGTGCTAGACAAACTCCATACCACCAGCATTGCCCCTATGCTTCTGGAAGACCTTTGTGGTTGTTTTCTAGATAGACAGAAGTTTGTTGTGGCTTTGTGTCTTGGTTGCTGCTTTTTTCTTCTGTCAGCATTTAGAAGATAGAAGAGACATTCTGCTGCTTTAGCTCTCCTGCTGGCCTTCCTCCTGGTCCCACAGTGGGATCTTTCTCATCCAAATTGAAAACCCCTGCTGTTAGTGCTCTAGTAGTCATCCGTTGTTTTACACTAAGCTAGTCAACATCTACATCTTGTCTGTAAACTCTGAGCCTTCTTGAAACTTTCCAAGGGTTTTTAAACAACACACACACACACACACACACACATATATATACATATATATATATGTATATATATATGTATATATATACATACACACACACACACATATATATATATGTACATGAGAATCTTACATACTTACAAGGGTACATGTGCTGTTTTGACACATATATATCGTGTAATGTTTAAGTCGGGGTAAGCAAACCTGGCTCCTCAAACAGTTCTCATTGTCTTCATGAACACATGGAAAGCTTCCTCTCTGGCTTTTGTTTTTAGATTTGTTTTTGTTTTTAATTGTGTAAGAGAGGGGTATATAAGGTTAGCGCAGGTGCTCATAGCTAGATAAGTGCTGGAGTTACAGGTGATTGTGAGCTGCATGTGGGAGTTGGGAATTTAACTCCTGTCTTCTGCAGGAGCAGTGGTCACTTACCTTCTGAGCCGTTTCCCTGGCTAGTTTTTAAAAATACAGTGCACTGTCATTATCTGCAGTTCCCTGCTGACAGGGAATCAGAGCTAGGAAATAACATTTAAAACTTGATTTATTCTATGTGTGTTTGCTTGCAAATATGGTATGAACTAGTTACAGCTGGTTGTGAGTTGCCACATGGGTGTTCTTAACTGCTGAGCCCTATTTCTAGCCCCATTCATTGCATTTTTCATAAAAAGCACTTCAAAAAAGTTGGTTAGTTCATTTACTTCTACCGAGAAACTCACTGAATATCCATTATATGGCTGGTGCATAGTTTTTGGTGTTGTTTTGGTTTGTTTGCTTTTTTTTTTCTTTTTTTTTTTCGGAGCTCAGAACCGAACCCAGGGCCTTGCGCTTACTAGGCAAGCGCTCTACCACTGAGCTAAATCCCCAACCCCTGTTTTTTGTTTTTCAAGATGGGGTTTCTCTGTGGAACTCTGGCTATCCTGTAACTCTCTCTGTAGACCTGGCTGGCCTTAATTTGGAGATCCACCTGCCTCTGCCTCCCAAGGACTGGGATTAATAAAGGTGTATGCCACTATGCCCTGCTGCATACAAGTGCACGGGGCTTGTTTGTTTGTTTGTTTGTTTGTTTATTTCATGTATGTGGATACACTGTCGCTGTCTTCAGACACACCAGAAGAGGGCATCTGATCTCATTACAGATGGTTGTGAGCCACCATGTGGTTGCTGGGATTTGAACTCAGGACCTCTGGAAGAGCCGTCAGTGCTCTTAACCGCTGAGCCATCTCACCAGCCCCAGGTGCACAGTTTTAAGTAGCCCGAATACAGAGATTAACAAGATCTAATATCTGATAACAAAGGTGCAGGAACACCCCTGTAACATAGAGAATCTCTGAGCAAATAAATCCAGAAAGGTGTTAAAGGTTCATAATGGAATTCAGACAGGCCTCACTGAGGAAACAGGCCCCACTGGAGATGGGTCGAGGAATACATTACACAGACTGACCTTGGAGTGAGAAATGGTGACATCACAGGAGAGAGAGAGAGAGAGACAGAGGGAAGAAGATGAACAGAAATATGGAAGCCTGAACCAGTGTGGCACATTGGTGAGGCAGGAAGTAGTTCAATATGTCAGGAACAATGAAAGCAAATGGGTAAGGCTGGAGAGAGCAAGGGCTGGGGCCTAGGAGACTTTGAACTCCAGCACTCTTTCTGTCTTATAGGAGAAGTCCACAGAATGTGTCTGATCTTATTACATAGTAATTAACAGTCACTATGTTGTCTTTTCATCCTGAGCATAGTATCAGGTGAAGACTCTCCAAATGTAAGACAAAATGGTAGAATGTTCTGCTGAAACCAGTCAGACACACACTCCATGACTTAGAACAGCTTTACTGTTGCTGGCTACCCCTGCCAATGATTTTTGTATGTTTTGTTTTGTTTTGTTTTGTTTTGTTTTGTTTTGTTTTGTTTTGTTTTGTTTTGTTTAGAGAGAGGGTTTCTTTGTACAGCTCTGGCTATCCTGGAACTTGCTTTGTAGACCAGGCTGGCCTCAAATTCACTGAGATCTACCTACCTCCCAAGTGCTGGGATTAAAGGCTGGCACCACCACCTGGCTTTTGTTGAATCTTTAAATTGTCTTTTTCATCACTGTTCTAGCACAGACATCTTACACACTCCTCTGCAGTTCCCAAGTAACACTTTTAGTTCACCGTGTACTTGAGTATCGCCTGTGTTATTCTTTTTTGTCAAAATGACAGTAGAACTGAACTGGATCCTTAAGAACGATTGTAAGCCATATTTTGAAACAAGAATCTCATCAAGACTTGCAGATTTTTTTCTAAAGACTTATTTTTATTTTTAATTCTGAGTATGTCTGTGTGCCAGTGTGTGGGTATATGCATGCGAATACACCTCAGTAGCCAGAGGTGTAGGATTGCCTGCAGCTGGAGTTACAGGTGGCTGTAAGCCACCCAGTTCTGGTGCTGTCAATCAAGCTCTGGTTCTCTGCAAGAGGAGTATGCACTGCTAACCACTGAGCCATCTCTCCAGCCCAGTGTGCAGGGTTTTGTAGGGGCAGGATTTGTTTGGACTCTGGGGATCGAGTACTAAGCACACACTTTACTTTTGAGCTGCACCTGTAGCCTGTCAAGATGGAAAAGGAAACACTTCTTTTTTTCTTTGGTTGGTTTGGGTTTTGGGTTTTGAGCAGGGTCTCATTCTGTGTAGCCCTAGATGTCCTGGAACTAGCTATGTAGACCAGGCTGGTCTGGATCTCAGCAGACACTTGTCTGCCTCTGCCTCTGCCTCCTGATGACTGTGGTTAAGGGTGTGCACTCCTACACCCGACTAAAGGAAACACATTTAAAAGCACTACGGTTAACTCCACAGGAACAACAGAAGTTGAGAGAGAATGAAAGGCAAAGAGGGAAACAGGTTACCAATGACTCCCAGCAAGCAGGCACACCAACCAGTAGGAAGGTCAGGGATGAGTATAGAAATAAATCAGGTGGACAGTAGAAGGAAGGGATATGGATAAATGCAGGGGGCTTCTCAAGGGGTGTTGTTAGCTGTCTGCCACCACACACTTATACCAGGTAAGTAACATGAAGAAAAATGATTCGTTTTGATTCAGGGTTTCCTAGGTGTAAGCCCACAGCCTCTGAGTTTGGCAGTTTATCGTGGCAGCAGTGCGAGTCGAAACAAAACTGTTTACCTCGAGTTAGTAAAAGAATGGAAGAAAGTGTCTCTCACTCCACTCTAAGAGCATGTTCTCAAAGACCAGACGTTTATAGGCCTCAACACCTTCCAGGTCAGTCTCTGAGGACAGGCTTCATACCTCAGGGGGCATGTAAGATGTAAACTATGACAGGTATGGCCTGGGGCTGTGCAGAGAGAGACTAGCGTGTTACGTGGAGAGGATAGGCAGGCTTGTCTGAGTGACTTGCAGAAGAGGACATCTGTGGGAAGAAGCAAGGTCAGTGAAGAGTTTGGAAGGAAAGGTTTGCTACTAATACCAAGGACTGTGTGGAAGAGGACCCACTGAATAATACTCTCCCTACCAAGCCCTGAGCTAACAAAGGCGAAGGACAAAGGGGTGAGACAAGTAGGGACCAAAAATGTCCTTCTGTTATGAACGCATTAGGCTAGAGAGCTGGCTTATATCTGAGGGCAGGTAGGCCTTTTATTATGAACTCTAGGACCTGACAAGGATAGTGAGATGGCAGCCCTAGTCTGAGGTCAGCCTCCTCTCGGAAGAGTGGGGCAGAGCACAATGAGTATTGGTGAGGTAAAGATGCAGCAGAGGGCTGAATTGTGAGTCCAGGTTGAGTTTCTTCTAGATACACTAATCAGATAAGCCCTTCACCCTGTCAGGGGTTTACATCCCTAATAGTCAAACATTGGCACTGTATTGTGAGGAAGGAAACATCAAGAGTGTTGGGAGGGTGCCTTTCTTCTATAGCATGCCCTTTTGTCCTCCGCTGTACTAGTCTTAACCAGTAGGTCTGGGTCTGCCAGGGTATCCCAGACCCTTCCTTCCTTTCTCCCAGTAGATACAGTCAGAAACCTCATAATTTTCTTTTTCTCTTTGAAACACATATTTCTAGTGCAAACAATTTAAACATAGACCTTCACTGGCTTTGTAGTACATGTGCTGTTTGAAGTTTAGCTGTCTTGTACTTATAGACAGCTAATAATTGTCCCACTTCCTGATGTCTAAAAAGCCCGTGTGAAGGAGTCTCTTCACCATCTAATCTTTGCTTCAGCCATGCCGGCTTAGGAAAAGCTGGGCAGGCATAATTCAAGGTCAGGCAGCAATCTCTGTACTCTGCAGCCACTCAAGCCTGCTAAACCTCTGTTCCCTTTGCCCAGGCCAGCACGGCTGGCATTTGCTTGCTGGGCCAGAGTGGTCAGTGTGTGTGAGACTACCTCACAACCAACGTTGTTCAGTATACATGAGCTTTCAGTACCACCAACCGCTGTGACAAGTTCTGGCTTATTCTTGGTGAGACCTGCAAACCCCTAAGCTTTTGCTAAGGTTTCTGAGCCTAATGCATGCAGCCTTGTCTCTATAGAAACAGCCACTTACCTAACGACAAAGTTGCCATAACTACAGTCACTGCTGAGGTCAAAATGCTGGGTGGCCTATAGTTTATAAGACTCAGTAGCTAGACGCTAGTATACAGCTTTGGTCTAATGTGCAAGAAAACACTTTGTCCCTCTCTAAAGCCAAGCTTGTAACAGAAGCCTCAAAAATCCCAAATGTAAAATGTTCTAACATTTTTACTTTATGTCCTTTTATCAAGATTTTAGTCTAAGGGTTGGGGAGTTGGCTCAGTAGTTAAAAACATTTGTTATTTTCATAGAGGACCAAGGTTTGATTTTCAGCACTCACATGGTAATTTATTACCATCTGTAACTCCAGTCTCCACGAATCTAATGCCCTCTCCTGACTTCCGAGGATACCAGACAAAGAATAAAAATAAAGGGACTGGAGAGATGACTCAGTAGTTAAGAGCACTGACTGCTCTTCCAGAGGTCCTGAGTTCAAATCCCAGCAACCACGTGGTGCCTTACAACCATCTTTAATGGGATCCCATGCCCTCTTCTGGTGTGTCTGAAAATAGCTACAGTGTATTCATATAAATATAATAATAAATAAATCTTTAAAATAAAACAAAAAAGAACAAAAATAAAAACTTTCAGTTCAGCACAGCAGAGGTACAGAAGTGGCACCGTCTTTCTCCTGCTGGAAAATGAGATGAAGGAGATGTCATCCAGGAGCCGTGGTGATGCTTCTGTTATTACACCTGTATACAGAGCAGTGCATTTCTCAGCACTACACCTCAGAACTCCCCAGGCTTCGTAGGTGTTTTAGTGTATGCCTGTGGTCCCAGCACTTGGGAGGTGAGGGCAAGATGATCAGGAGTTCAAGACCAGCCTCGGCTACATAATTTAACAAACAAACAAACAAGCAGAATTTAATTGACTTTACTTTCTGTGGGGAATTTATGAGGAACCAAGAAGAATGTCTGCTTCCTGGATAGCTTGAAAAGTGTTGAGAGCCATATGCCTTGTGTTTCTGAGCTCTCAGGCAAGCTCTGGGGCAGCTAGAAGTGAAGGAGCAGAAAGATGAAGAAGCCTTACTTCTGAAGTGCACAGTAACAGGGAAAGGACCTAGAGGTAACTAGAGGATGTGAGCCTGTAGGAAAGCCTCAGAGTAGAGGGGCTACTGGATGGGCCATCAATATTGGGATTGACGTTAATCCTCAGAAAAATTACTCTCCCCAAGTTTCCTTAGGGACACCAAACCGGAGAGAAGCAGTAATTTACTCAAGGTCACACCTAACTAAAGCATTAGTGGTTGAGTCCGAGGTTATAGCTACAGCTATCTCTCCTACTGCTCCTTGCCCCTTCATGCTTAGTAACAGTACATTTGCCTGTTATTACCACCGCTGGGTGGTTCAGTGTCCTGTTGGTCAGCTTTAACCATGTCTACTCTAGCAAGAAGTGAGGCTTCACTGGGCCGTGAGGAATGGACGAGAACTTGTGAAGAAATAATGGATTAAGAAGTGGGTATAGAGGCAGGAGCTGGGTCAAAGCCTCAAAGACAGAGAATAATAAGAAGGTCAGAAGATAGGTAAGTGCTTATTTCTGGGGACAGGGAAGAGGAGTCACTGAAGGGGAAAAGAGTGACTGACAGAGAAGGCAGAACTGATAGAATCAAGGAAATCAGACTAGAACAAGATTTTTAATAATAAAAAGAGAGAATCTGAAAGGTAAGCTAGTAGCTTAAGAAGTTTCCCTGAGGGGTTGGGGATTTAGCTCAGTGGTAGAGCGCAAGGCCCTGGGTTCGGTCCCCAGCTCCAAAAAAAAGAAAAGGAAAAAAAAAAAAAGAAGTTTCCCTGAGGGCTGGAGAGATGGCTCAGTGGTTAAGAGCACTGACTGCTCTTCCAGAGGTCCTGAGTTCAATTCCCAGCAACCACATAGTGGCTCACAACCATCTGTAATGGGATCCTATTCCCTCTTCTGGTGAGGACAGCAGCAGAGTAATATAAAATAAATAAATCTTTTAAAAAAAGTTTACCTGATAAGAATAAGTGTCATAGACTAGCTACTGCTGGTCTTCCAGTCTACTGTCAGTGAGCATCACTGTTAGCTCAGTCATGGCCAACAGATAAAAGAGGCCAGGAACGGACTGGAGAGATGGCTCAGGGTTAAAAGCATTTGCTCTTCCAAAGGACCCAGGTTTGATTCCCAGGACCCACGTGATAACTGACAACCATCTGGAAGCCCATTTCTAGGGGATTAACAGGCACACATATGGTGCATGTACATGCATTTGGGCAAAACATTTATACACATAAAATAAATCTTTTATTTAAAGAGGAAAAGATAATACCTCCTAGATGGGACTGGAGAGAGATCCCAACAGTTAAGAGCATTTGTTGCTCTTTCCAAAGGACCAGAGTTCAATTCTCAGCACCTATATGGCAGCTGACAACCATATGTAATTCTAAGTCAAGGGAGTCTGATAGATTCTTCTGGTTTCCTTGGACTCCACACACACACACATACACACACACACACACACACACACACACACACACACACAGAGTCATATAGAAGCAAAATACTATATATGTTAAATGTTTTTTTAAAAGAGAAGTGTGCTGGCTGGTTTTGTGTGTCAACTTGACACAAGCTGGAGTTATCACAGAGAAAGTGAACCTCCCTTGAGGAGCTTCATGCTTCTATGTAAGGCATTTTCTCAATTATCGATCAAGTGGGGAGGACCCTGCCCTTTGTGAGTGGTATCATCCCTGGGCTAGTGGTCTTAAGTTTTAGAAGAAAGCAAGCTGAGCAAGCCAGGGGATGCAAGCCAATAAGCAGCATTCCTCCATGGTCTCTGCATCAGCTCCTGCTTCCTGACCTGCTTGAGTTCCAGTTCTGACTTCCTTTGGTGATGAACAGCAATGTAGAAGTGTAAGCTGAGTAAACCCTTTCCTCCAACTTGCTTCTTGGTTATGATGTTTGAGCAGGAATAGAAACCCTAAGACAAGAGGCCAGATAGAGTTCTTATGGAGGAAGCAAAGACCTATAGGTGATGGAGAGTAACAGTGTTATCTGTGACAATAGAGACCTGAGAGCAGGGGTTGGGGATTTAGCTCAGTGGTAGAGTGATTACCTAGCAAGCGCAAGGGCCTGGGTTCGATCCCCAGCTCCGAAAAAAAGAAAAGAGGAAAAAAAAAAAAAGAAAAGAAAGAGACCTGAGAGCAGGAAGAAGCTCTGAGGCTTGCCGATGATGCATGGCCTATGAATGTGATCTGCACTGCAGCCAAGAGGGAGACTCTTTGCATGGAAAGTACATCTTTCTGGACAGATTACTAAATATTTCCAATGTTGTCTGGGTTTTTTTTCTCTTTCTCTTCCCCTCTCTCTTTTACTTTTGAGGTAGAGTCTTACTTTGTCTCCTAGGTTGGCTTTGAATTTAAAGCATTCTCCTGCCTCAGTCTTTCAAGTGGTTGGATTATAGGTCTGTACATACCACATCTAATTTTATAAGGTACTGGGGATCAAACTTAGGGCCTCAAAAATGCTAGGCAAGCACTGTACCAACTGATCTGATCCCCAGCCTCACCAACTTAAGTTTCATAGAACCATTCTATTTATACATAATTGCCATAAAAAGTGAAGGACATGATTAACCCCAAGAAGCTTATTTTACTTGTGAGCTTAGAGAAATTGAACAATGTTTGTTCATCTGGGCCTGAGTAAATAGAGATTCATAAATACAAGTATGCCAGTTTTACTTTTCTCATTATATAACTATATATTTGTTTATTAAAAACTTTTTTAGTGAGCACAGTAGATATTTTGATACCCTTTGCCATATAACCTGTGGAAATGTAGAAGTCCCTCTTGGCCTCAGGTCTTATGGCTTGAGTATAGAGAGGCCTGTACCAGAGCAGATCTCGAGGCCTGATTTCATTCGTAAAGAATTTCTTTGCACATAAACATGCATTATGAGCATCTTTTTAGCTATTACATAGTAGTCACTGTACTGGTCAGTCATACTGTTCACTGTGATGGCCACCCATAATGGTAATGGCCATGGGCACTGTGGTAGTGTTCAGTTGTAGTGTACTGTGGTGTTCGGTTGTAGTGTCCACTGTGGTGGTTAGTCATAGTAAACACTGATGGTCACTGTCATGGACACTATGGTGGTCAGCTGTAGTGTTCACGTTGAGAGTCAGTCATAGTGATCACTGTGGTGGTCACTCATAGTGTTAGCCATGATGGTCAGGTGGTCTGAATGAAAATGGTCCCCATAGACTCATGAGAGTGACATTATTGGAGGTGTGGTCTTGATGGAGTAAGTATGGCCTTGTTGGAGGAAATGTGTCCCTGGGGGATGGGTATTGAGGTTTCAGATGCTCAAGCCAGGCCTAGTGGCTCACTCTCTCTTCCTGCTGCCTGTGGATCCTGATGTAGAGCTGTCAGACACTTCTCTAGTATCCTGTGTGCCTCCATGCTGCCATGGCAATAATGGACTAAACCTCTGAACTGTAAGCTAACCCCAATTAAATGTTTTTCTTTATAAGAGTTGCTGTGGGGATGGAGAGGGGATAGGGGGCTTATGGCCGGGAAACCAGGAGAGGCAATAACATTTGAAATGTAAAGAAAAAAGAGAGAGAGAGAGAAAAAAAAAAGAGTTGCTGTGGTCATGGTGTCTCTTCACAGCAGTAAAACCCTAACTAAAACAGTCAGCTATGATGGTAACTATTGTAGTTACTGTGGTCCCTGTTGTTGTGATCAACTGTTGTGGCCACTATCATAACTTGTAGTCACAGTGAAACTGTGGTGGTTAGTTGTAGTGCTCCCTGTGGTCACTGTGTTGACCATTGATATGGGCAGTCATAGTGGTCATTGCTGGTGTTGCTGTGGGAGTAGATTGTGTTCACTGTGAGCCTCAGGTGTACTGGTCACTTGTGGTCAATGTGGTCACTTGTAGTGGTCACTGTGAAGGTCACTCATAGAAGTTCCTTTTAGTTGGTTTGATTAATTATTTTTTAATAATTACATATTTGAAGTTATTAAAATATAAACTAGATTTTTAAGACAGATTTTGCAAATATTCTCTCTTTTGGGAAATCTAGCTTTAAAAAAAAGACAAATAGAGAAGGAATGGGGCCAGGATGAATGAGAGAGTTTTGAGGAAAATTGAAAAAATTTAAGTGTCAAAAAGAAACTAAAAAAATTAGCATTGAGGGGCTTGAGCCATGATTCAGTAGTTAAGAACACTAATTGCTCTTACAGGGGACCCAGGTGCCGTTCCCAGTGCACGCATAGCAGCTTTTAACATTCATAAGTAACTCTAGACTGACACCTTCTCTGAACTCAGAAGGCACTAGGCACACATGTGTACACAGACTCCATGCAGGCAACACACTCATATGCATAAAAACAGATGGATAAAGCTTCCTAGCAAGCGCAAGGCCCTGGGTTTGGTCCCCAGCTCCGAAAAAAAAAAAAAAAAAAGAAAGAAAGAAAGAAAGAAAAAAGATAAAAAATTCTAGATTTTAAAGTTTAGCACTATTTTTTTTATTTTATTTCTTTCAGTGCTGGTCATGGAACCCAGGGAAAATTATGTATCTCAGACAAGTGCTCTCCATATATCACTGGCTGGCTTGGAAGTCACTATGCAAGCCAAATTCTCCTGTCTCTACCTTCTGAGTGCTAAGATTAAAGGTGTGCGCCACCACACCTGGCGCCTCCAGCCTTCTAAATTATATGACATTTTAACAGACTTCTTGACGCATACTCTTTATATTTTCACATTTATTGATTGACTGTGTGCGCATACTACATGATATGTGTGTGTGGGTCAGGGGACAATTTTGGAGAGTTGTCCTTTCACTGTGTGGGTTCCAAGAATTGAGCTTAGATGTCAGGCTTGGAAGCAGTGTCACTGGTCTCATAATTATTATTATTAATAGCCCTTATTACTAGAGGAGACGTTGCTACTTTTATTGTATTATTCTATAAATAGCCAATTTGTAGAAAATAAATGATCTGACATTTAGTTTCTTAGGCATATTTTTTCTTAAAAGGAAATTACTAATTACTTAGTAATTAGAGTACCTCAGCTACTGTCTTAGTTTTGGTTTTATTGCTGTGAAGAGATACTATGGCCAAGGCAACTCTTATAAAAGAAAACATTTAATTTGGGCTGGGTTCCAGTTTCAGAGCTTCCGGCCATTATCATCACAGCAGGAAGTATGGCAGCATGTAGGCAGACATGGTGATGGAGGAGCTGAGAGTTCTACATCTTGATCTGAAGACATTGAGGAGACTGGACATGTTTCACACTGAGTGTAGCTTGAGCATTTAAGTCCTCAAAGCCCCACCTCCACAGTGACCTATTTCCTCTAGCAAGGCACATATCCTAATAGTGCCATTCCCTATGGGCAGACATTCAAACACATGAATCCGTGGGGACCATATCTATTCAAACAACCAGTTACAAAAGCCAAGGATGTTGAACATAGTTATAACCAAGAAATTCAGTCAATTCCAGACGAGACTGACACACTGTGATATCACATCTTTGCTCATTGGCATCCTTTCTGGCAGGAGTCTACTCTAAGAGTCATTGAAGAGTTCCGTTATCACCTTTGCCAAAGGCAAACAAATGGGTTGAGAAATGTAAAGCTATTTAATCCCCCAGTGACTTGAACCTTTCCAACTGTCCTCCAAGCTGGGGAAGCTTTCTGCCCCAGCTCTCCCTCTTTGTCCTCCTCCCAGATGCCGTATGATACTCGTGCACACGGAGAGGTCCACCTAAAGTCATTGCTTCACCCAGGATGTCCATGATGGATTTTCATCAAGTGTTTGAAAAAGCAGACTTTTACCTTGAAGTCCCTTACTCGTGTTTTCTCTCTTTACTTCCCAGGCAGTGTCTGTGTGTGTCTGCAGAGTTTTGCACAGAATCTGTTCCCATGCACACCAATGAGGGAGAAGTAGAGGAAGAGAGCAGCTCCCAGGTCAGTACGTTATTCCACAGAGCCACGTGGGGCTGGCAGAGAAGTTGAGCAGCAGTGGCAGTGGAGGGGCTGAGCCGGGGCTCTGTTGTAGGTGAATTTAGAAACTAGACTGATGAGATCTTCCTTCTCAGTGTTCTTCACCATGCTACATGATTACTTAAAAGTAAGTTTTGCTGAAGTGTGTGTGTGTGTGTGTGTGTGTGTGTGTGAGAGAGAGAGAGAGAGAGAGAGAGAGAGAGAGAGAGACAGAGACAGAGACAGAGAGAGAGACAGAGAGAGAGAGACAGACAGACAGACTGACAGACTGACCGACCAACTGACTGTGGATAAAATCCAAGGCCTGACTTATGCTAGATAAATTCTGTCTCTGAGCTATATACTCTTATCCCTTTTTAAATTTTTATTTTGAGACAAGCTCTGGCTAAATCACCTAGGCTTTCCTTGGACTTACTTAGCAACCCAGCAAGCCTTGAGTTTATGAAGCCTTAGCCTCCTAAGAGATTAGGGTACTAGCATTGTATTGTAAATTATACTGTGAAAATTGTATATACTTGTGAAAGTTTGAAACAAGCCAGAAATATAGAAGGCAAATTCTGTTTTCTGGGATGGAAGGAAACATTGGCTTTCTTTTAATGACATATTAGGTCAAAATCAGATTAAAAATGAGAGAACACAGCTGGGCACAACAACACATACTTTTAATCTACTTGGGACACTGAGACAGGAGGATTGCCTTGAATTTGAGGCCAGCCTGGGCTATCAAATGAAAGAAAATCCATCCAGGCCTATGTACCAAGTCCTTGTCTCACATTAACAAAAAGAAAAATTGGATTTTAACTTCATTGTCATCAGTCTTTTTAATTAAAAAAATTTTATCTTCATGTCTTGCTTTTTTGTATAAAATCTTATATTTGTAATGATTTTTGTTAATGTAGAACTTTACAGTAGTATCTTAACCTAATTTTGGATATCTGTGAATAGAAAGCTGATTTGGAGGATAAGTAGAACATTTTCTGTAAAGTGGGGTTTTGAGCTAAGTCTATTTCTTTTTTTAATAATAATTTTTTAATGTTTTGCCTGCGTGTATATATGTACACCACTACTGTACATTACATAAGCATGTCAGCAGAGGGTGTGGAACCTCCTGGAACTGGAGTTATGGATGGTTGTGAACCACCATGTCAGTGCTGAGAACCAATCCTGAGTTCTCTGAAAGAGCAGGGAGTGCTCTTAGTGACTGGGACATCTTTCCAGTCCTCAATAAGTAATTCTTAATCACATATTATGAGATGCTATAACAGAGAGTAGTTATTCTTGGGATGGTCACGTTTTAAAGAGAGAAATAAATATAAAGATATTAATTATAAACCACCGTGAGTACTGCGAAGAACAGAAAATAATACATAGATTAGAAAGTGACTAGGAAGAAGAGTTGGGACGGTGGAGGAAGGCCTCTGAGACAGATATTTAGCTAAAGAACCAGGAGGCTGACTACATGAAAAGTGAGGAGAGCAGTGTTCTAAACAGAAGAAAGGGCTACAGAGCCCCCGCCTGTTCCAGGAACTATCAGATGCCCAGGTGGCCCAGTGTGATAGCAGATTAGAGAAGGGTGTAGAGCCTGTGCTCCTCAAAGGCCACATGTGGACCTGTTCTCTGAACTGGGCAGCCATCAGTCTTACCATCTGGAGACTGCTGGACAGAAGTAGGGGAGGGGTTGGGACCCTGAGTTGCAGCTGTCAGGTGAGAGAGAAGCCCTTGTTCCTGTGCTAGTACTGGAGACAAAGGAAAGGCAGATTTGAAATGTGTTTTAAAGTTAACCGATTTCACCTTAGGAGGGCTTGAGGTCCTTTTGCATCTCAAATCAATGGGGGAATTTCCAGAAAAAGGGAAAGTCCTTGCTGTGCAAACACAAAGGAGACACACAGACACACACACATCCCCCACACCCCCACACACCACGATTCTTTCTCCAAACCAATGAAGTGCTGGGATTATAGACACATTTGGTTTATATGGTATTATTGGAGATCAAACTGAGAGTTTCCTTCATATTGGGCAAGCAAGCACCCTGCAAATTGTGTGTGTGTGTGTGTGTGTGTGTGTGTGTGTGTGTGTGTGTGTGTGTGTGTGTGTGTGATATAAATATAATATTAAGGAAGTAATGAAAGCTAGTATAGTGATTTACACCCTTAATTCCAGCACTTAGGAGGCTGAGGTAGGATTGCAACTTTGAGCTAACCTGGACTATATGAAAATCCCATATCAATCTCAGCTACATAGCAAGACCCTATCTTAGGGCACAAACAAAAATAGTGATAGGACACATCACTGTGGAAGATGCCTGCAGTCCCGGCCTGTGATCTTAGCACAGAAGAGCCTGATAATTTGAGTCCAGAAAGTTTGAGGACAGCCTAACAAGTACCTACCTATTTATTAAAACAACAGCAAAGACTTATTAAAGGGAAGCGGCATGAGAAAACCTACGAGAGATAGTTTTGCTGGAGAAGCTCTGTGCTTGATAGGATGCTGTAAATTTATAATAATAAAAACTACAAGTAGACACAGATCAATTGTACCCACTACAATTGTGAAGTAGTAGTCAATGAACATGGGGAAGGATGAGTTAAGGGATAGATGAGACAAAAAGAACAGATACTGGACAACTGTTGAATCTTGGAGGTGGCTGTGAAAAGGTTCGTTCAAATTCACTTTATACATACATAAAATTTCTCTAATAAAACTTTTTACAAGCTTTGTAAGGTTTTGTTTCTTTTTAAAAAAGATTTATTTTATTTGTGTGAGTATTTTTGCCTTCATGTGTATACACGTGCACCGTGTATGTGCCTGGTGCCATAGATCTCCTGGAACTGCAGTCACAGACAGTTGTAAGCTGCATGTGGGTGCTGGGAATTGAACTCTAGTGGAACATCTAGTGCTTCTAACCTCTGAACCATTTCCCCAGCTCCTTCCTGCTTTTGATCCTTGAGACAGGGTCTCCTTATGTAGCCCTGGCTGTCCTGGAACTTGCGCTATAGACCAGGTTGTCCTCAAACTCAGAAATTGCCTGCTCTGCCTCCTGAGCACTGGGATTAAAGTGTGCACTGTGGTTGCTGCCACCACCAACCTCAAAACCTTTTTCTAAAGACTGGAGAGGGCTGTGCTCGCTTGAGAAAAGAAGAAAAGATGGAAGAAAAAGTGGAAGGATCAGAGTAGAAACATAAAATGGGCTGCAGATTTGCAAGCTTGATGGATGCTAGGAGCCAGCGTGCCATGGCATCTGAGTTCCTGTTCTTCCTTAGCAGGAGTGAGGGATAGGGAAAAAGAGATTTAGAGGAAAGAGTGAGTTCAGCTTTTCTTTGTCCTGTCTCGAAGATGGAATCAGGGATCTAGAGAGTGGGCTGCATAATTGAGAACCCGAATAACAAGATTTCTTCTTGAGGGGAAAGGTTTAAAGTGGAAGCTACGGAGCAGATATTAAGACTGTAAGAAGCAAGTATGCTGGTCAGTATGTAGACAAGACACGGAGAGGATGTTAAATAGAAAGCAAGAATGCCTTAGGGTGGCCTGGGAAGGACAGCTTCGTGTAGCATGATGTTCCTCGTGAAGAGAATCTTAGAATGCTGTAACGGTTTCCAGGCTTTTTCCTGGAGGTGCTTACATTCAGAGAGGATTAGAGATTATGTACTTGTCGAGAGTTGGGAACTGTAGATTCTAATTGTTTTTTCTCTGCCCAAAAGAGATGAAGTAGGGGCTGGGGATTTAGCTCAGTGGTAGAGCGCTTACCTAGGAAGCGCAAGGCCCTGGGTTCGGTCCCCAGCTCCGAAAAAAAGAACCAAAAAAAAAAAAAAAAAAGAGATGAAGTAGGCAGTAGCTTCCAGAAGCCCACAGTAGGTAAATCATAGCATAATTCTTAAGTTATGTAAATGTGTACTTTCCAGTATTTTTTCTTATAACTTTTTGATTTCTAAAATAATTATTAATATTGTATGATGTGTGTGGACACACATGCCTCACATTAAACTTGAGGTCAGAGCACAACTTTATGTGGTTCGCTTTTTTATGGGTTCCTAGGCTTGAATTCAAGTCACTAAGTTTACACAAAAAGCACATTTTATCTGTCTCATCCATCCTATTATTACCTTTCTTTTCATGTTTGTTTTTTGAGACAGGATTTCTCTGTATATCCCTGGCTGTCCAGGAACTGTCTATGTAGACCGGGCTAGCCTTGAACACAGAGATCCATGTCCCTCTGCCTCCTGACTGAGCGCCACCACACCCGGCTTCCTTTCTTTTTTTTTTTTTTTGGTTCTTTTTTTTCCGGAGCTGGGGACCGAACCCAGGGCCTTGCACTTGCAAGGCAAGCGCTCTACCACTGAGCTAAATCCCCAACCCCCCCCCCCCCGCTTCCTTTTTTAATTTTACTTTTACTGTTTTCTTTAGTCCTCTTCTCTCTTTTTCTATTAGTTCAGCAAATACTTATCGATCACTGTCGTGTGCCAGGAACTGTCCCAGGTGCTGACACAGAGGTGTCTATTACATTGTGATTTTGTTTTGTTTTCTTTTGGTGATTTGTGTGCTAGAGTTTTACGTGGAAACAAGAATATTAGTTCCATACTAGTTTAGGATTATTGCTTATCTTTCCCTGAATGATCACTGGAATGCAGTTTTATATGGCCAACGACAGTCTTGGAATTTTAGTGAAAGTGCATGTTATAAACACTAAAGGCATGCACATCAACAGAGTTGTCATAGTAAAACTCTAGAAGTTCCCCAAATACTTCTTTCAGAAGCACAGTGCTTATTCCTTGTACTTTTACCAAGGACCACTTCTTAGTTAATTTCCCTGCTGTATATAAGAAAGAACACTGAATACATCCAGCACACTCACCATGAGTCAGTCTTTGTTACACTTGCAGAGGTTAAGTATGAAAATGATGTGCTGTAAAGTTTTTAATGGCGCCTAAAGGTAGGAGGTATGCACTTGATTCCTCATTCCCTTAGAGACTCATGTGACCCACTTCATTTGACATCTATGTGCCTGTTGACCTGAAATACATTTTATCTGTCACCGTGGCTCTCACTCATTGAATGTAATGATCTTTTTTTCTGGTGCCTTGCCTAGCTACAACAGATAGAACTGTGTATCAGCAGCGAGCATTAGCATTGCTGTAGATTTACTGACATATATTTGGACCTTAACTGTTTGGTGTTATCCTTTCTTTCTTTTATTGAGATATTATCAAAAATGCTATACTTTTATAGGCATCTAGTTAATTAAGTTTGCAAGCACTTATTGGGTACTTAAGATTTACTGTAGCCTAGCTATAAGTGTACCAAGCTATGTGGGCATAGTGTTTGCACACTGGGAACTTGAGCCTACGTGAGAGTCAGATGTGGGCTATGGTACTGTTATTATGTGTATCTACTTTAAAGCATTGCACTCTTCCTTAGAGGAAGCTTCACAGTGAAGAGGGAATACTTGGACTGGGCTTTGGAGGAAGAGTATTAGGTTTCTGGTGTATAGGATTGTGTGGTAGTGGCTAAGCAGTGTTATAAGTAGAAGGGCCTGTGTAGATACTCCACTCTGAAGGATGCATATAGTAACTTCCCTTTCCTTTAATGTGGCTCCACATAGTGGAGAGATCTGTCAAGGTCAGCCAGAGCATGGAATTCAACGTTATCAGTGATGTCATATTTCCAGTATGTGCCATTGATGTAGTGTTAAGTAGCACTTCTTCCTTAAACTCAATGCCCTACTCTACTCAGAAAATTACAAGGATGATGCCATTGTGAGGGGGTTCTACAAAATACCTGACTGCAGGTATCAAGGAAAATGAAAATGTCTGAGAAACAGCCAAGAGGAGCCTAAGGAGACACAATGACTACATGCAGTGTGCAATCCTAAGTGGGATCCAGGGACATGTGTAAATGCTAATGAGATCTCAGTGGAATACACACTTCAGTAAATGATAATGTGTCATTATGGTTCTTTAATTGTGACAAATGGGCCAGGTTAGGACCAGGGTAAAAATGAGCATACACTGGGTTTAGGGCATGGTTAGAAAAGCCCTATCTTTGCAATTTTTTTGGTAACTCTTAATTTGTTCTAAAAATAAAAAGAAGTGTCTTTACATATATTAAGTTCCCACGACAGCCTTGTGCTGTCTGTAATGACTTGGTGGTAGTTGGCTGAGCGCAGTAGGGCAGTTCTTTTGCTCCAATATTGTATTGGCTGGTTCTGCAATCAGCTGGATGCCCAGTTGTCCAGAAACGTCCAGAACAACTCAACCCATGGCTGGCAGCCAGTGTCAGCTGCCAGCTAGGAGCTCAACTTGAAGCTGTTGACTAAGCATCGAGGTGCATCTCCATGTGACCTTTCTGTTTGCCTTAAGGTGGCTGGGATCCACCAGGGTATGTTCCAAGAATGCAGAAGCCACAGATATCTTAAGGTCTAGCCACAGAAGGCCTCCATGTTCTGTCAGATTAAACCAAGTCCCAGAAGGACTCCAGATTTAAAGGGCAAAAGGCAACATTACTACCTGTCAGTGAGAAGTTTGGCAAAATACTCAGGGCTGTCTTTAGTCTACTCCACGGCAAGTAGAGTGCTAGATGCCAGGATGAAGAAGATGGTGACACGAGACTGGATTATTTTAGACTGCAGAGTTTCCAGAATAGGCAGCAGGTTATGAAAAGGAAAACGAAATCCTCATTTTTACAGTTTTTTTTTTTTTTTTGATTATTCTTGGTGGAGGAGATAGACTGAAATGTTTGTATGACCTTGAGATTTCCAAAGAAAGAGAATCTGAATCCCACATGGTAGCACATAACCATAATCCTTGCACTCAGTCTGAGACTGGGGAATTATAAATTCAAGGTCAACCTGGGTAACATAGACAGGCTCTGTTCCAGAAACTCAAGGGGGAAGGGAGAGTAACTGAGCCAAGCCAAGCCCTGCACATCCATTGTCTCTGTATCTTGAGCCTTCGTGTAGGTCCTAGTGTGAGGCATGATGAAGGAAACCCACCACCTTCCTGGGTCATCTTCTGGTGTGTGTGTGTGTGTGTGTGTGTGTGTGTGTGTGTGTGTGTGTGTGTACGCGCATGTGCACACACACGCACACTCTTCCCCACTCCGCAGAGTATATTTGTGGAAGTCAAAGGACAACTTGAAAGTCATCTTTCTTCTTTAACCGTGCAAGTTTCAGGGATGGAACTCACATCATCAGGCTAGCTGGCAAATTCCTTTACTATCTGAGCCATCTTACCAGCCCTATATTTCTTTTTTCTGTTCTCCCCTCCCGCTCCCTCCATTTATTATTATTTCTATTTTATTTATTTGGGCTTTCAAGACAGGGTAGCCCTGGCTATCCTGGAACTCACTCTGTAGACCAGGCTGTTCTCAAACTCACAATCCCAAGTGCTGGGACTAAAGGGGCGTGCCACCACTGCATGGCTACTTATTTTTAAGAAAAGACTTCATAACGTATCCTTGGCTGGCCTGAAATTCGCTGTGTAGACCAGCCTGGCTTTGAACACCTGTGTCTGCTTCCCGAGTGCAGCTGGGATTAAAGACTGACTTCTTCTTTATGTTTCTTATAAAGAACGAATTATGATGATCATTTTCAACTCCCTGACTATTTTTTCCTAAATCATATTTTCTTCCATTTCTTATGCTAGGGGTTAGAAGCCTGGGTCTCATGCATTCCAAACAAGAACTGTACCACTGAGTTATGTCACCAGACTTCTTCCTATTTTTCTGTTTGGAGACAGTCTCACAGTTACCCAGGCAGGCCTTGAATTTGCAGTCTTCCTGCCTCAGTGAGACATTAGCACAGTATAAGGTTTCATGGATCTTAAAGTCATGATAATAGTGGGTCTCACTGAAACATGCTCAGGAATGGGATGGGAGAAGCTGAGACAAGCATGGAACGAGGATGATGCTTGAATGGTAATAGAGAAGAGGATGAATTTGTTGTCACTGTTACTAATATTATTTTTGTGATTCAGATTGGTTGTTTTTTTTCTGTTCATGATTCTGGCTTACAATTTCAATCCACTGTCCATCATTGAGGGAAGTCAAGGCAGGATCTCGAAAGAAGGCCTGTTTGCTATCCCATATAGCATTGTTTCTCACTGAGGAACTCACTTCCAAGACAAAGAAGCAGAGCCAGAACTATGGAGGAGGATGCTTACCATCGGCAGGCAGGTTTATGCTCAGCCAGCTTTCTTTCAGGACCTCCTGCCTAGGGATTGCTTCTACCCACCGTGGGCATTGGTTAACAGTCAAGACAATCTCCCACAGACAATCTCAGACACAAATGTGATATAGGTGTGCCTTAGTTAGAATTTTACTGCTGTGAACAGACACTATGACCAAGGCAACTCTTATAAAGAGAACATTTAATTGAGGCTGACTTACAGGTTCAGTGGTTCAGTCCATTATCATCAAGGTAGTAGCATGGCAGCATCCAGGCAGGCATGGCGCAAGTGGAACTGAGAGTTCTACACCTTCATCTGAAGGCTGCTAGGAAAAGACTGACTTATACGCAGCTAGAATGAGGGTCTTAAAGCCCTAACCCCCTTAAGTAGTAAGAGGACCCAAGAGAAAATCAGGTTTGGAAATGAAGAGAATGAATGTTGTTTCCCATACAAGGTTTGAGATGCTGTATACTATCCTTATCACTAAATCCGCCCTTCAGGCAGATACATGACTGAAAGACAGGATGGTTTAGGATGTAGGACAGAATTTGAAATCACCCAAATGGAGTGGATGAACTTGTGAGATTAGAGCAAATTGCAGTGGCAGAATGTGGAGAAAGAAGTTCAGGGACAGATGCTGGGAGAGGAGCATGCTTAGGGAGCAGGGAATCAAGAACAGTATCCCGTCCCTTTAGCTTTGTCAGATATCTTATTTGGGCCAGGCTCACAGTGAAGAAGACATTCAGAGTGTCTTGATCAGGAATTTGCATTGTTGATGGGGAGCCAAACAGAAGAGCACATGAACAAACAAGAGGCCCTTCTGGAGTGATCTGGGTTACTCAAGGGAGTGAGTGAATATGGAAGATGCTTCAGGGAAGCTCTGCTCAAAGAGATGGCACCCCAGTGGGTGTCTAAATGATAGAAAGTTTTCATGTAACAATACTGGAAAAAAGCATTCTGAGTCTAAGTAATAAATCCACAGGCCCCAATAGTGGGTGAGGGAGACAGAAGGAAATAAAATGGAAATCTATATAAGAGTATAAGGTAGAAAAGAATTTCAAAGGGGTAGTGGTGGCTACTCTGTTAAATGTCCGTAGAGATTAGGGAATAATAGAAGTAATAAAAATTTACTGGGGAGCCTACAAGATGCCCAGTGGGTGAAGGTGGTTCCATCATGCCTGGAAACCCACACAGGTAGAAACGGGGAACTGACTCCACAGAGCTCTACATACACACCATGGTATGCATACACGTGCACACACACATACACACACACCCCTATACACACCACACACATAAGACATGTACATAAACATGCAAGTAAGTACACACACATTTACACACAATAATCATTAGCATATAAATTTATTGCAAGGTGAAAGCAGGGATACAAATATTTGTCTACTTGTGTTGGTAAAAGTATCATTTACAAGACCTAAAAGGTAGAAAGCAACCAAAATGTTCCTTAATAGGTGAATGGATAAAAATGTGGCATGTGGCATATACACGCACACGGTGCTGCAACATAGGTGAACTTGTTAATATTATGCTAAGTGAATAAGCAGTTGCAAAAAGAAATGTATCATCCCACCTACCTGGAGTTGTCATGTCTATAGGGACACAAAGCTCAAAGACCAAGAGTGGGAAATAAGGACTTGTTCTTGAGTAATACTGGATTTCAGATGGGAACTTCTTTTTCAGTGGTAGAGCAGTGGTGGTTACACAGCTGTGTGCTGAGCACGTATGAGTTCATAGCTAATGCTTATGAGAGCAAGGATGATGTACTGCAGTTCCTGAGCATTGTCTAATGTGTATCAGATTCTAGGTTCCTTCTCTAGAACCATGTGAAAAATACACATTTATTCTAAGTGTTGGGAGATTAAAGTCGAGAGAATCCTCAGAAAGATGAAAAATAGTGGTGAGGGCTGGAGAGATGGCTCAGTGGTTAAGAGCACTGACTGCTCTTCCAGAGGTCCTGAGTTCAAATCCCAGCACCCACATGGTGGCTCACAACCATCTGATCTGATGCCCTCTTCTGGTGTGTCTGAAGACAGCTGCAGTGTACTCACATATATATAATAAATAAAATTTAAAAAAAAGAAAAGAAAAATAGTGGTGAGATGATAGACATGGGTAAGTTAAAAAAAAATGTTAGTGGATCGGCCCCAGAACTGAATGTGAAATTACAGGACTTCTTAGAGGAGAGGACGGAAGTCAAAGGGGAGGAAATGTCAAGTCAATAGAGGAAACGTCTGGCACCTGACGGAGCTGTTCCTAGACTGCAGTGCCTACCTGGAACAAGCAGCCAATGAAGAGAGCTGTACTTAGTGGCTTGTGTTTGAAGAAAAGTAAACATAATAGAAACGTGCAGAATATTTTAGAAAAACAACAGGGTATCCCCAAGCAGAATTTAGAATGGCATGTGGCAACTGTGGGAGCATGCAACTCTCTCTGCTGCTTCTGGGGCGGGGGCTTTACAAGAAAGAAAATTGAGTTATATCACTCTATGCGATTCAGCTGTATGTGTTATTTCCTTACTAGTAGCATTGTTTGAAGTGAATATTGTTTTAAAGAAAATCATGACTCAGATTGGGAGGATAGAAAAGGAAGGGAGATAAGAATTGGGGAGGAGATCTTATTCTATATTTAAAAACATATATATAAGAGCTGGGGCGTAGCTAACTGGTAGAGCACTTGCCTCACATTATAGAAACCAGTTAATCAAGCAATCAATCAATCTTCATTGCAGATTTTAATAATTAAAAAAATCATGTTACTAGTGAGAAATGGAAATGCTGATTGTAGTTTACTCTTACAAATTTGGGCGGTAATAGCAGGCATGGGGCCTAGAGAGGTGGTCTAGCAGTTAGGATCACTTCTGCTCTAGTAGAGAACAAGCATTTTGTTCCCGGCACCATGGCAGCTGACTAACTCCTGTCTCAGAGGCTCTGACACCCTCTTTTGGTAGTATACTTACATGTGGGCAAAAGACTCATACACATAAAGTAAAAATAAATAAATCTTAAGAAAATGAAAAAAAAAGTAGGCTGTAGAGATGGCTCAGTGGCTAAGAGCACTGGCTGCTCTACCAGAGGACCTGGGTTCAAATCCCAGCACACACACGGCAGCTCAGAACTGTCTGACTCCAAAATCTGACAGCCTCACATAGACATACAAATTCAGGCAAAACACCAGTGCACATAAAATAAAAATAAATAATTAAAAACCTGGCCATGGTGGTGCATGGTAATCCCAACACTTGGAAGGATGGAAGATTTGAGTTGCAGGTGGCTAAAGATGGGGTAGTTTTTAAAAAAGGAATAGGGGGGGTTGGGGATTTAGCTCAGTGGTAGAGTGCTTGCCTAGCAAGCGAAAGGCCCTGGGTTCAGTCCCCAGCTCCGAAAAATAGAAAAGAAAAGAAAAGAAAAGAAAAAAAAGGAATAGGGAGAAATTTGAGACCATAAAGCCAAAAATAAATTTTAGATTAAGAGAGGTTGCAAAGTATCTGTCAGTTGAAGAGACAGACTTACTGAAAATGGGGATTGGGTCAAGAGAAAGAGGAGCTCCTTAGATGGGGAGAGCCAGGGAAAGCAGAAGAGTTCGTGTAGACGAAGAGTTTAGGGAGCAGGCGGTGATGCTTGCCTGGCAGAGCAGCAGACGTGGGGATGAGTAAAAGAGACCGGCTTGTAGTTAGGATCAGAGGAGTGAAAGAGAGGCGTTGTGTGGGATAAATTCTCAAGACAGCCTTGGGTCTTGTGGAGCAGGGATTTCTGCCTAGTGGATGGACCCTTTATATTGGGGAATTGTGGAAGTACTGACTGAAGGAGCGATGGGACATTCACTCATTCTGGTGTCTACCTTTTGGGAAAAGGCCTGTGGAAATAAATAAATGAATGTCGGTGCTGGACGGCTGTGTTCTGACCACAAAGATTACATTGTTTCTGACTAACCCAAGCTCAGGCAAGGGGAAATAGAACAAAGGGTCATAGGCACTGCAGTAGTAGAGGTATGGGAGCAGGGGAAAAAAGAGAAGGAAGTGCTAGAGGTCTGCAGCCCCTTCTAGAAAATGGAAATGACTGGTGTGTAGGCCCTGGAGATGAAGGGGTCTTCCAGGCAGTACCAGGGATTGAGGTGGGAGGAGAA